>NW_026652288.1:7018691-7410675 GCF_009828535.3 Hylobates moloch
CTTCACACTGAGTAGGCCGAGGAGGAGGAGGTAGAGGAGGGGTTGGTTTTGCTGTCTCAGGATGGCAGAGGCAGAAGGAAATCTGCCCTTAAGGGGACTCCTGTAGCTCAAATCCATTATTTGAGGTTCAATTATGTATCTTCATATTTTTACATGCTAACCTACTCCTTAGTTTATTGTATATATTATTTCAATAATCAAATATTTTTATTTTAGTCCACTTTAAAGATATTATTCTCTAACACTTATCTGTCAGTGTAAGACAACTATTGGTCTAATTGTTATTCCCGTTGGTTGAATTGTCTTTTTATTTGACTACGTTCTAAGTAATAAATAACCAGATAATCTCTTTGCCACTAGTCTTACACAATTTGACTAAGATACATTTTTTAATAGTTTTGTTCTTTAATCTTGCTTAATACGTGATCGACTTCTGTCACTGGAGAATTAATGGCATTTTGTTGTCTTATTCTTAATTGACAAATAATAATTGTATATATTTATATGGGGTACAATGTGATGTTTTGATCAATGTACATTGTAGAAATATTCAACCAGGCTAATTAAGGTAGCTATCACCTCACCAATTTATTTTTTCTTGTGGTGAAAATGTTAAAATCTATTCCTTTAGTAGTTGTGAAATCTAAGTCTGAGAACTTTCAGTCTTTGTCAATTTCAGCAAATTGCCTTCTCCACTCTCTATTAGCTTCTTACAGATGTTGCAGTACTCCACTCTCTTGTCAATTCTTTTCTCACTGTATTCTGCATTTTGTCACACTGTGCCAAATGCTATACAATTGCTGCATTCTATCTTCACGTTCATTAATTATCTCTCCTGTGTCCAATGAACTAACCCTTTCTTTTAGTCTAAATTTCAATTACTTCTTTCTATGCAGTCTACTTGATTCTTTTTCAAAATGGCTGGTTCTTACTTTTGAAGTCTCTTTTTCTTTGCTTCTAAGTTCGATTATTTCTAAAGTTGTGGAAGTCTGGTTCCAGTTTTCTCTGCTAAGGGTGCATTCTTTACAGGGAGGAATCTCATTTGATAATGTCTAGTTCCTGAGAGCACTCTGTTATCTTGGTATTTTTGAACTAAGACTCTCAGCTGGCTATTCCACAAAACATATAAATAGTAAGAATTCAAAATTCAATTCCTGAAGCTATTTGGCCAGTGGACACGAATTATTAGACAAGATGCCTTCTTGCTTTCCAAGGCTGAGGCAGAAAAACTTCTAACTAGTTATCTCTGCAAGTTGGATTTTAGCTTTCCCTACTTTAAAGAAGGTAAATTATTATTCAACCTGATCAGAAGATGCCCCTTCCAAATTCTATTGCAACCCTGGCCCAAGGCGTTACTCTACTCCACATGTGGCTCCTAAAACCAAATATGCAGACTATCAGAGTTATGTTCACTAGATTTCAGTTCTTCCTTTATTCTTGGCCCTGAAAATTTTTATTATTTCTCATAAACTCATCCAAGTGTTGACAAATCTTTAAAAATTTTAATCGGTTATATTTAAGTGTCTTGCAATGATGGGGTTCCAGTATATGTTGAGTCCTAGTGATTGGAAATACACACACACACACACACACACACTCACACACATAAAGAGAGAGAGAGAAAGAGATACAGACAGAGACAGAGACAGAGGGAAAATTCTATTACTACTCTCGGGTTGATTTATCTTTTTGACTGTCAGTGATTTTGTTCCTTAACAACTCCTTTTAGACCCAAAATCTACTAAACTGACCATTGTCCAAATCTCTATCACATAAGAGGTTGAGAAATAAGTATTTTAGGTTCAGTGTTTTTCATGAAAACCTCTCCAAGAATATCTCAAGCAACTAAGATGAGTCAACCTCTACTGTCGGATGATCTAAAATCAATAAAAATATCTCAGATGATACATTCAGTTCTATGGATTTCACTTCCTCACTCAAATAAATCCCAAGTAATTGGTCTCCCAGTGAGAAGTGAATATCCAGTAAAGCACATTTTACCATACAAGAAATAGTTTTCACCTTCGCAGATGTGTTCCTTGTTCATCATATGCATGAGTTGTCTTTCAGCCAAATCAGCTCTGACTTCTGAATCCTGGACATGTTATCATCTATTTAGTCTGATTAGCCATTCAGTAATGTTAATACATATGTATTTCTCATAAGTATTAACATGAAGTGTTATAGGACTTGATGGTGCAGGCCATGTTTCTTTAACAAAGAGACAAAAACATTGGTGGCTTAAATAAAATAGAGGTTTATTTCTCTTTCATGTGAGAGATCAGAGGCAGGCAGAGAGCTCAGGTTGTCGGTGTGACTCAAAAACGTGAGATCATTCAGGGACCTTGATTCCTTCCATCTTTTTGCTCCTGTATTCCTCTATGATATTGTTGCCATCCATGTGGTTGGAGCCTGGCCATGGGTCCATCCACATGGAACAATGTGGAAGAATAGTGAAATAGAAAGGGAAGATTTCCTTTCAAGCAAGCACACATCATTTTTATTTGCAATTTTGGGTGCCAATTAATTGCCAGCCACTCTAAGATCCAAGAGAGGCCAACAAATATGTAACCTCCAGCCTGTGACCTGGGCCTGGCCACTGTTTTCTTACCAGGAAAGAAAGGCATGGAACTCTGGGGCCAACTAGTAGTGTCCCATGGCTTTTCTGGTGGCTTCCTATGGTGAGGGGACATGTGTGAGTCTTCTGCTCTGTGAAGCATCAGCACTTTTCGGGGTGCTCTTGAAAGCCTATGATTAGAGTGCATGTCCAGGCTCTTTCCACAGAGTCTCTTTCTGGGTGACAGTATCCTGCACACTTTCTCAGGCACAGCGGGCACTGCCTCAGTCCTCCAGAAGTAATTGCTTTGTTCTCTTCTGGGACCTTGGCTTTGTGACACATCTCAGCCCGATAGATGATGGGCTCTGGAGTCAGATGGTTTGAATTCAATTCCCCAGTCTGCCCACTGGTCATGGTTTGCTGCACGATCCCGGACCTGTGCTTCAGTTTCCATATATGTGGTAAGATAGGAATGGTGATGATACCTGTCTCATACTGTGGTCAGGAGAGGTTGGTTATGAGGGACAAATTAGACGCTCTCAGGAAACTGGTGGAACAATAACCAGGGAATATTAGTTGGACTCCCCAGGATGCAGAAATGCATTTTACTCTTGCCAATCCTTCTCCTTACAAACTACTCTGTCATTTTACCCCCCAAATCTTTCAGGGCAATCTCTGGGAAATATAATATATTTTCTTCTGGTCTTTATTCTCAATTAAAACTCATTTTAGTTTTAAAAAACACATTTAAAACTTGGTCTTTCAATATTAGCCTTATCAGACTTAGTGTTATATTTAATGAAAGAAATTGTTTTTAATGGCTACCTTTAAAACTCTTTGTCAATGTATAGCATCTTGTTTCAGTTGGTGAGCAGCCTGGACTCTTTTTAATCTCTGCCTTGGAAGTCTAAACCAACCAGTCTGATTTCACATTATTTTAACATTATTTTGCATGGTAATCATTATACTTGTCCCCCTTAAGAGCTCCCTGAAGGCAAGGGGAGAATATTTTTCTTCTTGTTATCTCTATAGTTCAGCATATTCTTGGCATGCACAAGTGTTCAATAATATTGCAAACAAGTGAATGAGAAAAGCTTGTGATCAGATTTAAGTAGCATTTTAAAATTCAACACCAATATACACTAAACCATGTTGAAGAGGACAATATTTTGCTAGGCAAGGTCTTTTAAGAATGTATGTGTTCAAAGATGAAAACCAAAATGACATTAAAGAGGACTCCACTGGTAAGTCCCAGGAGGCAGTAGGTGAGCCGTCGCTACTTAAATTGTACTAACGCAAAACATTATAGCATTAGACTGCAGCCTGTAATCAATGCCAGCTGGAAGCCCATATCAACAGTTTTGTGTTTCTTGCCAGTTCCTTGTTAATCCCTTAGAAGGGAAGGTAAAAACAAGGCCAATAGCTTTTATTACATAGGATGATCTATCGATCCCAGCTATTCAAACATTTCACTTCACCCAGTGTGCATGCCAAAAATGTTTATTTCAGAAATGTTTATTTGATTAATTATGCCATGTAACATAGAAGGCTGATGAGTAAAAAGGAAATCCTGTCTATAGCTGTTACATGTCATCTTTCATTTTTAAGATAAAATAGGTTTATCTTCCATTGAGCCTAGTGACAAAGGCTTGTAGGAGTAGAAGAATGAACCCTGTAAGCCTATAACTTCCCCCATGTCTTCCAATTATGTCTGGTCAAATGAATATGAGCTGAAGCATTTACTACCAAGTGTAGATTTTGAGATAAGCTTTGAACTTTTCTTCCTTGAAGGTCACCTGGTAGCATTTATAGATCTCCAAAATTGACGTGTGGCAATGTAACTTTCACATTAACTAAAAATATAACAGAACCCTTTTTTAATTCTTAGAACAGTGATAAAAAAATTGCAAAGCATCTAGCACCAAATAAAACAATGTATTCTCTCTTTAGCACTAAAAATAAAACCCTAGACCTTTGAAATAGAATTTCTAATGAGTTGTCCATGAGCTGAGTAGAGGATAGGGGCCCTGAAAGAATGATTTTTGTTTTCATCATTGATATAAATAACAATGCATTCTTCTATTCATTTTATGTGGCCAAATAATTTCAATATAATAAGGATTTATTGAGCTACTTGTATGTACTACAATTCTAGGAATGCTTTCTTCATGGAGCTGTAATCTTTTAGGAAAGGAAGGGAAAACACAGAGATGAGGTGTCACATGTTTTAAATAAGTCTTAATTTTTTTCTTTTAAAACATAATGTCCATTAAAGAAAATTTATCAAAATACATATAAATATAAAGAAGAAAATTCAACATTCTTACTATAGAAATAGTTGCTATTAATGCATTATGTTGGTTATATAGGTGTGTATGATACATTCTGATTTTTTTGTTTTGTTTTGTTTTGAGACAGAGTCTCATTCTATCACCCAGGCTGGAGTGCAGTGGCACCATCTCAGCTCACTGCAACCTCTGCCTCCCGGGTTCAAGTGATTCTCCTGCCTCAGCCCCCAGAGTAGCTGGGATTACAGGCTCACGCCGCCACTCCTGGCTGATTTTTGTATTTTTAGTAGAGACAAGGTTTCACCATGTTCGCCAGGCTGTCTTCAATACTGGGCCTCAAGTGATTCACCCACCTCGGCCTCCCAAAGTGCTGGGATTACAGGCATGAGCTACCATGCCTGGCCTACATTCTGATTTTTTAACTTCAATTTATATTGTGGGCATTTTGCATGTTATTATATATTCATAAATGTTTCCTCATGGTTGCTTACTGATCTATTTAACAGATATACCATAATATACTTAATAGTAGCTGGGCTTTTATGTTTGAACCTAGGTTAGAATTCAGATATGTTTTTGCAGTGTAACACTCTGCTGGGGTGAGCTCACCAGAAGCTGATTGGTGACATGCACCACATCAAGGTTTTGGTAGAGAGATGTGCATGCTCCCTTAATACGCTGTGACACAATTCTCTGATTGATCAAAAGGAGAACTGTCAATGGCTTGCATAAGACATAGGAGTTTAAAACGTTTCCTGGGACATGGAGAGGCTGGTGGGTCAATGGCAAGTCATGGTAGAAGACTGCGGGTGAGCTGCATAATTCCTGTAGAGAAACTGCCTCATCATTCACAGCAAAATTTCCCAGAGGATTGGCAGCATTACCCAATGGGCCATTAAAACAATATGGTACAGAAACACCAAGGGATTCTGAAAATGCATTTACTTCAAGTTGACAAAATATAGAAAACATAGGCACCACGTGTAAAACAAAAGATGGGATGGAAAATGAGTATGTTCATTATTGATTTATTGCCTATCAGCTCCAAATGTATCCTTTTTGTCTGCTTTGTGGAAATGAATCTATGCCTTTTATTTATTTATTTTGTCTTTGCTGGCTGTCATGACGTTAAACTTTGTCGGTAGACAGTGGTAGAGACATTGCAGGAAGCATGGATTTTGTATTCTGGTTCTGGTGCTTGCCTGGCAGGCAGCCTGCAGTATGCTCATCCTCTCTAGTGCCTGGCTCCTGCAGTGTGCAGTAGCTAGCTGCCTATCCTGGCATTGCCCATGGGCATGCTTTTAGCATTGAGCCTCTAGCGAGCACCCCACTATGAATGGGTTTCCCCTGCAGTTGAGGGGGTCCATTTCCTGCAAATCCCTGAGGGTGGATTTCCATCAGGTTCTGCCAGTGCAGTACCGCAGTGACTTACCTGCCATGTGGTGGCCCACAGCTGTGCCCTCCTTAAGAAAGTCTGTGCCTCAGCCTTGGGGGAGGAGGTGTACTTTCTTGGGGACTCTTTCTCCACCCTAGGGCTAGTGGTGCCTCCTTATATCTTCTATTTCTAGATCCCTTAGAGTTATCTTTTCTTCTACCAGCTGTATTCCAATCCCCTGTTATATCTAATAAATTCTTTATATTAAGTGTCCCCTGTTCAAGTTAACATGCAGCTTATCTCTTTATTGAATCTTTAAGGATACAGTGAATCACCAGGGATTCAGGCAGAGATGTAAGAAGAGTGGGCAAAAATATGAAGACAATGCATGGAAGAGGAAAATGAAATAATAAATGTATATCTTCTTATAGGACATTAAAGAACAGGAAAGCGTGGCACAACATCAAGTCAGGAAGACGGATCGCACTTAAGGAAGCCAACAGTCAGGTGCCTACAGAAAGCAGAGTGGCTCAGTCTCTGCTCAGTGGTTGAACAACCCAATGAAAACATTAAATGACAAAATTACTTTCATACTAGCTTGTCAGAAATGATCTTACACCTAGTAAAAATATTTTTTTAAAATCCTATAGTACTGGCTACTTAATTAAGTTTATTAGATAAAATTCCATATTAAGAGGCATATTTAAGGAACACTACAGCATGATTTTAAAAAGTATTTTTCTCCAGCAAAAATGGATAGATGAGCTGCTTGATTTTTTAATTTGCTGTCCTGGAGCTGGGGTCTGCCTGCTTTTGTATATAAAGTTTTATTAGAATACAATATCACCCATCTGTTAACTTATTGTATATTGTTGCTTTCATTCTTCAACAACAGAGCTGACTAGTTGCAAAGAGAAATATAGTGTGATGTGCAAAGCTTGAAATGTTTGCTTGCTGATTCTTTACAGATAAGCTTGCCAGTCCCTGCCCTAGAAGCCAGCATGTGGCACCATGCTGGATCATTGCCCCACATTAGATTAATTTGTCTTCACGCAACCCTGGTAGGAGTGCCCACTGTACCAGGTTTGTTAAGGCAGCTGAAGTTTAGAGACCATTACAGGTAGTGGTAAAGTGTGAAGGCTTGGAAGTCACATGGGCAGGGTCCAAATTGCCTCCACTGTTTAATGTGCTTTGTCAAACTACGTGATCTCCCCAAGCCTCAGTGCCTATGTGATAAATAATTATCACATAGAACTGCTATGACTATTATTTAATTCACTTAGATAAAGAGATTAGCTTAGTACCTGTGACCCAGGAAATGCTCAATGAATTCTTATGCATTGTTCAAGAAGTTCAAATTCTTGGTCAAGACATCATGTGCTATAGTGGCACTGGCATTCCAGTGAGATATGCCTGAGTCCAGAGCTTGAGTTCATAACCACTACAGGAAATTACCAGATGCTTAATGCACGACTGAAACATACTCTTTTCTTCCCTGAGTTTCCAATTTTCCCCTCTTTAGAAACAAGAGATCTCTTTCTAAGTTACACAATTGAGCTGTGTCCAGTAAATCTGCTAATACCAGACTGTCTTTGTCTTTAACTCTTGGTTATTTTATTCTGTAGGGGTTCTTATTACTCAGGATACATTGTTTCTTTCCAGCACTTCTGCTCAGCTTGGTTTGAGGAAGGTGTAGCTGGCAAAATTTTAAGATGCGCCACAGACCCTGTCCTCTGGTGTACTTCCCCTACAGGTGGAGCTTGTGAATATGGTGGGCTTTCACTTTCCTGGGTAAGTGAAGGGATTTTGCAAGAGCAATTAAGGTTCCTAATCAGGTGACTTTGAGTTAATCAAAGGCCCTGATCTTGAGTAGACCTGATCAAAGCAGGTAAGCCCTTAGTAAGAGAGAGATTTGAAGCAAGAGAGATTATACTCCTTGTCTTGAAGAAGTGAGTGGCTACACTGGGAGATGGTCTTTAGGAAGGGCTATGAGAGGATCACATGGCAGCCTCTCCAGCTGAGTATGTTCTCTGGCTGACAGCCAGCAAGGAAAAGAGAACCTCAGACTCAAGCTGCATGAAAGTTAACTGAATCTGTCCCCAGTCAAGACTCTAATGAGATCTCAGCCCCAGCCAATACCTGGATTGCACCCTGGTAAGATCCTAAAGCAGAGAATCCAGCCAAGCCATGCCTGGACTCCTAACCCAGAAAAACCGTAAGATCATAAATGTGTGTTGTGGAAAGCTGCTAAGTTTGTAGTAATTTGCTCCATAGCAATAGAAAACTATTACAGAAGGATAAGCTGCAGCAAAATCAAGGAACATATTTCTCAACAGCTCTTAGGAGGGAAGAAAAAAAGAAGGAAAATATTTGCTAAAATCAGACTCACTCTGGTTTTTTGGAAAGTGACTGCCTCATCCATTTCTGCTGTGTGCATGTCCAGGAAGCAGCACAGTCATACAGAGGAGGACTTCGAGGTTCCAATGACACTGCTGTGTGGCCCCCATTAACACCACTGCCTAATAAATTATGCCAAGTGCTTATGATAACACAGGCACTTTAAACATAAGAATACACTAACTTATAGTAAAATACAAGTTGTTATTGAAAAATAAATGACTAGATTTCTTTGTTTATTATTGGTTATAACTGAGTATATAGGAAATATCAGTTCATGAATTAATTTTATACAATCTTTAAAAGTAGTCAGTGAGTTTGGCTCAAGAGTAGTATTTTGTGATGGAGACACTTCGTTAAAAACAAGGAAAGAGGGAGGGTGGCCTCTGAGGACCCTTGGTGGGTTGAATTTTGTGACTAAAATATATAATGTTCTAACTGTGGCAGATGCAGCTCTGAAGTATGAAATAGATAAACACTGGGAGAGGGACAAGGGAAGAAAAGATATACTAGGCTGACCACGACTAGGGTTACTAACCAGGTGGTAGGGTGCTACATTTGTTTCCTTTGCTGCCATAACACATTATTACGAACTTAGTTTTTTTAAAACACGTATTTCTTATCTCATGGTTTTGTAGGTTGAAATCTGGATCATCTCATTACTGTGCCTCTGGTTTCATTAGGCTGGAATGCAGGTGTCCATCGGCTAAGCTCTAATCAACAGTTCTAGCAAGAATCTGCTCCCAACGCCATTCACGTTGCTGGCAGAATCCATTTTCTTTTGATTTCACTACTGAGGTTCTCATTCGCTGCCTGACAGCCGGATTTAAGCTCCAGAGGCCCCTCTCTGGTTTTTGTGTGTGAGCATCTATACCTCAGAGGCAGCAATGGTGCACTGAAACGTTCTCACTCATCGAATCACTCTGATTTCCCTTTTTGCTGCATCTTTCTGACTCCATCCAGAGAAAGTGCTCCACTTTTAAGGGTTTATGTGATTATAATTAGACCCACTCAGATAGTCTAGGATAATCTTTCATTTCTAAAAACTATAACCTTAATTACATCTGCGTTGTCTTTTTTTTTTTTTTTTTTTTTTACCATGTAATGTAACATATTTTTAGATTCCAGGGACTGGCCATATTTACCTTTGGGGGCCTTTACTCTGGCCATCACAAATGCACTCCCTCTTTGGAAGCTAGTGGTCAAGTCTGGTACAAGGTTTTTAATGTGTTCAGCATGATTTAGCCACTTTCTATATCCATGCAGCGGCATGGATGATGGCATTAAATCCTTAACAGCATAAATAAAGGGATAGTACAAACAGTGTCATTTATCTTGTGGTTAAAAGTCAGAATAAGGTTCAGCTTCTGAGATGGCTGTATACAGACCATGTGTGCATGTGGACATGGGGTCCATCTTGAATATGTGGATCTTGAGAAAATGACTCTCATATTTTCTTTGATAAAATGGGACTAATAAAACTCAATGGGAGATAATCTGAAGGATAATGATGTACTCATTTACTAACATCTTATGGAGATGAAATATGACAATCCCCGTAAAGACATTTGCTCATGGTGGTTGCCAAACAAATGTTAGTTCCCTTCTAACCTTCTCCTACTATACTTTTCCAGTATTGTTACGAGAACCCAGAGATTATTTATTTTCATTAAACAAAATTTTAAGAAACAGAAAAGATAATATAGATATCTATATTGCCTACTACTCAATTTCCACCTAGTGATTCCCAAAGGGTTTGAATCCACTTGCGGGCATCAGTAAAGATACACAACGGAAATATCTAATTGTTAAGCATCTGGGCAACTAAAATGTTGCAATTTGTACATGTGAAATGTTATGTTGAAGTAAATCAATGAATTGTAAGTAAGTCATGTGAAAAGATGCCTGATAATGTTTTTCTGGCTATGTATGGAATGGTTAAAGTGGTTTATTCTAAGAGTTTACAGATGTGTAAAAGTTCATAAATAATTCACACAATAGGACAATTGAGAATAATTTGGAGTCTGTTACATCAAGCACCATTGTTTGTTATAAATATCTACACGACATTGAAACTCCAATTTCTTCTACAACCAAACATTAGAATTATTACTTGGCAATGAAGTCTGTGCCTCAGTGATATTTATTCAGACAGTACATTTAAGAAAGGATTTCATGAAAGCCAATATTCTCAATGGCAGCTGGAGATCTCCTGGTTCATAAAATATTGTACTTTAGGGTAGACCATGGAAAGTTAAACTTTCAATCCCTCTCTGATACCCGCTGTCCCCTATTAAGCTGTTTTTTTAATCTCCTCTTTCCAAAGGCTGGGATCATTCCCCTTTCATCAGTGTTCTTATTATTCATTTATTACCTCTGTTGAAGCTTTCTTCACTGTAGTTTTGGGGGTTTTTGTTCACTTTTTCTGTTTCCTTCATTGGGCTGTGAACTCTTGAAATGCAAAAACCACATATTGTTGATGTCTATTTCTAGATCTAGTTTGGTTTTCTGGGTTAGAACTGGCTCCCAGTAAAGCGCTTCATTAAAAGCACTGAAGAACTTCGGTTATAAGCATATAATAAGAAAAATATTTAAGACAATGTAGGTAAATGTGAGCCGATTTTAGGACAGAGAACAAACTAACATATAGGAAATGATGAAAAAGAAACTTTGCAGAAAGAATAGAAGAAAAGTATTTTTAGTATCAAATATTATGCCTTGATCTCTGGGGTTTTTTCTTTCTCAAATATAATCAGACTACTGAGTCTAGAATATATTTTACCATTATAATTATAGAAATACTTTCCAGTTGTTTAACAATTCAAATCAGCAATGGTCATATGAATTTGAAAAATAAGAAAAAAGGATTAAATATGAAAAATAAAAAGGAAAGGCTTTTGTGCTAGAGATCCACCAGTTTGATGCTTTGAGATTACAATCAGGGTACTGAAGTTGAGAGCTGGGCAGCCAGCAAGGCAGTTACTTGCCTTGTGCATCATCTTAAAATGTGGCATTTTGCCAGAGTAATTATTCAGTCAGCCTAAGTACACACATTAGGTATCGGTCTTTGGCTCTGAAAATGTGAAAACCTAACGCTTAGAATTAAAAGGCACCAGAGTTTTCCAACTTCTTCATACCATGCAGATGGAATATGCAGACCAGGGCCACCTTCACACTTGCTTCTAACGCAGATGATATGATTATGCACAGATAGGCAATGGGAAATATGTTTATTTAGGGTTGTACAGAGCAAGTGCTATGATGTTTACCCTTCAAAAACGCCTATGAGACTTAAGAATTCCTCCTAATGACTGAGGTTTTTCCAAATATCAAACAGACAGTGCCTGGTGATGATCAGGAACCACTGTTTCAATCAATTACATTCTCACCCATATTTCACTCAACCTTATGAACTGCAATGACTCAGCATTAATAAATTCCTAAACATATGTTTTGTCCAATTGATCATCTTGCTACTAGTTCTGGACTCTTTTACTACCTACAGTTAATAACGTAAGCCTTACTTCTTTTCTTGACATCATTCATTTTCTTGAAATTTGCAAGACTAAACCTATTAAACCATAATAAAAAGCAAAGCTTTAGATTCCTTATTGTAATTCCCAGTTAAGTACATCTTCCACCAGCAAACATAGTCAAGATGTTGCTTAGTCACTCATAAAATATGAAAATGTTCAATAGTAGTCATTTTATGGAACCATCAGAGGTTGGATAAATTTATTGGTTCAGCTTAGGTTAAATCTATAAAAAACTCATGCTCTAGGAATAGCTAAATTCTTATTAAAGGCGTTTGCAGAAGAATACAAATGTTCTTTCAAAACCAGACATGACTTTACACCCTAACTCACTGTGATTCATGGTAAGAATTTAGGTTCTCATAAAATCTGTTTTCTATTTTACAACTAGAGTGGTCAGTTGATTTTCCAAAATAAATTCTGGTCTCAGGTTTAGCAAGATGCACATTCACACATACTGTAGAGCAAGTAAATAGCCTTCCCTATCAAAATCAAAACATGACTGTGACTTCTTCAGGGGCATAGGAATGTCCTACTGCACTAGGTATCAGTGCATGTCTCAAACTACGTAATAAAGAGATGCAGTTATTCATTATGCAGTGCTTCCTGTCACCATGTGTCAGATCCTGCCACATGACAAACGCCAGGCACAAACAGAAGCACAGCTCCTTCCAGCAAGAATCTCACTGTAAACCAACATGAACATACATACTCACTTCGCATGTGATCTGTGTCCGAGGAGGTGTATGTAGAAAGTCTTTTGGGAACCCAGGGTGGGGGAAACTAGTTCTGCCTAGAGAGAGAGCAAGGCATTTTCAGAATTGACATTTCAACAAACGTTCTGGGGAGATAGAAAAACAGTGAGGGTGTGAGCTTTGCCTTGGCTTTTCTCTCTTACTCCAGTGTGACTTTGAATGACTGATGCCAATTTTCAGACAATTTTGTGTATATTTATTTTCTTATTTGTAAAATGGAACAATGAAAAGATCATAGAGGCTACACCAACTCACACAGCTGATGCAATTATTAAAGGAAATAATGTTTGAGAAAGTGCATTATAGACTACAACAATAAGCTCACTAAAGAGTAGATTAGGCAGACAAACTGAGGACAGATTTGGGGGACAGTTAATTCCCATCTGAGAAGTACGTGTTTTTTTTCTGGAGGTGGTCTTATTTTGTAGATCACTTTTGAGGTGGAAAATGAACCTGGAAGTAATGTAGAAAAGAAAGTAATCTGAGAATAAAAGTCCAGGAACCAACTGAAGATGATTATGAACGTATGGATCAGAGATAATAATTGCCTAAATTGAGTAATAATAGAATAAAATGAAAAGGAGAGGTGAACCTCAGATGAATAAAAGAAGGAGAAATGATAAACTGGGGTAACTGATTTAATGTGGGTGACAAGAGTGAGAGAGGAATAAAGGCGACCATATTTTTAGCCCAAGTGACTAAAAGGATGCCATGGTCATTAACCGAGGGGAGACACCTACGATATTTGGGGAAGACAGGTAGCATACCACGATTTGTCTGGATTCCTAAGTGAACATATTTTGACATCACAGGAATAAGGCTCGGGAGAGAGGTTGGAAGTGGAGGAATTGTTTACAGATTCATCAATATAGATTTATATCTTATAGAAAATAAATTAAATGGAATTAAAAATAATAAGACTCAAACCCCAGTATTCTGGTCATAAATGGGGAGCCCCAATACAGATTATAGCATCTTTCTGAATGTCATCCCTTTACAGAAAGTGCTTTCTATTTAAGTCTGCTTAGAAAAATTAATTTGAAGTCTCACTTAGGCAAAATGACACTTCTTTGGGAAGGGGAATTGCATAATTCTAGAGCATGACTGAGATGCTTTACCTTTTTAGGGCCTGTTCCCTAGGGAACATTTGTGAGGAGGAGGGCTCTCCGGAATAACTTGTAACAAGTGACATTCGAAGCTTCCAAAAGCATCCAGAGTTGGGGGCATCAAGGCAGGTGCATGATGGGAAGATGGTAGATCCAGCAGCGAGTTTGGTTGGGAGATGTGGCAACACAGCATTCATCAGCCTCAGGGCAGGTGCAGGTGGTGTCACAGCCCCAGACATTGTGGTAGGGATTCAAGAGCATTACTCTTATTTTAAGACAAGTTTTACAGGTGTGATTTGGGATGTCATCCCTGAAAAAGGACTGAATACTATTAATGAGTGACATTTAATCTTCAGGTAAAAGGAATAGGAGAGCCAGAACCAAACCCGGGCATGTTTAAGGGCCTGAATTTCACGATGAAGCAGAAAGATTCATTCATCACATTCGAAGCCAGAACAACTGGTGCTGAGGCTCAAAGTGCTGAGTTTTAAAGCCTTGGCTGCTACTCAAAGTATAGTTCTCAGAGAAGCAGAACTGCCGTCCCCAGGAGCTTGTGAGAAAGAGGGAGAAAGGAGCAGGGACCAGATGTCCTTGGTGGTTCCTTCCAGTGGTGACCTTGCTCTGCATGAATTGGGTTGGAGTTTACATTAGAAAATAAAGATAGGTAAGTAGTGGGTTCAATTTTTTTAAAGGATGAAGAATGGAGATGTTAAAAGCAATAAAACAAAGCAGAGAATATTTGATGATGTATTCCACACAGCAGGCTAGGCCTAAGAGATGAGGGGGAGTAAAGGTCACTAGAATTCTGAGGTTAGATCAGTGGGAAATGGTTGTATCATTAATATAAAAAAATGCATTTTCAGAAGGAGGAATTATTTTTTGGTTGAGGGAAGATTGTAATCTTATAAACCATGACTTTTAAAATATCACAAATAAATTTGTAATCAATCCTTTGCCATAATTTATAGTGACATATTATTAGATGGTGACCTAAAAATTTTGCATAATTTTATAAAATAATGATTTTTTTAAAATCCTCTTCAGAAGCCCCCAAAGAAATATTATACTCATATAACATTATACATCATACAACATTTAAAATGTTAGTCCCTTAGAAAACATTAAGAAGAACTTCATTGAAAAGTGTTCCTTTCTACGTAGAATGGATGAGGATTAAATATCACTCTTAGAGAGACAGATGATTTCTAATTTTTAAATGTTTTATTCTTCTGTGTCATTTCATTGGAATAAGGAGCAGCCTTCCAATATAACTGACATTACCCTTAAGATGGCAGGGCCAGTGAAAAGCATTAAAAGTGTATATATTTGTGGAAAACAGTTTGGATGCTTCCACCTTCTCCTTTGTTCCGGTTCTGGAAGCAGCACCGCATCCCAAACTTTTCAGCAACTCGTTGAAGAAATTTCAAGTCAGATTTCCTAGGCTCCTGAAGAATCTCTTTGTCCACTCTTGAGGTTCTTTAACACAGACTAATATTTCCCTTTGTATGATTGAGAGCATGAATCTTATTTCTGAGCCACCTGAAGACCTTCAAATTACTTACTTTCATGGCAAAGTGCATTAAGGCAGGCATGTTACTGCACAAGACCCCCTGAACCTCTTCTTCACAGTCAGAATTGGGAGAATTAGGCTCTGCTAGGCTGTCGCACTGTCAGACGCTAAAAAACAATGAGCTTTGTGGAAGTGCAAAGGAAGCAAGAAGACCACTACCGCTGCCACTTACACAGACACTGGCTCGTCATTTACTGTGGAAAACTAGCGATTAGACTATAATAGCAGCTGTAGCTTAGTGATTTGCCTTTAAAAATTTTTTTAAAGCAGTGCCCAGAAACCAGCACCTGGGCAATGCATTTTCCACCTAATCATCCTCAAAGGATGTTCCGCCTGACAGGTCAAAGATACCTCTCCCAGGAATTCTGGGTTTTTATTTTACGAATGCATAATGCTTGCTAATGTGTTGGAGAGGGATTTGGTTGCTGAGTTTCCAATCACAAAGCTGGGTCTCAGGCACTTCTCTTTCCTGGTCAGTCCCTCACAGCCTGTTTTTCACTACAGACACAGAGTGAGAACATGAAGACCTGCGGGGCACAGGTGTAAGCGAGGACAGTCCCACTGTGAACACCTAAGGTGTTCTTCTGCCTTGGAACTGTTTCTATTTTCTTTGATACTGTAACAATGTAATAGTATTTAAACATGCTTACTCTGGAGAGTTTCATTAAACAAAACAAAGCAGAAAACCAAACCAAACCTGCCTAACTGCAAAATGCGAGGAAATGATTACTACAGAAACACCTAGCAGTTCTACGCAAAGGGAAAAACAATTCTGCAAAATTTAAACTTGATGATGTTTGTAAAATAAAGTCAGGCAATCAAAGATCCTCATCTTACCAGGAAGAAATGGAGACTCAGAGAACTGATTTTCCCAGGTAAAAATGTCAGTCAGTGACAACTTGGCATCACAAACATTTGAATATCTTCCACTCAATATATCCTGGGCAGGGCTGTGGGAATTCAAAGACGAGAATACCCATTGATGTTCTCCACATAGTTCCTAGTCCAGGCAACAGAGCTGCATGCAGACAGAGGCAGTGTAAGGAGGAATGGAGTGATGTCAGCTGGCCCTCTTTCCATTGTACCATGTGCGCTCCCTCATACAACTACTCTGCTTACAGAATCTCATCAAATCTGCTACTGCATATTTATTTGCATTAATAAATATCTATTAACAGCTACTTAGAACAAGACACGGAGCTATGGGATATAGATAGTATCAACATAAGGAATCCATAATCCCTTTCTTTAAAGCATTTATCATCAAGCAATCAGAATGACGCTGTGGAAAGACAGTTGGAATGCAGAACAGAGGTGGTAGAGAGTTCTAGAAGGCACACATGGAAAGTCCAGACTGGGGCAGACGGAAGGAGGTGTCTGATGAAGGAAGGTCATAACTACGGTATATGCAAAGGCACGTAGGGTCAGAAAAGCCCAAGCTATGTTCTGGGGACACCAGGTTTGGTGCAGGGCATTTGGCTGTGGGATGCAGGAGGATGGAAGTGGGAACAGAGGATGAATGGCAGCTGTTCTCTGCTGTGGCTGGAGGGAAAAGGTAAGTCTGGGAAGCTGGGCTCATTTTTAGACATTAATGTAATCTTTGGACATTTTTGAACTCAGAGAAATTGATAATTTTACTTTTGTGTTTTAGAAATTTTGGCCAGACAGTAGTAGCAAGACCAAACTGGATGAAGTTGAATATGTAAGCCTTGTTCTGGTCTTTGGGTCATGGCACCTAGTCTTCTCACTGGCTGCATCAATAACACATTTCTGCTCCCATGGGTCCTTTAAACAACCAGTTCTGCATATTCCAAGGATTACAGCCTCATGTCTGATGATACAAAGGTACTTCAAATATAATTCAAGTCAAATCTCTCATATTCACAGTAAGAAAATTGAGACAAAGATAAGTGAAGTGACTTTTAATGGTACTCCCTTTGACATCTGTAAAATGAAAGCCTTTACCATACGGCACACTCATATAGAGAGGAGTCTGTGTCCACTGGCAGCTGCTTCTCAGCTTCATCCACACTGTGGCCACGGAAAGGCTGCCCTCCTCTTCCTTTCCTTAGAAAATTAATTTCTTGAGCCTACTTTGGTGGAAACGTGGATCTACTGCATATCCTGTGCAGGTTTAAAAAAAACACTTAATTGCTAATTGCCACTCATCGCTTTGGGTCCTCTGGCATATGCAATATTTCATAGCTTATCTAAATTCACCAAAGATCAAATGTTCAAGCTAAATGCATAGGGTCAATAGGCTGACTTCCAGATTCCATGTACATTTTGTTTTAGTGTATTATCCATGCTGTAGGCATCTACTTTAATACTTTTCTTTTACACTTCAATACCTCAAGGGAAACTGAGGCTGTGATGCATCTTTGACCGAAGGAGTCCTATGAAAACCAGGGAAGGCAGAGGCAGACTTAAGGTCACAGTGTGTATATGACATGTAATTTCTTGTGTTAAAATACATACTTACCATCTCTGTCCCCACCAACAAACAAGAAAACACACAGAAAAAACCTATGTGAACCTCTGATTGTCTGGAGGTAAAGGGGGAATCCATGTTTGGGTCAGAAACAAACAACATGATGGTGCTTAAAATTAATGTGTCAAATGTGAAATGTAAATCACATCTCAGCTGCAAATATTTAACCAGATAGACGTGAGAAGCAAAGAAAAAGAAATGACTTCTTTTAAAAAGATCTACCACTGGCATCCAGATTGTACTCTTGGATCTGAACCCCACTCCTCCTAAATTCTCATGTGCTTTTCCACATCTTTTCTCAAGTCTGCTTCAGGAAAGTTAACAAGAGGTGAGTTCAGCTCTAAGGAAATGAAGGGTCCTATTTACTTGGAAGATCATTAGAGGTAGAGTGCAAGATGATGCTTCAATCTCCGAGCCTAAAACGGAAGCCTGCTCACCTGGACTTTGAATCAATGTGCTTACTGTTGAGAAATGCACACCATGCATGTCGCTTTGGCAGCGAAGCACATCACCATCATCGTCTTCCTTTCTCTAGTTCATCTACTACAACATTTCAAAGGCTCACAAGGTGCTGAAGCAAACACGGGAAACCAACCTCTAATTCAGGGTTGGAAACATAAAGGTAGGTGTATATGAGGCATTGTGATCCCAACTACCCACCAGCCAGCTGCCTTCTGCTTGAGCAATTTATTTGGAGTACCACAGTCAAGCTTATCTTTACTCTCACATACTAGGCAGGCATAATATTAAGAATAAATTATTTTAAATCCCTTCCCTGAAGAAAAAAAAAAGAAAAGAAAAATATTATGAAAAAGCAACATCCTGTTGCCAGAACTGTTCTGAGACATTAAGAGTGGGCAACGGCTGCCTATTTTTAACTCCACATAGTAGTTATTAGAAAGAATTCAAATGGTTTGCAGCAGGGATTATGCTCCTGAGTTTGGGGAAGACGTAAATGCAAAAGCGAAGAAAAAACTTCAGTTTGCTCGTTGGTGCTCTCCTGTAACACTCCATGACCTTGTTGGGCTGGGTCTAGAAAGAAGGACATAGAGAACCATTTGGTCCGTCCATGGTCTAAGTTCAGGAAGAATGAAGCACACAGAGAATGCTTTGTGGATATTTTAATTTGAGCCACATTTTTTTGGATTCTGTCCACAGTGTTTTTATTTCATCAATTTGTAATTTATTATAGTGACACTATGAGTTGTCATAGTTCTGCTTTTACTCATTGCAAACAAAAAGGCTTCCATAGAGTCAGCTTTCTCCAGAACTGGGGTTGAGTCATCTGTGCCCTCATTTTCATCAGCTTCCTTAGATTTCCTTGAAAACAAAAAAGGTCAATGATGAATTTTTATAGTGTTTCAAAAAGGTGTTAAAATCACATTCTCAAATGCTACAGTACGTTAAGGAACATAGACACTGTACTTGTCCAAATGTCTTTCTGCTGGGGAGAATAAATGGGAGCAGAGCAGGTGTGTTTAAGCTGGGACTGCGCGACTGTCATCCTCCCAGCTGAGCTTGCCAGGGCGGAAGAATCATCTTTACCCTCCTCTGTGAGTTGAGTGGCTGCTTTCTACCTCCTGCATCCTGAATGTCCCACCTGCGTTTCTTCCCAGTGTTCTTTCCCACTGATTGTGGCCTCTCCCGTTACTTCTCTCTCCTCAGTCTTCTTCTACCTAGTGCTCCGTTCTCTACCCCATCGTCTTCTTTGACAGCCAAAGTAATTTTATAAAGTAAATGTCGAATGATGTTCACCCCCTTATTCAGCAGAATTAAGCTCCCACTCATAGGCATGGCTCATACACGTCTCTGCTAACCTTAGATGGGCCATTACCTCACTTCCTCTGTGTCCATTTGCCTCGAGATACCTCTTCCCTGTTCCCAAACCCGTGACACATTTCACACCTTTAGACCATTGCTTTTACTGTGTTTGCTGCTTGCTGTTTTCTCTCTCCCTAAATCCAGGCACTCTTCTCTTACCCATGTAGTAAATTACTGTTTAACCTTAAAGACCCAATTGTCAAGATACAAACGTCCCTTCTTTTTTTTTTTTTTTTTTTTTGAGACGGAGTTTCATTCTTGTTGCCCAGGCTGGAGTGCAATGGCGCAATCTTGGCTCACTGCAACCTCCGCCTCCCAGGTTCAAGCGATTCTCTGTTTCAGGCCCCCGAGTAGCTGAGATTACAGGCGCATGCCACCACGCCTAGCTAATTTTTTGTATTTTTAGTAGAGAGGGGGTTTCACCATGTTGGCAGGCTGGTCTTGAACTCCTGACCTCAGGTGATCCACCCACCTTGGCCTCCCAAAGTGCTGGGATTATAGGTGTTAGCCACCACGCCTGACCCCTTCTGTCTTTTTATGTCAACCCATGTCCAGTTGGCTCAGCCAGCTGTCTTTCTATAACCTTTGTGGGCGTGACCGTGTGTGTGGTTCAAAGGCAGGCAGCTGCCGACAGGCCCATGTCTGAAACCCACTTCAGCCCTAGTCAGATATTCTTAGCAATTCATTTATCCTCACGTGGTTTCATTGCTCACCTACAAAGAAGTGATGAGAATAATGAAGGCTGTTTCCAAGGTGCTGTGAGACTTGACGGAGATCATACATGCAAAAGACGCAGCTCAGTGCCTCCCACCATGACAGACAGAGTCTGTTAATATTACCTGTGTCAGTTACTGCAGTTTCATTTCACATTATTATGTCAGTTAGACATATCTCTTTCCCTGCTAGATGGTGTATTTTCTAAGGGAGAGAATGAGCCTTATTGGCTTTTACAATAAGGCACTTTCTTTCCATCCACATGGCATAGGACAAATATACAGCTGGCGTGAGGGTTACCAGATATGGTGCAGGGCGCTTAGCTCAATTTTTCAGGTTAGTAACAAAATTTCTTAGTATATGTCCAAAATATTAAATGTGACATACTTTTACTTAAAATATAGATATTTGAAATCCAAATTTGACTGGATGTCCTGTATTTTTAGTTGCTAAATCTAGCTACCCCAAGTGATGTTTATCATCTAAATTACTTCCTACATCAATTTTTTGAGATTAAAATTCGTAAAAGACCCTCCTATGGAGGTGAACTTACTAGTCTCTTACTGCAAGTATTTGAGACATCAACACTTATTTCCCTGTGACCCTGCACAGGATTATGAAGGTCTCAGTGGAAACCTCACCATTGTGAAACTAACACAAATAAGCACACTAGAAAAAAAAATGTCATCACTACAATTTTTTCCTTTACTAAGCAGGGGAAATCACCAAGTGAGGTGAAAGGACACAGTGACATTTCCTTGGAATTTCGGAATTCCCAGGGATCAACGACCCCTTTCATTCTGCTTCCTGGGGAAGCAGAGTAAGGAGGAGGGAGGCTGAGGGTAGGCAGGACTCCTGCCTCTTCCCAGGGCCTACAGTAGCTGAGTAGAACTCTGTGAACACTCAGAGAGGGGGACAGTGAACTGACAAGAATACCCAGAGGCAGGTGATGGCCAGAGAGCAGAGCCACTATCAGTTAAAAGTTATAAGAAGGCCAGGTGCAGTGGCTCGTGCTTGTAATCCTAGGACTTTGGGAGGTTAAGGCGGGCAGATCTCTTGAGGTCAGGAGTTCAAGACCAGCCTGGCCAACATGATGAAACCCTGTTTTTACTAAAAAATACAAAAATTAGCTGAGTATGATGGCATGTGCCTGTAATCCCAGCTACTTGAGAGGCTGAGGCAGGAGAATTGCTTGAACCTGGGCAGCGGAGGTTGCAGTGAGCCAAGATCGTGCCACTGCTCTCCAGCCTGGGTGACAGAGAGAGACTCCACCTCAAAAAAAAAAAAAAAAAGTTATAGGAAAAAGGTGCATGGCTATATATAGTGTGGTTGCATTTTCTCATTTCTACCCACAACAATGGAAATTGTTGTTAACTTTTATGCCACATTATTAGTCAGTTTAACATATCTCTTTTCCCGTTGGATTGCATGTTTCCTAACAGAAAACATGCCTTTCCAATAAGGCACATTATTTTCACCCACATGACATGGGGCAAGTATACAGTAGGTGTGGCCACTCTTATGTAGTTGATTTCTGAGTTGCTCACATCAATATGGGTCTCTTACCTTGGCTTTTCTTTGTAATGGGAGCCTGCAGGCAATGCTCCCTTGCTTTCCTCTCTCCCTGGGCCCCTGTATCCCCAGCAAGCTCTCTCCTTCATAGGTCCAGCTATGGAATAAAGGAAGTCACAGGATCCACAGCAGAAAAATAAGTGTTCTTCATCGTTCAGAAGAAACTCATAAAGATGAAGCTCATCCATCCTTTGTAGAAATGAATGTTCTAGTCAAGTCTTTTTTTGGCTATACATTTTTCTTAAAACTTTCTTTCCTTCCTTCCTTCTTTCCTCCCTCCCTTCCTTCCTTCCTTCCTTCCTTCCTTCCTTCCTTCCTTCCTTCCTTCCTTCCTTCCCTCCTTTCTTCCTTTCCTCTTATTCTTTCTCTTTCTCTCTCTTGCTTTATCTTTTGTGTCAAAACCAGCTCAAGAAATAAAATAGAAAAACCAACCTGGATTGGAAGGTGTATTAGTCAGGGTTCTCTAGAACTCCTATATATGTATATAGGAGTTTATTAAGTATTAACTCACAGGATCACAAAGTCCCACATAGGCCGTCTGCAAGCTGGGGAGCAAGGAGAGCCAGTTGGAGTCCCAAAACTGAAGAACTTGGAGTCCAATGTTAGAGGGCAGGAAGCATCCAGCATGGGAGAAAGATGTTGGCTGGGAGGCTAGGCCAGTCTAGTCTTCACATTTTTCTGCCTGTTTTATATTCTAGCCACATTGGCAGCTGATTAGATGATGCCCACCCAGATTAAGGGTGGGTCTGCCTTTCCCAGCTGACTGACTCAAATGTCAATCTCCTTTGGCAACACCCTTACAGACACACCCAGGATCAGTACTTTGCATCCTTCAATCCAATCAAGTTGGCACTCAGTATTAACCATCACAGAGGGTTTTTTTTTTTTGATAAAATGAAATGCATTAGTTTTCTTTTACCACTATATCAAATTGCTTAGTGACTTAAAACAACAATAATTTATCCTCATACAGTTCTGGTAGTTGGATGTCTGAAAGGAGCCTAATGGGCTGAAATCGAGGTCTTAACAAGTCTGGTTCTTTCTAGAGGCTCTAGAAGAGAATTTGTTTCGGTGTCTTTCAGCTTCTACAGTCTGCCAGCATTCCTTAGCTTGTGGCTGCATCAGTCTGACCTGCCTCCATGGTCACTGCCTTCTCAGTCTGACCACCCTGCATCCCTCTTAGAAAGACCCTTGTCATGATATGGAGACCTCTCAGATAATCCAGGATGGTCTTCTCATAATAAAATCCCTAATCACATCTGCAAATCCATTCTGCAATATCTGTTCAGAGGTTCTGGGGATTATAACATGGACACTTTGGGAGTGGCCACTGCTCAGTTTACCACAGAGGCTACCAAATATTCCAAATAAGAGCCTTGAGACAGTGGCCCCCTGACAGCTTGCCTGGACCCCAGCCTGCTCCTGGGTCCTGCTTCAGAATGCTGTGTTCTCTTTTCTCTGTATTCCTCACTGCTTTTACTTTGCCCTCTCAGAACACTTGTTTCCTCTGCTTCTTCTTCAGGTCAATAGTGGCACCCCAAGGCCACCTCAATGGCCATGACACATTAATGTTACACTCCTTTACATTCCTCACATGCCCTGAGTCTGCAGTTTCCACTATTGAGAGAGAGAGAGGCTGAGGTTCCCTGTTAACAAACTTTAGTCCTTGCCGAGGTCCTACCACCCTGTGAGCCAGGGAGGCCCCACATGTAGAATCAGCCCTGAAGTCAGCAGCTGTCCTCATGGCTTCTTTGAAAGCCTAGCTTCCTGTCTTATTTTCTACTCCTTCCAGTTCTTTTAGCAACACTCTTTTGAAAGCCATGATAATATGACAATACAAGGCACTTCATTAAAGCCACAGGAAAGTAACCTGATAATTTAACAAGGATGCCTGACTTACGTGTAGCCAGAAATCCATCCTTGCCCTGAAGGAGAATGATATATATATATATTTTTTTATTATACTTTAGGTTTTAGGGTACATGTGCACAATGTGCAGGTTTGTTACATATGTATCCATGTGCCATGTTGATTTCCTGCACCCATTAGCTCGTCATTTAGCATTAGGTATATCTCCTAATGCTGTCCCCGCCCCCCCCACCCCCCACCCCACAACAGTACCCGGAATGTGATGTTCCCCTTCCTGTGTCCATGAGTTCTCATTGTTCAATTCCCACCTATGAGTGAGAACATGCGGTGTTTGGTTTTTTGTCCTTGCGATAGTTTACTGAGAATGATGTTTTCCAGTTTCGTCCATGTCCCTACAAAGGACACGAACTCATCATTTTTTATGGCTGCATAGTATTCCATGGTGTATATGTGCCACATTTTCTTAATCCAGTCTATTGTTGTTGGACATTTGGGTTGGTTCCAAGTCTTTGCTATTGTGAATAGTGCCGCAATAAACATAAGTGTGCATGTGTCTTTATAGCAGCATGATTTATACTCCTTTGGGTATATACCCAGTAATGGGATGGCTGGGTCAAATGGTATTTCTAGTTCTAGATCCCTGAGGAATCACCACACTGACTTCCACAATGGTTGAACTAGTTTACAGTCCCACCAACAGTGTAAAAGTGTTCCTATTTCTCCACATCCTCTCCAGCACCTGTTGTTTCCTGATTTTTTAATGATGGCCATTCTAACTGGTGTGAGATGGTATCTCACTGTGGTTTTGATTTGCATTTCTCTGATGGCCAGTGATGATGAGCATTTCTTCATGTGTTTTCTGGCTGCATAAATGTCTTCTTTTGAGAAGTGTCTGTTCATGTCCTTTGCCCACTTTTTGATGGGGTTGTTTGTTTTTTTCTTGTAAATTTGTTGGAGTTCATTGTAGATTCTGGATATTAGCCCTTTGTCAGATGAGTATGTTGCAAAAATTTTCTCCCATTCTGTAGGTTGCCTGTTCACTCTGATGGTAGTTTCTTTTGCTGTGCAGAAGCTCTTTAGTTTAATGAGATCCCATTTGTCAATTTTGGCTTTTGTTGCCATATACTGCCCAAAGTAATTTATAGATTCAATGCCATCCCCATCAAGCTACCAATGACTTCTTCACAGAATTGGAAAAAACTACTTTAAAGTTCATATGGAATGAAAAAAGAGCCCGCATTGCCAAGTCAATCCTCAGCCAAAAGAACAAAGCTGGAGGCATCACGCTACCTGACTTCAAACTATACTACAAGGCTACAGTAACCAAAACAGCATGGTACTGGTACCACAACAGAGATATAGATCAATGGAACAGAACAGAGCCCTCAGAAATGATGCCACATATCTACAACTATTTTATCTTTGACAAACCTGACAAAAACAAGAAATGGGGAAAGGATTCCCTATTTAATAAATGGTGCTGGGAAAACTGGCTAGCCATATGTAGAAAGCTGAAACTGGATCCCTTCCTTACACCTTATACAAAAATTAATTCAAGATGGATTAAAGACTTAAATGTTAGACCTAAAACCATTAAAATCCTACAAGAAAACCTAGGCAATACCATTCAGGACATAGGCGTGGGCAAGGACTTCATGTCTAAAACACCAAGAGAATGATATTTTTAATTGTAACAGAAGTTAAGTGCAACCTTGTTTTAGGAAGACTCTTTTTCTCATGCCTCCTAAACTTCATATGCAGAGTTTTCAGATCATTTCAGTCTTTCACCACCCTTCATGGAGAAAACTGATGACAAATCCTTGTTAAAAATGGTACTAAATACGGCAGGGTGGGGTGACTCATGCGTGTAATCCCATCACTTTGGGAGGCCAAGGTGGGCAGATCGCTCGAGGCCAGGATTTCGAGACCAGCCTGGCCAACATAGCAAAACCCCATCTCTACTAAAAATACAAAAAACTAACTGGGCATGGTGACACATACCTGTATTCCCAGCTACTTGGGTGGCTGAGGCACAAGAATCCCTTGAACCTGGAATGCAGAGGTTGCAGTGAACCAAGATCATGCCACTGCACTCCAGCCTAAGCAACAGAGAAAGATCCCGACTCAAATAAAATAATTTTAAAAATTAAAAAGCAGTACTAAATACAATAGATAAAAATTAGAAGACTACCCTGTGTGGCTTCTTCAGAAAAAAAATGGTCTCAGATAAAGTTAAAGGGTTGTTGTATTAGTCAGTTTTCACACTGCTATAAAGATACTACCTGAAGCTGAGTCATTTGTAAACAAAAGAGGCTTAGTTGACTCACAGTTCTGCATGGCAGGGGAGGCCTCAACAAACTTACAGTCATGATGGAAGGCAAAGGGGAAGCAGGCACCTTCTTCACAAGGTAGCAGGAGAGAGAGAGTGCACATGGGGAAATGCCATTTTTTAACACCTTCAGATCTTGTGAAAGCTCTTCACTATCATGAGGATAGCATGGGAGAAACTGCTCCTGTGACCCAATCACTTCCAATAAGGTCCCTCCTTCAAAAAGAGGGGATTAAAACTCTAGATGAGATTTAGGTGGGGACAGAGAGTCAAACCTGGAGACCCTCGCAAATCTCACATTCTCACATTTCAAAACCAATCATGCCTTCCCAACAGTCCCCCATAGTCTTAACACATGCCAGGAGAAACCCAAAAGTCCAACTCCAAAGTTTCATCCGGGACAAGGCATGTTTCTTCCGCCTATGAGCCTGTAAAATCAAAACCAAGCTAATTACTTCCCAGATACAATGGAGGCACAGGCATTGGGTAAATGTTCCCATTCCAAATGGGAGAAATTAGCCAAAACAAAGGAGCCACATGCCCCACGCAAGTCCAAAACCTGACTGGGCAGTCATTAAATCTTAAAGCTCCAAAATCTACTTTAATTAAATGTTTCACATCCAGAGAATGCTGTTGCTAGGGATGGGCTCCCAAGGCATTGGCCATCTCCACCCCCTGTGGCTCTGCAAGGTATAGCCCCTGTGGCTGCTTTCACAGGTTCATGAGTGCCTACAGCTTTTCCAAGTGCATGGTACAAGCTGTTGGTGGATCTACCATTCTGGAGTCTGGAGGATGGTGGCAGTCTTCTCACAGCTCCATGAAGCAGTGCCCCAGGGGGACTCTGTGTTGTGGCTTCAACCTCACATTTCCCCTCTGCGTTACCCTAGTAGAAGTTCTCCATGAGGGCTCCTCCTGTGCAACAGACTTCTGCCTGGAAATCCAGGCATTTCATATATCCTCTGAAATCTAGGCAGAGGTTCCTAAAGCTCAACTCTTGTCTTCCATGCACCCACACCACACAAGGTCCAACACCACGTCATAGCCACCAAGACTCATGGCTTGCACCCTTTGAAACAACAGCCTGAGCTTTACATTGGCCCCTTTTAGCCACAGCTGGAGCTGGAGCAGCTGTGATGCAAGGTGCCAAGTTCCACTGCTGCACAGAGCAGTGTGGCCCTTGACCTGACCCACAAAACTATTTTTCCCTCCCAGACCTTCAGGCCTGTGATGGGAGGGGCTGCCATGGAGGTCTCTGACATGTCCTGGAGGCATTTCCCCCGTTTTCTCAGCTATTAGCATTCAGCTTCTCATTACTTATGCAAATTTCTGCAGCTGGCTTGAATTCCTCTACAGAAAATTTATTTTTTTCTTTTTTACCATATGGCCAGGCTTCAAATTTTCCTAACCTTTATGCTCTGCTTCCCTTTTAAACATAAGTTCCAATTTCAAACCATCTCTTTGTGAATGCATATAACTGAATGCTTTCAGAATAAGTCAGGTCACCTCTTGAATGCTTTGCTATTTAGAAATTTCTTCTGCCAGATACCCTAAATCATCTCTTTCAAGTTCAAAGTTACACAGATTTCTAGTGCAGAAGAAAAATGCTGCCAGTTTCTTTGCTAAAACATAGCAAGAGTGACCGTTACTCCATTTCCCAATAAGTTGCTCATCTCCATCTGAGACCACCTCAGCCTGGATGTTATTACTGATATCACTATCAGCATTTTGGTTAAAACCATTCAACAAGTCTCTACGAAGTTCCAAACTTCCTCACATCTTCCTGTCTTCTTCTGAGGCCTCCAAACTGTTCCAACCTCTAACTGTTACCCAATTCCAAAGTCGCTTCACATTTTCAGCTTATCTTTATAGCAGCATTCCACTCCTGGTACCAATTATCTCTATTAGTCCATTTTCGCACTGCTATAAAGATACTACCTGAGACTGATAATTTATAAACAAAAGAGTTTTAAATGACTCACAGTTCCTCATGGCCTGGGAGGCCTCAGGAATCTTACAATCATGGTGGAAGGTGAATGGGAAGTCTTCACCAGGCAGAAGGGAAAGTGAGAGCATAGGAAACTGCCATGTCTAAAACCATCAGACTTCCTGAGAACTCCCTCACTATCATGAGAATAATGTGAGGGAAACTGCCCACATGATCTAATCACATCCCACCAGGTTCCTCCCTTGACACATGGGGAATTACAATTTGAGATGATATTTGGGTAGGGACACAGAGCCAAACCATATCAGTTGTGATATAACCTTTTAGGAGTCAAGAGATCAATTATCAAGATTTGTATACTCTAAACTTCTTGAACTTCAGTACTCTCATCTGTGAAATGGTTCTAAATATAATAACTGATGAATATTTAGCACTGGTAAAGAAGTCAGTTGAATATAAAAATAATGGAAAAAATGTATATGCAAAATGCATTTTTGTGTTTAATACTGACACTGATTTCAGCCATGTCATTCTTGCAGATGTGTGTAAATATTCAAATTTTCTATCTACGTAAGATTTGCATGTTACATGGCAAATAATCACCATGGTGCAGTGGAGATAACCGTGATCCTGCCACTTGAGAAGACAAAATGGAATTCGAAAGAGACAGGCATAAAGATTCGGGCAAACTGGATTAAATTCCACCCACCTCTAAACTCCATTAAGTGAGATCTTGGGAATGTGTCTTAACATGATCATCAATTTTGCCAGGTACAATGAAGATAGTAGTGCTGACCTCAAAGAATTGCCAGGAATTAAAATTTTAAAATGAGATAATATTGAAAGTGTCCAGAATGATGCCTGGCACTATGCAGGCACTCAACGTTGGCTAATTCTGGTACTTCTTAGAGTTCAAAGATGGGTAGATTGTATTATTTTCACTTTCTGTGTAACAAATTGCCATAAACTTGTGGCTTAAAATAACACCCATTTATTTGCTCACAGTTCTGTAGGTCAGGAGCCCAACAAGGTGAGACTGGGTCCTCAGGCTCTTACAAGATCAAGGTGTTGGCCAGGCCAACTTTCTGGCTGGAGGCTCTGGGGAAAAAAATCACTTCTGAGTTCATTCTAGTTGGCAAAATTCAGTTTCTTCCAGATACTTGTTTGGGGTCCCGCTCTCTTGCTAGCTGCCTACTGTAGGGTGTTCTCAGCTCTTAGGGGCTACCTGCATTCCTTCCCCTCTGGCTCCTTCTTCAAGCCAGCAAGGGAACATCAGAACTTTATGTGCTTTGAGTCTCTGACTTCCTTTTCTGCAACCAGACAGAGAAAACTCTCTTCCTTTAAGGGGCTCTCATTATTAGGTCAGACCCACCCAGATCATCACTTTATGTTAAGGTCAACTGTGTCACATAACAAAACCCAATCCTGGGAGGTATAACTCACCCTATTTATAGTACTGAGGACCTGCAGGGCTTACACCCAGGGAGATGGGAAAACTTGATCCTCATCTCAGAATTCTGCCAACTATAGTTGATGTTTTCTTCATACTACTTCCTAGCTTTGTGAGCTTGGCCAAAAGGACCCTTCAACTCTCAATATCCCTGCCTTCTGCCACACATTCATAAACATAAAGCAGGGTAGAGTAGGGAAATCAGGCTACTCCAAAGGATTATTACCAGTTTCACATAAGACAGAGAAGGCAGATCATTTGTAAGCTGTAAAGTGCCTTTTCTTAATCACACATTTCTCTTTGCATAGCATTTTTTAAATTCTTACATTGCATTGCATTTGTTACAAATCCATCATTTTCTACAGAATTCTAAAATGGATGTCAGTAGATATGTTATTTATCTTATTTTATTTTTTAATTTTTTTTATTTCAATAGGTTTTTGAAGAACAGGTGGTGTTTGGTTACAAGAATAAGTTCTTTAGTGGTGATTTCTAAATTTTGGTGCACCCATAACCCAAGCAATGTACACCATACCCAATGTGTAGTCTTTTGTTTCTCATCTCCCTCTCAGTCTTGCCCTCTAGTCCCCAAAGTCCGTCGTATCATTCTTATGTGTTTGTGTCCTCATAACTTAGCTCCCAACATATGATGTTTGGTTTTCCATTCCTGAGTTACTTCGCTTAGAATAATAGTCTCCAATTCCATCCAGGTTGTTGCAAATGCCATTATTTCATTCCTTTTTATGACTGAGTAGCATTTCATGGTGTGTGTGTGTGTGTGTGTGTGTGTGTGTGTGTGTACATATATATCACGTTTTTTTTTCCACTCAGTGATTGATGGGCATTTGGGCTGGTTGTTCTCCTATAAACATGCATAAATATCTTTTTCATATAAATGACTTCTTTTCCTCTGGGTAGATACCTAGTAGTGGGATTGTTGGATCAAACAGTAGATCTACCTTTAGTTCTTTAGTGCATCTCCACACTATTTTCCATAGTGTTTGTACTAGTTTACATTCCCACCAACAGTGTAAAAGTGTTCTCTTTCCTCTACATCCATACCAACATTTATTATCTTTTCTTTTTTTATTATGGCCATTCTTGCAGGAGTGAGGTGGTATTGAATTGTAGTTGTAATTTGCATTTTCCTGATAATTAGTGATGTTAAGCATTTTTCCATATACTTGTCGGCCATTTGTATATCTTTTTTTGAGAATTGTCTATTTATGTACTTAGCCCACTTTTTGATCAGATTGATTTATTTTCTTAATGATTTGTTTGAATTCTTTGTAGATTCTGGATATTTGTCCCTTGTCAGATACGTAGACTGTGAAGATTTTCTCCCACTCTGTATGTTGTCTTTTAAGTGCTGATTATTTATTTTGCTGTGCAGAAGCTTTTTAGTTTAATTAAGTCCCATCTGTTTATCTTTGTTTTTGTTGTATTTGCTTTTGGGTTCTGTGTCACAAAGTCTTTGCCTAAGCAACGTCTAGGTAGGGGATTTCTAAGGTTAGCTTCTAGAATTTTTATGGTTTCTGGTCTTAGATTTAAGTCTTTGATCTATCTTGGGTTGATTTTTGTATAAGGTGAGCGATGAGGATCTAGTTTCATTCCTGTACATATGGCTTGCCAGTTATCCCAGCACCATTTGTTCAACAGGGTGTCCTTTCCCACTTTATGTGTTTGTTGGCTTTGTCAAAGATCAGTTGGCTGTAACTATCTGGCTTTATTTTTGGATTATCTATTCTGTTCCATTGGTCTATGTGCCTCTTTTTATATCAGTACTATGTTGTTTGGGTGACTATGGCATTAAAGTATAGTTTGAAGTCAGGTAATGTGATGCCTCCAGATTTGTTCTTTTTGCTTAGTCTTGTTTTGGTTTTGCAGGCTCTTTTTTCATTTTATATGAGTTTTAAGATTGTTTTTTCTAGTTCTGTGAAGAATGATGGTGGTATTTTTATGGGAATTGCATTGAATTTGTAGATTGCTTTGGCAGTGTGGTGGTCATTTTCACAATATTGATTCAATCCTTCCATGAGCATGGAAGGTGTTTCCGTTTGTTTGTGTTGTCTATGATTTCTTTCAGCAGTATTTTGTAGTTTTCCTTGTAGAGGTCTTTCACCTCCTTGATTATGTATATTCCTAAGTATTTTATTTTTGTTGCAGCTATTGTAACAGAGGTTGAGCTCTTGATTTGATTCTCAGCTTTGTCACTGTTGGTGTATAGCAGAGCTACTGATTTGTGTACATTGATTTTTGTGTCCTGAAACTTTGCTTAATTCATTTACCAGTTCTAGGAGCTTTTTGAGTGAGTCTGTAGGGTTTTCTAGGTATACAGTCATGTCATCAGCAAATAGCAGCAATCTGACTTCCTCTTTACCAGTTTGGATGTCCTTGATTTTTTTCTCTTGTCTAATTGCTCTGGCTAGAACTTCCAGCACAATGTTGAATAGAAGTGGTGAAAGTGGACATCCTTGTCTTGTTCCAGTTCTCGGGGGGAATGCTTTCAACTTTCTCCTGTTCAGTATAATGTTGGCCGTGGGTTTGTCATAGATGGCTTTTATTACCTTAAGGTATGTCCCTTCCATTCAGATTTTGCTGGGAGTTTTAATCATAAAGGGATGCTGGATTTTGTCAAAGGTGTTTTCTGCATCTATTGAGATGATCATGTGATTTATGTTTTTAATTCTGTTTATGTGGGGTATAACATTTATTGACTTGTGGTTATTAAACCATTTCCGCATTACTGGTATGAAACCCACTTGATCATGGTGGATTTTCTTTTTGATGATATGCTGTTGGACTCAGTTAGCTAGTATTTTGTTGAGGATTTTTGCATCTATGTTTATCAGGGATATTGGTCTACAGTTTCTTTTTTTTGTTATGTCCTTCCCTGGTTTTGGAATTAGGGTGATATTGGCTTCATAGAATGATTTAGGGAGAATTCCCTCCTTCTCTATTCTGTAGAATAGTGTCAGTAGGATTGGGACCAATTCTTCTTGGAATGTCTGATAGAATTGTGCTGTGAATCTGTTTTGTCCTGACTTTTTTTATTGACGATTTTTAAATTCCCATTTCAACCTTGCTGCTTGTTATTGGTCTGTTCAGAGTTTCTATACCTTTCTGGTTTAATGTAGGGGAGTTGTATATTTCCAGGAATTTATCCATCTCCTCTAGATTTTCTAGTTTATGCATGTAAAGGTGTTTACAGTAGCCTTGAATAACCTTTTGTATTTCCTTGGTATCAGTAGTAGTATCTCTTATTTCGTTTCTAATCAAGCTTATTTGGATCTTTTCTCTTCTTGGTTAATCTTACTAATGGTCTATCAATTTTATTTATCTTTTCAAAGAACCAGCTTTTTGTTTCATTTATCTTTTATATATTTTTTCGTTTCAATTAGGTTTAGTTCTGCTCCGATCTTTATTATTTCTTCTGCTGGGTTTGGGTTTGGATTGTTCTTGTTTCTCCAGGTCTGTGAGGTGTGACCCTAGATTGTCTATTTGTGCTCTTTTAGACTTTTTGATGTTGGCATTTAATGCTATGAATTTTCTTCTTAGCACTACTTTTGCTATATCTCAGAGGTTTTGATAAGTTGTGTCACTATTATTGTTCAGTTGAAAGAATTTTTTAATTTTCATCTTTATTTCATTGTTGACACAATGATCATTCAGGAGCAAGTTATTTAATTTCCATGTGTTTACATGGTTTTGAGGGTTCTTTTTGAAGTAAATTTCCAATTTTATTCCACTGTGGTCTGAGAGAGTACTTGATATAATTTTGATTTTCTTAAATTTACTGAGAGTCATTTTCTGCCATATCATACGGTCTATCTTGGAGAATTTTCCATGTGCTGATGAGTAGAATGTATATTTTGCAGTTGTTGGCTAGAATATCCTGTAAATATCTGTTAAGTCCATTTTTTCTGGATATAGTTGAATTCCATTTTTTTGTTAACTTTCTGTCTTGATGACATGTCTAGTGCTATTAGTGGAGTATTAAAATCCCCTACTATTATTGTGTTGCCATCCATCTCATTTCTTAGGTCTAGTAGTAATTTTTTTTTTATAAATTTGAAAGCTTCAGTGTTAGATGCATATATATTTAGTATTGTGATTTTTTCCTATTGGACTAGTAGTTTTATCATTCTATAATGTCCCTCTTTGCCTTTTTAAACCGCTGTTGCTATAAAGTCTGTTTTGTCTGATATAAGAATAGCTACTTCTGCTCATTTTCGGTGCCCATTTGCATGGAATATCTTTTTCCACCCCTTTACCTTAAGTTTATGTGGGTCTTTATGTGTTATATGAGTCTCCTGAAGACAACAGAAACTTGGTTGGTGGATTCTTATACATTCTGCATTCAATATATTTTAAGTAGGGCATTAGGCCATTTATATTCAATGTTAATATTGAGATGTGAGGTACTATTCTATTTATCATACTATTTCTTGCCTGAATATCTTGTTTTATATTCATTGTGTTATTGGTAGATAGGTCCTGTGAGATTTATTCTGTAAGGAGTTTCTATTTTGATGTATTTTGAGGATTTGTTTCAAGATTTGGAGCTCCTTTTAGCAGTTCTTATAGTGCTGACTTGGTAGTGGTGAATTCTCTCGGCATCTGTTTGTCTGGAAAATACTGTATCTTTCTCTCATTTATGAAGCTTAATTTCACTAGATACAAAATTCTTGGCTGATAATTGTTTTGTTTAAGGAGGCTAAAAATGGAACCCCTATCACTTCTAGATTATAGGGTTTCTGCGGAGAAATCTGCCATTATTTTGATAAGTTTTCCTTTATAGGTAACCTGATGCTTTTGCCTCACAGCTCTTAAGATTTGTCTTGACTTTAGATAATCTGATGACTACATGCTTAGGTGATGATCTTTTTGCGATCAATTTCCCAGGTGTTCTTTGAGCTTCTTGTATTTGGATGTCTAGATCTCTAGCAAAGCTGGAGAAGTTTTCCTTGATTATTCCCGCGAATTTGTTTTTCGGACTTTTAGATTTCTCATGGTCCTCAGGAGCACCAATTATTCTTAGGTTTAGATGCTCAACGTATTCTCAAACTTCTTGAAGGCTTTGTTCATTTTTCTCATTTTTTTTTCTTGGTCTTTGATGGATGGGGTTAATTTGAAAGCTTTATTTTGAGCTTGGAAGTTCTTTATTCTGCTTGTTTGATTCAATTGTTAATACATTTCAGTCCATTTTACATTTCTCTGTGCCCTTGATTTCCAGAAGTTGTGATTGTTTTTATTTGTGCTATTTCATTGAGGAATTTTTCTTTCATATTCTGTAGTATGTTTTTTATTTCTTCAAGTTAGAGTTCACCTTTCTCTGGTGAACTCTTACTTGATTAGCTTAATAATCCACCTTCTGAATTCTTTTTCTGGTAATTCAGAGATTTCATCTTGTTTTGGATCTATTGCTGATGAACTGATGTGATCTTTTGAGGGTATTAAGGAACCTTGCTCTGTCATATTACCAGAATTGTTTCTCCTCATCTCGGTAGACTGTATCAGCGGAATGATCTGGAACCCAAGGGCTGCTGTTCAGATTATTTTTTCCCACAGAGTGCTCCGTTGATGTGGTCTTCTCCCCCTTCCTCTAGAGATGGGGCTTCCTGAGAGCAGAACTGTAGTGATCGTTTTTGCTCCTCCGGCTCTAGCCAGCCAGCGGAGCTACTGGGATGCAGGCTGGTACTGGGGAGTGTCTTCAGAGTCTGGTGATGTAATCTGTCTTCAGGTCTTGCAGCCATCGATAGTAGCACCTGCTCTGGTGGAGGTAGCAGGGGAGTGAAGTGGACTCTGTAAGGGTTTTTAGTTGTGTTTTTGTTTAGCGCACTGGTTTTGTGTTGGTTGGCCTCCAGCCAGGAGGTGGCACTTTCAAGAGCGCATTAGCTGTGGTCCCATAGGGAAGAAGCAAACTTGCCCTAGGGACACCTGGTTAAGTATTCAGGTTACTCTGGTGGTGGGCAGGCCCATACAGCTCCCAGGAGATTATGTCCTTTGTCTTCAGCAACTAGGGCAGGTAGAGAAAGACCACCAGGTGGGGGCAGGGATAGGGTGTCTGAGCTCAGACTCTTTTTGAGTGGGGCTTGCTGCAGCTGCTGTGAGGGATGGGGGTGTGGTTCCCAGTCCAATGGAGTTATGTTCCCAGGAGGATTATGGCTGCCTCTGCCGAGTCACAAAGGTAACCAGAGAAGTGGGAGAAAGCCAGAAGTCACAGGCCACACCCCACTTCCATGCAGCCAACAGTCCTAAAGGCCAGTCTCACTCCCACTGTGCCTCTACAACAGCAGTGAGTCTATTTCCAGGCAGCTGGTCACCAGGACTGAAAACTTGCCCCAGACCACTAGCTTCCCCCACCGAGAAAGCAAGCCAACTCACAGTTTTTCAGTGTCTGAGGGAGCCTGCAGCGGTGTTCCAGTTCCTGCCAAGGGTCTGTGGATTCTCTTAGCTTTCCTGGTATGTTGTTGTGGTAGTTCTTGGAGCAAAAGTTCACTATGCAATTTCGACACATTGCTCTGTCTGTCTGAGTGGGAGCTGCAAGCTAGGCCTGCCTCCTATCTGCCATCTTACATTAATCACAATCTGATTTTAACCTCATGATTCCCATTATATAAAATTGATCACATTGTGGCAAGTGCTCAGTAGATTTTATTCTGACTTTTTTGAGCACACAAGAGATTCAAGATCTGTGTGTATTGAGGAAAGTAATTGGTATCTAATTCTTTCTTGTATTAAAAAGAAAAGTATATTTAGTGTAAAGCAATGCAATTTTTTAATTAAACACGTTGGTAAAAATACTATCAGGTGTTATTTACCTTTCAATTAACCAATCAATAGATTTGAGGCAGGTAGAACAGTCTACATTACCAATAAATTTACATTTAAAATCCTGCTTTCCTCATTCTTTATTTTTCAGGGCATCTCACACATTGATGATATCAAATGTGTCCCTTAAAGCATTTGAGAATGTCATGGATTATAACAGAATTATGGCCAAATACCTCAATCTAATTTTTTCTTCAATTTATCTATTATGTTTCAAGAACTTAGGTTAAAGATAAATCAAAGACTCAACAAAGATACACAACAAAGTGCAATAAAGCAAGCATGAATTTTTTCAAATTCCATCTCTCTCACTTGAAAGTGACTTTTTAAATCTATTTCTTTACATTAAAAATATATAGCGCTACTTATGCCCATCCGCAGCCCTACAGTGTGGAGTAGATATCAAGTTGACATTCTTAATTGTGTTCAAATTGAACAGCAGGTTGCTTATAAATAATAGCTGATATTATTATAAACACTAGAAGTAATAGTATTTTTAGAGGCGTTAAGTCTAGATGTATTTCGATTTAGTATATTCAATGCTTCATAGAAAAATAACACTTATTTGTAATGTAAATCCATTAACTATCCCTGAGTTTTCAACCAAAAGTCTAATCAAGGCTTCGAAAGACAAAATGACTTGTTCAAAGCCACAAATCAGTGGCCCATCCTGCTTCAGATCCAGAGAAGTGTGGCCCCCAAGCCTGCGGGAGCTCTTAGCTCCCCTCCTTACTGCCCAGTCAACCTAGGAATCCCATTGGCTGTGGCTTGCTTCCCTGCAGTCAGGGTGAAACCATCATCTTTGCAGACATAAACTTTCTTACAAGTTTAAAAATGTACTTTGGAAAACTAGAACATAGAATCTTTTTAAAAGATCTTTATTTTCCCCTGAAGCATCTTCCCGAACAGCCAGCTAGAAGAGACACATCCCCCTACACAAAACCCACACAAGAATATCAAAATCTGTTTGATAATGAATTTAAATTTAAAAAAAATCCATACGCTAAAATCATTTTTATTTTTAATTTTTCCCTCTTTTTTCAAATTCATGGACATAATGTTTCTTATTGCAACGCAGAAACATCTCAAAATAGCTGCCAGAATTTTACAAATAAACATAAAACCAAGGCTTTTGCAGTACAAAAATAGTCCTCACTTCTGCTCTAAAGGTTGGTTGCCCTTCTAAATCTTTGTTAGGGTTGGGACTACTTTGGCAGCTTAGGCATGCAGCCACATTTAAATAAGACCAATTTTTCTAACTGGAGATATTCATACATACAGGAGTTTATGTCTTTACTCTCAAATATGTATGTGCATTAATTTTTTTAAAAAAGAGAAGCAGGATATGACTAGAAAGTTAAAAAATATGGATGAAATCCATTCAATTGCGATGTAATAACCCTTTATGTTACGGCATAAATTATTGCCCAAAACGTTTGCTATAATAGGTATTTTAAAAGTGCCTACAGAAATAATGATTAATCTTTTATTTAAACTTTCATAATTAAGTAGGAGGAGCCAATGATTTCACTTTTTCATCACAAGAAACATTTATGATCAGTGCTATGAGGTATCCTTCCCAGTCCCTTTCCTTGAGATGCTGGACTTTTCTTTCTAACTGATTAATTTTCTAAAACAAAAAGACAGGTGTTTCCATCAGCAGGTTATCAAACTCAAGCCCTGGGATGTTCATTTTGGTGGCTCTACAGTTTTTCTTCTCACATAATAGGTAGAACAATACCCCAGTTTTGATTTGCGTAGAAAAAGTAAAACATGAATTCAATCAAGAGTTAAATTAATGGCATTTTGCATAATAGTGTCAATCTTTTTCTTTAATTCTTACACCTTACAAAATTAAAAGCAGAAAATTGAATTTCTCTTTTTCTTCATGGTTCACTGCAGGGCTGTTGAAGACCCTCAGTGGTGTGAGCCCTGCCTCACCTCTTCTCGCCTTCTCCACAGCTCTGGAAGCATTGACTTCCCTCTATGGTGGAAAACTCGCCAAGTTTCTTCCAGCCTTTAGCATCCAACTGTTTGTGCTTGCTGTACCTTCTGACCGAAAGGTTTGGTGAAGACAATTTTCCATGGTGCTTTTGTGATTCTGCCTATTTTATGAGCAAGACACTTGGTTATCCTGCTTTGGACTATCATTTCAAGGATATTTATAGAAAAAACAACTTAGGAAGATACAGTTAGTGTCTCTTTCTGGAGAAAGAGGCAGGTGGCTTACTGCCCATTATAAAAGATTTAGGTTCCCTAAGCTCAGAGTTGCTCTTCTGTGGTGTCAACCACTGCATTTGCAGGCGACACTCACCCCTCTCTGCATTGCTCCATGAGAACTAAGGCCTCAACAACTGGCAAAAAGTAATGACATGCTGACACTGTTACTGGGTAAGAACTACACTTCCTCGCTGACCCAGGAGCATCCTATTTCTTTTACAGCATCAGCGAAAGCATGGCAGGCTAACATGTTAGTCTGCAAGGAGAATAAAATCTCTAATCCCTTATCATCCTTGCCAGTGTTGGTTTCAATAACAGGATGTTGACAGAAATAGAACTTTTCGCAAGAGGAGGGATAGCACCTCAACAGGTTTTGCATGTCACATGAAAATGGTATATTAAAGAAACAGCTGGCCTGGCCCCAGCTGTTAAGGTAAAGGTAGCAGCTCTCATTGGCAGGAAGCCTGTTCCCTTATCCTCTTATAGATGATTATAATAAAGGCCTGGTCTCTGTTGAGATTGGCTGGAATATTTTAGCTACTGGATAAGGATATGCAGATTTTTTATGGTGAAGTAAGAATAGCAACCTCAGCACCTAAGGTGAGAATACTTCAAACCCTAGGGAAATGGGGGAGAGAAGGACAGTAACGGCCTTTGTCTTCCATAATTGTCCTTGGAGACTTCCTTGCAGAGTTAAATCCCTTGATGGAGCTCTCCCAACTGTCACCTGTGCCTGAAATAATTTGAATGCCTTCTCCTTTATCCTTTCCTGGGAAATATTCTAGAAATAACAAAGGTGACCCTAACACCCATACCTCACAACAAAACATCTGTAAACACCCTTGAATGTTTCCTACCCCCATTCCCCAGCCATTGCTCAGTTGATCTCAGGTCATAAAAACACCACCCTTCTGGCAGTATAGCAAACAGAATGGGTTAGACCAACTTCCATCATGCTTTGCTCCAAAAATGAGCAGTAAGCTTAATAATCTGAACTGAACTGGGCAGCCTGAGGCCTACAGGCTAAGGGGGAGATCATTTTGGAATCACTTTTATCCTATGCCCTCTAACTAATGAAAGTCTTACTTGGGATTCCAATAAGTTTAAATAATTCTTTCCAGGGCACTATATGCACTCCTGGATTTTATTTGTGTGGATCCCAGGTATTAACTTGCCTTCTTCATGGAAACCTGGTGACTTAGAGTTGGTCGTAAGAGACCTCCGAGTGTCTCAGGAAACACTTCCATAGATTAGTATTCCTCGGGTGACTGCAGGTTGGACACTTCTAGAGGGATAATTGATTCATTATGTGACCCTGTAGGCAGTCATTCTAGAATTGGAGTCATTCAGTCAGAAAACATGGTAGACAACGTGTCCGCTTTGGTTAAAGTGGCTGATAATATTACTTCAGCCCTGCAAGATGTTCCACTCAGCTTCATTCATGGAGTAGAGTTGCTATGAATGATAAAATCTTCCATAGCCTTCTTCCTTGCAGACCAAGGCAGAGTCTGCGCAATTATTGATATGCTCTGCTATACTTACATTAATGCCTCAGGTTAAATAGAAAGGTCAATACAGAAATTTAGGAAGAAAGCCACATGGGATTTTTTAGATAAACCTTGACAGTATATAGAATTTGTTTTGCTGGTTATATCTGAGGCATCTGGAGGTATGTTTGAGCTTAATACTTTCTCTAGGTTGACCTGATTATGCTACTTCGAGTTCTGTTGATAGTAGTCTTAAATAAATAAACTATAGAACATATTGAATGGATTTTGTCCCAGACTCTGCCAGTCAGATTAATCAGGGTAGCTGGCAGAGTGTCATATTCACGGAAAAATTGGCCAGAATTCAAGACTGTAGAAGTGAGTATGGATACCGTTGGAGTCAATTCTCCATGGATTTTCCCATTTCTACATATCTTGTGAGCAAGGAACTGCCTGCACTTTGTTCAAAAGTATATTTTCAAGAACGTCTGCATATTTAACACTTGAAAGATACAGATAATAAAGCCAGGCCTGCTTACTGCCTGTTTTAAAAGATGTAGGTTCTCTGAACTCAGAGTTTCTAGCCTATAATGCAACTCATTGATTATTCAGATGTCATATGGCCTTCTTTGCATCTCTCTGTGGGAATCGTTGCTTGGGTAACTGCCTAAAAAATGTTAATCTTTTGGTATTGCTACAGTTGTAAATAACATACTGTCCTCCACCTCTGACCTTGCTGTTTTCTAGAACCCATGAAGTCATGGGAAGCTAACACATTGGTTTGTAAGTAAGTTTATTTCCAAGCTTCCACCAATAGCTCCTTATTATTCAGGCTATACTTATATGTCGCCTCCTTAGAGTGGCAATATCCCCTCACCCTCAGTCATCCTCTATCCCATGAACACTTTTCTTTTCCCTGTAGGCTTTGTGGTTTCCTTATATTAGTTCTTGGGTATGCATTTATCTTCTATCTCTTTCTCCAATTGAATGTGTGCTTTGAGAGGGTAGTGGCTATGAATAACTATGAATGACTAGAATGACTATGTGTATTCTATTTTCCATGCCTAAAATAGTGCCTGGCATTAAGTAGGCATTCAATAAATATTTGTTAAATTCATTGGCTTTTTTAAAGGAAATCATAGTGATTTATAAGACAAAGATTTCATATGCTCTCCCTTTTATGTATGGCTGAATCATAGAAGACATATATAGGGAAACATCTTCTGTTGCAGATATTTGCATATTTGTATTCAGTAACAGTTAACTTGCTAGTTTTTATTAAAGGAGGTGTTTTTATTCAAGGAGGTTTAGAGAAAATATGGAACATTTTTTATATCATGCAATGTTTAAACAATTGTAAGCAATCCACTCATAAAAGAGACCATTATTCCATAACTTTATCCCCAATCTTACAAATCCACTTGGATCACCAAGAACAACATAACTTATCCATTATAATGACTTTTACTAGGAAAACTTAAATCTTCATTAAAGTAAAAATCCCTATTGACAAAATAACTTGCTGGGCTACAATTACATAGTGTAATCAGAAGCAGAGTTTTGGATCATTTCAATGGAAACAGTGGATAAAATCAGAGATCAAGCCACCACATCAAAAACAAGTGAAACAAAACATTTGATCAAAATTAGTTTTATAGTAAGCACATAAAACATAACAGTCAATAACACGATTAAATGCAAGAGGCAAAAATGCAGATAGAGTTTGGATAAAGACCATTCTGATTTGATTGGCTCTGTATTTCATTGTTTTTACCTCGTTTTGACATTCTTAGCAATTATAGTAGTATCATACTTTGAAGAAGCAAAAAGGCACAGTAAAAATCACAAAGAGCATAATGCTAACATTTTAAGAAAGATAAGACCCAAATCATTATGCTTTTCTAACCAACAAAGAAGATGACAGAGACCCACCTTCTCATTCCCTAGAGGGACTCCCACAGGGTCACTTCAAACAACCTCAAAGAAAGAATTATTATCATCAGGTTAATAGTTCTTCAAGTCACTCACTGTTTTTTGTTTTTTTAGTTTGTCTGTTGTTTTAGAGATTTACATTATTTCTCAGAGTAGTTTTAGGTTTAGAGAAAAATTAAATAGAAAAATAGAGAGTTTTCATACACTCCATCCTCTCCCCTCCCCACAATTTTCCCTATTATTAACATCTTGAATTGGCATGTTATATTTCTTACACTTAATGAACTAGTATCAATACATGATTATTAGTTAAAGTTTGTATTTCGCATCAAGGCCCCCTTTTTGTGTTGCATATTACATGAGTTTGCCAAATTCTATGGTATCATGTGGCTAGCATTTCTGCATCTTACTATTTTCACTGCAAGAAAAAGGTCTTGCATTCATCCACTCAACCCTTGATGACAAGCAATCTTTCTACAGGCTCTAGTTTCACCTTTTCCAGAGCATCATACAATTGAAATCATACAGTACAGCTTTTCAGACTGACTTCGTTCACCTAGTGATATGGATTTAAGGTTCCTTGACATCTTTTCATGGCTTGATTGCCATAATGGTCTTTTAACTTTTGTAATAGGGTTATTTGGAGCACAAAAGTTTTCAATTTTCATGAAATCCAAGTTATCTGTTTTTTCTTTTGTTGCTCATGCTTTTGGTGTTATAGATAAGAATCCATTGCCAAATCCAAGGTTATGAAGATTTACCCCTACATTTTCTTCTAAGAGTTTTATACTTTTAGCTCTTATACTTAGGTCACTGATCTACTTTGAGTTAATTTTGTACATGAAGGGAGGAGAGGGTCCAACTTTGTTCTTTGCGTGTGGAATTCCACTTACTCTAATGCTTCTTGCTGAAGAGAATATTCTTTCCCCATTGTATGGACTTGGCACTCTTATCAAAAATCAATTGGTCACAGATGTATGTGTTTATTTATGGACTTTCAGTTCCATTCCCATTGGTCTATATGTCTATCCATGTACCAAGACCACACTGTTTTGATTATTGCAAATTCATAATAAATCTTGAAATTGGAAAGTGTGAGTCCTCCCACTTGATTCTTTTTGAAGATTGTTTGGCTATTGGCAGTCTCTTGAGATTCCATATGAATTTGAGGATTGGCTTTCCCATTTCTGTAAAACAGACTTAGAATTTTCATAGGGATTCTGTTGAATTTTAGATCGCTTTGGCTAGTAATGACATCTTAACTATATATATATATAATTAATATATAATATATATGTGTATATATAATATAGATGTATATATAATATATGTATATATAATATAGATGTATATATAATATATATGTGCATATATGTGTGTGTATATATGTATATATGTTATATATAGTTAATTATATATATATATAGTTAAGATGTCATAGTTAAGATCTTAACTATATATATATATTTTTTTATTATACTTTAAGTTCCAGGGTACATGTGTACCATGTGCAGGTTTGTTACATATGTATACCAGCTAACAGACACATGAAAAAATGCTCATCATCACTGGCCATCAGAGAAATGCAAATCAAAACCACAGTGAGATACCATCTCAGACCAGTTAGAATGGTGATCATTAACAAGTCAGGAAACAACAGGTGCTGGAGAGGATGTGGAGAAATAGGAACACTTTTACACTGTGGGTGGGACTCTAAACTAGTTCAACCATTGTGGAAGACAGTGTGGCAGTTCAAGGATCTAGAACTAGAAATACCACCTTAACACTATTAAGTCTTCCAATACGTGAATATGGATGTTTTTCCATTTATTTAGATCTTTAATTTCTTTCAGCAATATTTTGTAGTTTTCAGTGTACAACTCTTCCACCTCCCTGGTTAAGGTTATTTCTAGGTATTTTATTCCTTTAGATGCTATTGTAGGTGGGATTGTTTTTTAATTTTCTTTTAAATTGTTTGCTGGAATATAAAAATGTAGCTGATTTTTGCCTATTTATTTTGTATGCTGCAACATTGTTATTTAACTAGTACATTTATTAATTCTAATTTATTTCTTGTGGATTCTTCGGAGTTTTCTAAATATAGGATCAAGTCCTTTGCAAACAGATATTTTTACCTTTTCTGTTCTAATTCTAATACCTTATGTGAACGTTTCTTGTCTAATTGCTCCTACTAGAACTTAAGTACCAGGTTGGATAGGAGTGACGAAAGCCTTCATCCTTGTCCTGTTCTCGTTGTGGGGAGCTTCAGTCTTTCACTGCTGAGTATGAAGTTGTCTGCATTTTTCCACAAATGTCGTTTATTTTATTGAGGAAGTTCACTTCTATTCCTACTTTTCTGACTGTTTTTCTATCATGGAAGGATATTGTTTCAATTGAAATGATCATATTTCTCTTTTTGTTTCTTTGTTCTAATATTGTGATGTATTACATTGATTAACTTTCTTATGTTAAACCACCTTTGCATTCCTGAAATGAAACGTACCTGATCATGATATATAACCCTTTTAATATGCTATTGCATTTCATTTGCAAGTATTTTGTTAAGGATTTTTATACCTGTATTACTAAGGGGTAATGGGCTGTAGTTTTCTGGCCTATGATGTTTTTACCCGGCTTTGATATCAGGGTAATTTTGTTCTCACAGAATGAGATTGGAAGTATTCATTCATTTTCTATATTTTGAAAGAGTTTGAGAAGGATCAATGTTATTTGTATTTTAATGTCTGAAAGAACTTACTAATGAAGTCATTTTGTCCTGGACTTTTCTTTGTCAGGATATTTTTGATTACTGATTCAATCTCCTTACTTGTTACAAACCTGTGAGATTTTCTGTTTATTTTTGAATTATTGTAGGTAATTTGTATGTTTTTTCAAATTTGTCCATCTTGTCTAGATGATAGAATTTTTTGACATTCAATTGTTTATAGTATTCTTCCTTAATCATTATTATTTCTGTAAGATCGTAGTAATGTCTCCACTTTCTTTTACAATTTTGGTTATTCATGTCTTCGATTTTATTTGTTTATTTATTCTTTGTCAGTCTAGTCAGAGATTTTTCCATTTTGTTGTGTTTTCAAGGATCCAGCTTTTGGTTTTGTTGATTTCTCTATTGTTTTTCTATTCTCTATTTCATTTATTTTTACTTTCATCCTTATTATTTAATTTATTCTGCTATCTGTGGCTATGTTTTGCTTTTTGGTTTTTAGGTTCCTCAAGGTGTAAAGTTAGGTTGCTGATTTGAGATATTTCATCTTTTATAGTATAGATGTGCATATTTACAGCTATGAGTTTCTGAGCACTTCCTTCACTACATCTTACAAAACTTAGTATGTTTTGGTTTTGTTTTCATTTGTCTCTAATATTTTTCCATTTCTCTTGGGATTTCTTCTTTAATATTTTACTTAAGAGAGCACCATTTAATTTCCACATATTTGTGAAGTTTTAGTTTTTCTCCTTTTATTAATATCTAGCTTTATTCAATTATAGTCAGGAAAGATATTTTATATCATTTTAACCTTTTTACTTTTATTAAGAATTGTTTTATAGCCTAATAAATGGCCTACCCTGGAGAATGTTCCATGTCCACTTTAGAAAAATGTGTATTCTGCTGACATAGGGTACAGTGTTATATTTCTGTTAGTTCTAGTTGGCTTATAGTCCTGTTAAATTCATCTATTTTCTTATTGATCTATCTAGATCTTCTGTCTATCATTCAAAGTAGCTAATTGAAGTCTGCAACTATTGTTGTAGAACTTATATAAGTTAGCTTAGCATTTTGCAACATCCTTCCCCTTGAGATGATACATTTGGCTACTGTAGGTTTTATCTGAGGCTTGTAGGCTAATAAACTGAGAAGAATGTACTATCCAAGTGTTTGGAAAATTGAGATGAGTCTTTTGCTGCCTCACAGCATGAAAACAAAAGACTTGTAGTAAGTACCATGGCAGCAAGTTCCGAAACTATAGACCACAGGAAAACGAATCCCTTTTTAGTGAGCTTGATGTTCTATTATACTTTCTTGGTGAAAGCATTTGCTTCTAGGTGTAGAAATTAATGGAAGAGAAATCAAGTTATTATTTGAGAATAGGACAGGTTAAGATGACTTGATAATTGATTTGATTTAAAAACTGAGAGATTGGAGGAGTCAAGAGTGAATGTCTAATTTCTCTCTTAGGCATAGCAGACCAGATACTAAGAGAAAGAGACCAAAGGAGGAGCATGTTTGGTAATGAAAAATATGTTTGTATATTTGGTGTATTGAGTTGAATTTTATGTGCATTTGATAGCTCCAGGTGAAAATGTCTAGCAGAGATGGATTTATTAATTTGAACTCTAGGGCTGAGACCTGTGCTGGATATGTGCACTTGGGGATTATTAACGCAGCCCCTAAGAGCCTGAGGCTAGATAAAATAACAAAAAATAAGCATTGAAGAAAAAGGTCAGAAGGCCAACCTCTGAAGCGAAGGGAATACTGACATATAGGGTAACTCAGAGAGGAATCCATGAAGGATTCCACCATGAAAGATTCAAAATGAGATGAGAACTGTCTTAAAGCTCAAAAGCCAAGATACTAGAGCACTGCAAGAAGAAGCAGCTGTATCTATCATGCAAACAGAATGAGCCGCCAATGATGGCAATCTCAGAACAGAAAATCCCAGGAGAGAGCATGGCGTTTGGTAGGAAAGAGTGTTTAGCAAACCGTGGAAACAGCTGATCCCAGCTCCAGAGGGATGGTAGAGGAAAGAGAATCTCACTCAAGGATGATGATGTGGCAGAGGTGAAAGGGTTTACAATTATTGTGATACAAACAGCAGATACAGTAAAAATGAGAAATGAGAAGTGAATGATTAAAATATTCAGAGGAAAGACTTGAAGAACTTAATTTTCAGACGTAAAGCAGCTAGATAGTAATGTTAAATTCATGATTAATTGTAACACAATTAACTTATAATTAATTTCAAAACTGGGAGAAACATGTGTCACATCTTGTATATGCCCGTTAGATTGTTGATTTATTTTTATCTTTTTATTTTAAACTTTTGTGGGTACGTAGTAGGTGTTTATATTTATGGGGCACATGAGATGTTTTGATACAGGCATGCAATGTGAAATAGGCACATCATGGAGAATGGGGTATCCATCTCCTCAAGCATTTATCCCTCGAATTACAAATAATTCAATTACACTCTTTAAGTCATTTAAAAATGTTCAACTAAGTTAGTATTGACTGTAGTCACCCCGTTGTGCTATCAAATAGTAGGTCTTATTTATTCTTTCTAACTTTTTCTTAACCCATTAACCATTTCCACCTCCCCACCCCAACAGTCCCTTCCCATCCTCTGATAACCATCCTTCCACTCTCTGTGTCCATGAATTCAATTGTTTTGATTTTTAGATCCCACAAATAAGTAAGAACATGTAATGTTTGTCCTTCCATTTCTTAATTATGTTGTTTATATATTCTATTTCCCCACCTTAAAACATTGTACTTATTTAACAACTTCATTAGTATATAATCAAACAAAATGTAAAGTATGTAATTTTTTCCATATATTAATATACTTGTGAAACCATCACCATAATCAGTATAATGAGTAGATCCATCATTTCAAAAAGCTTCCTTAAGCCTTTTTACAATTTATCCCCCATACCACCCCTCTTCAACCCCCTCTCCAGGGAACTATGAATCTAAATGCTTTCATTGAGGATTAGTTTGCATTGTTTAGATATTATATAATAGAAATATAGAATATGCCCTCTTTGACTTCTTTCACTCAGAATACTAATTTTGAGATTCATCCATTTTGTTGCATCTACAACTAATTATTTCCTTTTATTTCTTAATATCATCACATTGTATAAATATACCACAATTTGCTTAGCCATTCACTTGTTAATATAGCCATTGGCTTGTTTTCAGGTTTGGGCTATTACAAATAAAACTATGAATATCCACATACAAGTTTTTTTTGTGGACATGTTTTCATTTGTCTTGGATAAATACCTAGGAGTAGAATGGCTCAATCAAGTGGTGGGTATATATTTGGTTTTTAAAGAAACTCTTAACTGTTTCCCAGGATAGTTAAGCCATTTCGTTTGCAGCAGTGAATGAAAATTCCAGTTGCTCTGCATTTTCATCATTTGGTGTGGTCTTTTTAATTGTAGATATACTAACAGTTGTGTGTAACTATATTGTTATGATTTTAATTTGCATTTTCTTAACAATCAATTCTGTTTAACATCCTTGAATGCATTTGATAGCTTTATGTCTTTGAACTAGGTATTAAAATCTTTTGCCCATTTATTTTCGTATTGTATTGTTTATCATTATTAAATTATATACCATTCTTTCTGTATCCTGGATACTTTTCCTGGATCTGATGCATGATTTACAAATATTTTTTCCTTAGTTTGTGCAGCTCTTAATTTTACTGAAGCACTATTTATCAATTTACTTTTATTTTTATGGATCACGCTTTTGGTGTCATATCCAAGAAAATTTTGCCTAAGGTCGCAAAATTTTTCTCCTATTTTTTCTTGATGTTGGATGGATTAAAGTTTGACATTTATATGTATAATGCATTTGGAGTTAAGTTTTTACATGCTGGAAGGTATAAATCAAGTTTTATTTTATTTAATGTGTTTTGTATGTAGATCTACAATTTCTCTAATATCGGCAATACATAATGATTTGCTTTTGCTGTGTCTTGTACTTTAGAAACATCATTAATTTTATGTTTTGAAATACCTAGTATATTTTTATTGAATGCTAGACATTGTGTATTTTTTTAAAAATGATAGATGCTCCAGGTGATATAAACGCTCCACCACAAAAGAGTCACCACATTTTTACACTGGACACAAAAAGTCAGGGTTGATCATCCTAACCCAGTTAGAGAGTAGGCTAGGTTTCAATTTCTGTAAGGATCTGTTTAGCTCCACTTTGTACCTGCATTTTTAATGTACTATACAATATCTAAGGTAAGACTCTTAATGCAAAGTTCTCCAGAACTTTCCATTGAGAACCTTTGTGTATCTGCCAGGGCCCTGACCATGGGTGGATGTTGTAGCCTAATCCTTGCCTTATCAGCACTTAGAGAGCTTTCAAAATCTTCCAGCTTAGTTTCTTAGTTTCCTACCCCAAGACGCTTCACAATTCAGTGACGAGCTTCATGGGAAAACTGGCTGCATGTCTTTCTCACCTCTCAATCACTTTCTTCTCATCACAATCTTTCACTTTCAGTCTTTGGTTTTTCTCTCCAGCTCCACAACACCACTTTATCCTCTTAACCCTATGTCTCTGAGCCCCACAGGACCACCAAGACTGCTCCTGATCTTGTATCTTGAGCAGTTGTGATCCACTGCTGGCCAGAACCTGGATTCCCAGCTCTTGTCTTGTGTCCAGGATCAGCAAAGAAATTCCCTCAGAAGGAAGGTGGCTTTAGGATGTCCGTTTACTGCTTTGGGTTTATCCCTCTGAAATTTCTCTTCCTCTCCCTTGTCTATTTTCTTCAGCAGGTCTCTGATGCCTCTAAGTAGTTTTATTTTTTTTTTTAAATAAACTTGGACTTCTTTAGTGTTTTCCCATGGGAGTGTTGGCCTCCAAGCTACTATGTTCTGTTCAAAAGCAAAAGTTTGATACAGCCTCTTCCCCTTGGCTTGGTAATTAATCTTAGCATTCACTTGTCTGTTGTCTCCATTTGTATTTGTCATTGTTGTTTTAGTTGTTAGACATCCTCTCTATTATCTTCCATTGAGATTGAAATACGTGTGTATGTTATTTCTTATTCTTGTTTGTTTACAGTTTAAATATCATCCACTTCTAAATTTGTGGATGCAGAAAATTCACTTCTCATGGATGCAATATATCCCTTTTTCCTCTGAGAAGATGATGGGGGCATCTCTTGCCTCCAGATTCTGTGGACTCAGAGTGACACTTCCATCTCTCATTGATGATTGTTCTGTGTTTCAGGCAGAAGGGCAGTTTCCAGGAGGGTAAACATACAGTTATGACTTGAATAAATGTCTCTTTATTTTATTTTAAATCAACCCAGTCTCATCTGCTTTTTCTTTTTCTATTCTTTTCTTTTTCTTCTTGGTTATGAGGGGAAGGCTGGAAAGAAAACTTTTTTTTTTTTTTTTTTGAGACTGAGTCTCGCTCTGTCGTCCAGGCTGGAGTGCAGTGGCACAGTCTCGGCTCACTGCAAGCTCCGCCTCCCAGGTTCATGCCATTCTCCTGCCTCAGCCTCCGAGTAGCTGGGACTATAGGCGCCCGCCACCATGCCCGGCTAATTTTTTTTACATTTTTAGTGGAGATGGGGTTTCACCGTGTTAACCAGGATGGTCTCGATGTCTTGACCTTGTGATCCGCCCACCTCGGCCTCCCAAAGTGCTGGGATTACAGGCATGAGCCACCGTGCCTGGCCTAGAAAACTTTTTATCATTACAACAGGAGCCTCAGTAACCAAGTACACAGACCTCCATTAGAGATTTGGGAAAGAAATATCACATGTTTATCTCCAGGATTTCCTTGTATAAGATCATCACAGGGCCTTAGGGGTCTTTGCATACCACATACCCAGGAAACCTGACTTGCATATTAGTAGGAGTTCAAAGAAAGTGTGTTCAGTTGAATTGCTGCTAGAATCAAGGGGCGACAAGCAGCCAGTGGAGAAGCTGCCAAGAGGGTCATCGGAACCTTCTACCAGCAGCTGAAGCACAGGCAGCATGGCAGCTAACGTTGAATGAGAAGCAAGTAGGCTTTAAGAAATCAAGTTCTCCATGTAGGTGGGGAATTTTGTTATTTCACTGAACCATCTTAACTTTTCCATATAAATAAGAACTTAAAAATTTAATGAAAATGACTGTCGGGCAGGAGTGGTAATGTCTCCTGTCACGTTCGTGTGGCTCATCCTGCCGCGCTAATGAGCTAGGGTGAGCTGATTTTCCCCTCTTCCTTTGGCTCTCTCTTTAATCAGTGTGACGTATTCTCGGACTGCCTTTGTGGTTTTTGTGTGGACAAGATGTTGTCAAGCCGATTTTGAATATAAAAAGGGGGTAGGACAAGGACAGGAGCATGTCACTGCTTAATTTTGCATTAGTATTTCAGGTTATTCCAGCTCCTTAATTTTATGACTTTATTTACTAACTATTAGAAAGAAAAGCAATCAGAATCAAATTGCCTCGCCTACACCTGCATGGGTCCGGAAGTGATTTATGGCATCACTGCTACCAGGCTGTTCCCTGGGACATGTCCTGCACTTTGGCAGCCTCCCCCTGGCTGGGCTTCATTTTGCAGCCTGCCTGCACATTGGCCAGGCGCTGCCAGGAGGAACCGGCCACACACAGACCTGCTTCAGCCCATGGCTGAGTTAGAGGCCGTCTTCCTTGGTGATGACCATTCAAAAGCTACTGTAAGCTTTTCAACGTTGTAAACCCCCATCTATTTCAGATCCTATGCTTACTTCCAATTAATCTGAATAGGAGTTGCACAGTTTCAGTGACATTTATTCTTATTTTATGCTTTCTTGGCTTTATTTCCCCTATAAATTCAGAGTAGAGGTTGAGACGTGGCAATTTTTCATCATGATTGCATCTCTTTGTCTTCCAAAAACATGGAAGGGTGTGAATAGCTCAAATAATTATCATTTTCCTTCTTCTTTAAAATGGCTATCGTGTATTATTTACCTTCCTAAAGATATGGTGAAAGTAAATTTCTTATATGCATTTTTCAACATACAACATGTATTTACTAAGTGTCTACTGTAGGCCAAGCATTGTTCTACGAGTAGAAAATACAGTGGTGTATTAGGTAGAATATATTCCTACTCCCGTGAAGCATTCATTTAATGAAGTCACTCAATACAGAATCTTCCATAAAATAAGTATTTTCTGATACTAGAATATTAGCAAAAAGAAGATAAAACACTGTAAGAGTAAGGGCTAATGTTTTAGAAAGAAGTGAAACCTTTTACCCGAAGCCTTAGGAATTGAAGAATTCTGGAAAGGGCATCACCCAGAGATTATAGCAAATGCATTGTGAGTCAGGAGACAGGGTGTTTAAAGATGATAAGCAAGAGGACTGTGGCTCAAGTATGGTGAAAAAGAAAAGCGAGGGAGTGCATGGAACTCAGGATGGAGATGTAAGCAAAGGTCATACCATATAGTTTCTTATATGAGTCCATTCTCATACTGCTAATAAAGACATACCCAAGGTTGGGTAATTTATAAAGGAAAGAGGTTTAATGGACTCACAGTCCCACATGGCTGGGGAGGCCTCACAGTCACGATGGAAGGCAAATGAGGAGCAAACTCACGTCTTACATGGCGGCAGGCAAGAGGGTTTGTGCAGGGGAACATTTATAAAACCATCAGATCTCCTGAGACTTATTCACTACCATAAGAACAGTATGAGGGAAACCATCTCCATGATTCAATTATTTCCACGTGCCCCTCCCCCTTGACATGTGGGGATTATTACAATTCAAGGTGAGATTTGGGTGGGGTCACAGCCAAACCATATCAGTCCTTGTGGTACATTGTAGGAAAAATAGACACACACGCATATATATATATATATATATATATATATATATATGAATTATTTTTAGCCGGAAAGTGCTTTGATCTAATTCCCTCTTATAAAGATCATTTGCTGTTGGCAAGGATGTGAAGAAGCCAGAACAAGGATTTGTGCACTTTTGTTAGGAATGTAAAATGATGCAGCTACTATGGGAAACAAAAAGCAATTTCTCAAAAAAATTAAAATAGAATTAGCACATGATCCAGCAATCCACTTCTGGATATATACACAAAAGAATAAAAAGCAATGTCTCAAAGAGATATTTGTACATGTTCATAGCAGCATGAATCACTATAGTCAAAAGGTGGAAGCGGCTAAGTGTCCACCAATGAATTAATGATAAGCAAAATGTTGTATATGCATACAATGAAATATTTAGCCTTACAAGAGAGGACAATTCTGGCATGTGCTGAGACAGGAATGAGGACATTGTGCCAAGTAAAAAACAAAAGAAAACCATCACACAAAGACAAACTGTGTTTCCACTCACACCGTATACCTGGAATAGTAAATTTCATAGAGATAGAGGTAGACAAAGGCTGGCAGAAGAGAAAATGGAGAGCTGTTTAAAGGTTGCATAGTGTCAGTTCAAGATGGTGAAAAAGTAGAGATGGATGGCGGTGATGTTGCACAACAGTGTGAATGTACTTAATGCCACTAAATTGCACACTTAAAAGGCTAAGATAGTGAATTTTATGTTAGGTATATTTTACCAAAATTTAGAACTTTTAAAAAGGAAAAGATCATTTACTGATCTTTAGAGTACAGACTTCAGAAGCACAAGCATAAAATCACGGAGACCTGTAGGAAGCTGTTGCCTACGTCCAGCCCCAGACATGATAGTAGCTTGGACTGTTAGTCACTTGTAGCCTTTACTAGGATGGTTTCTGTGTAGATGGAAAATGCAGAGAGTTTATACACAGCCCATTCCAGGAATTTCATTGTAAAGGTAAGTAGAGAATTGCAAAGGCATCTTAGCTAGAAAAAGTGTGGGGTAATGTCAGGGGTGTGTGTGTGTGTGTGTGTGTGCACCCTTAGCACTAAGAATGTTGATGAGAATATCCATTAGAGAGGGAAATACTGATAAAGAAGAGAAGGAAATAGTGATTGAATAAGAGAGGGAGAGGAATAAAAAGCAAAGCTTTAAGGTACTTTTGAATCAGATCTAGTAAAAATGTGGAAGTGTTGTCTTCAGATAGGGGTAAGAAAAGGTCATTCATGGTAAAATTCATGGTAAAAAGAGGGGCAGTAAAAGCATGGGGGGCAGTGCCTGGTACTCTAAATGTCGGAAAAACGATACTATTCTCATTTAATTATTTCAGCTTCATCAGTGAAATGAGAAGTGAGGTTATTACTTGGGTGTGAAGAGGGTACAAGTAATTGCTGAAGGTTACAGCAGAGAGTAGAAGTGTGAAATTTTTGTCTTGATGAGTGAGAAAACTAATTACTTAAGGGCAATGCAGTAGGATAGCATAGTAGGACTTAGAATCCACTTGGGATTTGTGACAAATGTACATTGTCATTTATTGCTCAAAGCATTCCTACAAGACAGGTATCATTTTACTAGATTTATAGGTCTAAACCTGGGGCTGAGAAGGCAGAGTAATCAGGGGGCCACACCTCCAGGTGCAGGATCTACTTAGGCTCTGCCAGTTGCTCAGCACCTGACATTTCTGTCAACCTTACAATGGAAATAGCTTAGCTTCCGCTAACAGAGAGGATCAAAGCAAAGTTTAGGCAACTTCCAAAGTCACAAGAGGCAGAAATAAGTTTCAAATAATTCTGGCTCCAAACCCTTGTCTTCTGCCTACCCAGACACTCCACGCAGAGCAATGCCCTCCGGCAGGGGTGGAGATAAGCTGAGGGATAGCCAATTCTCTTCATTCTCCCAGGCCACAGAAAATTTATCATTGCATTCTGTGGGTATTTAAAATGGTCTAAAATATAAATTTTGGAAAGTTCACAGATTCAGATCCCAGGTACACTTAGGTTTTTACCTCTTTGTTGAGAAATAAAATAACCTGAGGCCTAACGTTAAACAAAGTCAAAACTACTGCTGAGTTTCCATACTTCTACTTCCACGTGATCTGTTGTTGAAGTTGCTGGCAGAAGGCATTTTATCTAAATACATTGAGTTATTTGGAAACGTCCATCTTAATATGCTCAAATATGATGTTTTCCCAGACAAAGGGTAAAGTGCCCAAGTACAGTTAAGGGTCAGGAAAATTTGGAGTAACTGAATTTGTTGCTTTTCAGTCCAGAGTTTAGGGCATAACCTCGAATAAGCTTTGTTGTTCAGTATGGTCTCTCTCACTATTTTACGAGCACCTTCAAATCAATACACCTTGTCACTGGCTGACATATGAAAATGGTTAAAGATTTTATCTCAAAATAAAATATTTCATAATTCTTCCCTGGTGTAGCTTTTTCTATCATTGAATCTAAAATTAAATTGATTTATCATTTGTAAACATAACACCAAATGCAGAGTGATAGAACTGATTACATTTTTAAAAATTCATCTATATGTCAAAAATGCTATAAACAAAGTTAAATAGCAAGCTGTGAAGGAAATTGCAAAGTACAGATCAAAAAATCCAAAATGTATGATAGAAAACAGAAATACAATAATATAAATATAGACAAAGTATATAAAATATAATTCACAATGAGAAATACAAATGCTCAACAGATATAAAAAATGTTCTTCAAATAGACAAATGAGATTACATCAAGCTAAAATGCTTCTGCACAGCAATTAAAATAACATACAAATAGAAGAGACAATGTATGGAATCGGAGAAAATAATTTAAAACTATCCATATGACAAGGGATTAATTGCCAGAATATATAAGGAACTCAAACAACTCAATAGCACACACACAAAAAATGATTTTAATGTGGGAAAGAGACCTGAATAGACATTTTTAAAAAAAACACATACAAGTGACCAACAGGCATATGAAAAAAAGGCTCAACACCTCTAATCATCAGGGAAATGCAAATAAAAATGACAGAGATATTATCTCACATATGTTAAAATGGTTATTATAAAAAGAACAAAAATCATGAATGTTGGAAAGAATATGGAGAAAGGGGAATGCTCATACACTGTTGATGGAAATGAAAAGTGCAGCCACTATGGTGAGCAGTGTGGAAGTTTCTCAAAAAACTAAAAATAGAGCTACCATATAATACAGCAATCCCACTCCTGGGTATACACCCAAAAAAGAAAAAAGAGGAAATCAATATGTCAAAAAGATATGAACACTCTCCTATTTATTGCAACACTACACAATAGCCAAGACATGAAACCAACCTAAGCGTCCATCAACAAATGAATAAAGAAAATAGAGTATATATACACAATGGGATATTATTCAGCCATGAAAAACAATGAAATCCTGCCATTTGCAACAACATGGATGGAAATCTAAGTCATTGGGTAAAATGAAATAAGCCAAACACAGAAAGACAATCATGGCATGCTTTCACTCACATGCGGGAGCTCAAAAACGGGTCTCATGGAAGTAGAGAGTCGAAAGATGGTTCCCAGAGGCTGCAAAGTGTAGGGTGGAGGGGGAGATTAAGAAAAGTGTGCTAAGGGGTACAAAATATAGTTAGGTAGAAGGAATAAGTTCTAGTATCAATAGTACAGTAGGGTGACTATAGTTAATAATTTATTGTGTATTTCAAAACCTCCAGAATAGAATAATTGGAATAGTCCCAACAGAAAGAAAAGATAAATGTTTGAGGTAATGAATATCCCAGTCACCCTGATTTGGTCATTACACATTTTATTCAGATAGATGTTCCACCACCGCATGTATGCCCCAAACATGTACAACTAGTATATATCAATTTTTAAAAACTAAAAGATTCTTCAACTTACATGCATAAAAATACAATGACTTATAATCATTAGCCACTGATTAGAAAATAATCATCTCAAGCTAATCATAAATTTATCATTATCATTAAATTTGAAAATGCTAAGGGTTTGTGAGTGTGCAGAAACTTGTTATCCACTTGGTGTGGGTAAACGTTTTATGGAGGACAATTTCAATTTATATATAAAAATTGTAAAATGTCCACACTTTTTAGAAAGCAGTTTCACTTCCAGAAATGGTTATAGTAACCACAGCAATAATTAGCTGAATGGGCAGACATATAATTAGAGAGTGGCAACCTTGTAGACTTGCTCACACCAATGGGACAATTGGAAACCTCAGAATAAAACATGTGGGCACACTGAATCCTAACAAACATATAACCATTTCTCTGTCTCCCTCAGGGACTCAATGCAGTGTTGCTTATATTGAGCATTTAGTCAACATATATTTAACGGTTATGTACTTTAACTGTAAAAGACCTATACAGGAGCTGATAGAAATGAAAAGACATACAGTAACCAATTCCTCACTCAATCCTCAAAACTTCTCTGCCAGTTGAGTTAGACAGAGTCCTTAAGTTTTATGAAAAGTATATGGAGATGTAGTTGTTCAACTTACAAATATTTTAAGAGATATGTGTGTGGTGAATGGGATAATACTTGTATAATTTCTAGAACAGTGCCTGGCACACAGCAGGGGTTTAGAACGTAACAGGTAGTGTAATAAAATTATACCAGTGAGTGTGTTATTATTAGAGTCATGGCATGTTTCCTTTAGAAATGGTTCTTCCTTTCTTCTCTTCCCTTCATTTTTCTCTATTCCTCCCTTCTTTCTTTCATCCCTCTCTTTCATTTCTTTCTTCTAACATTTTTGAATATCTAAGATGAGCCATGCATTTTACTAGGCACTGAAATAAGTAAAAAACCAATACCATGTTGTCCTTGTTGTTTTTCTCATAGAATTCATAACATAATTGATACAACTAGCTTTGAAAGAAGCAATGTCATACACGACAAGCAAAATCTCTAGCATCTGAAGCTAATTCTACTTGGATAAAATTTTAAGACTTCTGTTTGTAGTGGATTTTGAAGACCAAATGGTAACATATAAGACAGAGAAGGCAGAGACGCCTTTTCTTGCCTATGACATAATTTTGCATTTGAAAGGATATATGGGTTTTGGAGACCGCAGGGACTGGAGAAATAATAGGAAGAGCTTCAGACGAAGCAGGTGAAAAGAAGTCACGGTAAGTGTGGAAACGATACTGAAAAAGATGAAAAGGAGTTTGTGCTTGATCCTATATAAACAATTTCAAGAAAAACAATGATCCATTTTGTTTGTGAGACTAGCAGGCTGACAATGATAAGGACAAATTAACTACGATAGCACCTGATCTAATATACACTTTCTTTCGAGAACATCTACCATGGGCCTAGAGTGTGCCTGTGTTACTCGGTGCCAAGGGTGTGCGTGCATTTCCTAAAGCAGAATGAGCAATGTGTTCATTTCTCATGTGAACCTTTCTTTCCTCACGTATCTAACAGCTCAGGGAAGGTCTGCTTCCTTCATTATTTATTCAACAAACATTATATTACTCTAAGTTGAACTAGAAGAAAGATACACAAAGAATATAAAGGCATGGTTTCTTCTCTCCAAAGTATCACAGGCAGACAGGACAGGAAAGAGCTTAACTGTCTAGCAATGGGGCATGATCAATGCTACCGTAGACATGTACAGTGGAAGAGAAATGGAGGGGACATTGACTGTTCTCAGAAGAAACATTTTCCCAGCGTAGGAAACACTCAAGGCAGGTTTCGATAGATGAAATTGGACTTTACAAGGAGCTGAAGGGGAGAAACACCTTTCAATCTCATCTGTTTTCGTGATGCTCCTTTTCTTTTCTTGGTGCTTTGCTTTGACCCAATAGGAAGAGAGGGTTGCCCTCTCCTCCAGAGTCCTGTAACATACTGCCATTTTCAGTATGGCCCAGGGCTTTGAATGTGCCTGAATATCATGTATGCAGTCTTATTGTATCATTAGACAAGCTCTTTGAAGTAAGTAAAATAATCTTAATTTTATAAACAAAGTAAACCCCAGGAAATCTAAGTCAGTGGTCATTACGACTATATCACATATGCCTCTGTATTGACAATTACCTCCAAGTACCGCCACGTGCTCCCAAGTAAGAGCAGGAGTCCCACTTATTTATGCTGCATCCCCAGTGTAGCGGTGTCGAGTGTAGCCTTGGACCTAGCATGTGTCCTAAAATATTTAAGGAATGAACAAATAAATTAATGTGTAAGTCCTAGAACTAGCTCTTGAGACTTAGCTACTTCTACCAGATATGAAGATCTTTTGTTTTATATGCTTTGCCTTCTGAACTAAATTATTTCCCTCTAGAGGGCAGAATATCTACCTTAATCTTTGTAACCCCCCATAGCACCTAACGCAGAGCCCAGTCCAATGTAGGAGACCTTGACAGATTTTTTTTAAAGTAAATTACCCATTTTTGATAGCTTTTGGAATAAACTTCAGTACACCTGCTTAGTTTTGTAAAACCATATCTAATCCCATTAGGTAGGTTTTTGCCTTCCTGCTATTCTGGAAGAAACTAAAATCATTGCCCCCCCCCCCCCCCCCCCTCTTTTTTTCCCCAAGATGTTTTTTTTTTTGGCTTTGGGGTTTTAAAATACCTTCACACATCCTAACCTCTGTGGCTTATATGACCCATGCAGAGACCTTCTTTCCTCCAGGGAAATTAATTTAAAACGTGGCTTTTGCTGGAGCAAATTCTTAGATCCCAATAGGTTTCATTCTTATAAGAAATCTTAGCAAATTATAATTAAAGGAAAAAATTAGAGGGTAAAAAAAGGAAAAAAAAAACTACCATCTTACACCTTGACTGCAGTTCTAACCTACATTATCATATTGTTGCTTTTTTAGCCAAGTTAAATTGTTGTTGGAAGTAAATTTTGAAAACCACTTTCCATACCATTTAAAACTCCAAATTTCTGCCCCTCATTTTAACTTTGAGACTTTAATATCTCTGGTGAGCTTGAAACATAGTTCTCTAAGAAGAGAGCTGCCATTTTCCCTGCAGCTGTTAAATTGCTGTGAGTTGGCACCAGTCTTGCTGGAGTACACCTCGAGGTCTATGTGTCATGGTGAGAGCTTGGAGCCTCCCCACCTGCTGTGTCCGTTAATGGTCACTGTCTCCTGAATGAAAAATTTGAGAATGTGGATTTCAAAGCGACTGCCATCTCTATCTTTATTGAAATCTTCCATTATTGTGGGAAGACAGGTAAATAGAGATGCTGGTCAGAAATCAAATTAACCAGTAAAGAACTATTGATGAGCTGGCTGCACTAACATGGAATCTCTGTTACTCCCACGCCCACGAAGCCTGCTGTGTCCAATGGCTAGCGAACAATTCCAAAACCGTGGTGACATCTTCTACTTCTTTTGGGGGCTTCTACCAATTTCATAACATATAATTTATGTTCAATCATTATGGCTGTTATGTATTTTTCAAATCTATCCTTCTCTCATCTGTGCTATGCCAATACTTTCATTCAGGCTCTTCACACATTTCCCTGAAAATTATTAAAAGCATCTGATGCTGGGCACAATGGCTCATACCCATAATCTCGACACTTTGGGAGGCCAAGGTGGGAGGATTTCTTGAGGCCAGAAGTTTAAGATCAGCCTAGGCAACATAGTAAAACCCCATTTCTACAAAAAAAAAAAAAAATACAAAAAAAACTAGTGTGCACGTTGGTGGGTACCTGTAGTCCCAGCAATGCAGGAGGCTGTGGTGGGCAGACTGCTTGAGCCCAGGTGGCTGAGGCTGTAGTGAACCATAATTGTACCACGGTACTCCAGACTGCATGGCACAAGGCGACCCCATCTTAAAAATAAATGGATAAATAAACAAAGAAGCAAAATCCTCTTAGCTGGTCTTCTTGGGGAATATACAACAGAGAGGAGCAGAGAAAGTCATCGTGTATAGAGCTTAATGCCATGTGATTGTCCTCAACTGAAAGGAGACGTTATTACTTCTAACATCACCATAAGATTCAATATTGTTTCCAATGTTCTACTCACCATCTCTGTGGAATCATCATATCTGCCCACTGCTTTGTGGTTTACAGTGACCTCCCCACCACACTTTCCCCATGGGAAGAAGGTTCTTCCCTGTCGTGTTCGCATGCCACAGGGCATGCTTCAACTAGATAAATGTGCAAAAGTGTCAAGAGCCATGTAGAAGCTGTGATAGCCATCAACTCGTCTGGTCATGCCATTTTCCCTCTGCCAGGGGATGGGCATATCCTAGATAACAACTGCTCCTTCAGCCTGGGTCTTGGAAGGAAAAATAGCTGTTAGAGCAGCAGCTGACCTCAGCCAACATATAACCTTTGTGAAAGGTAAACCTTTGTTATTTCAGCCTCTGAACTTTGGGGATTATTTCTTTTTCTTGTTATATTGCCCAGGCTGAACTCAAACTCCTGGAATCAAGTGATACTCCTGCCATAGCTTCCTAAGTAACAGAGACTTTGGGGTTATTTTTTACTCTTAACAGTAGAACAAAACCATGATAATACAATGAAACTTTCATTTTTAGGCTATTTAATTCCTTGCAAATCATGATTTTGTAGTAGCTGGTATCACCTTGGCATAAGCTTTCATTGGCTTTATGAAATAATGTCTTGTCTTACTCAGCATGAACTGCTGTGACAGACACCACAGACTAGATGGCTTCAAGAACATTTACTTCTCCTAGTTCTGGAGGCTAGAAGTCTGGAGTCAGGGTGCCAGCCTTCTTGGGTTCTGGTGAGCCCTCGTCCTGGTTTATAGAAGGCCACCTTCTTGCTGTGTCCTCACTTGGCAGAGAGTTCATCTCTTTTGTGTTTCTTTTTGAGGGCACTAATCTCATTCATGAGGACTGCAACCTCAGGGTCTGATCACCACTCTCAGGCCCCACCTCCTAAGACCATCATGTTAGGGATTAAGGCTTCAGCCTATGAATTTTGAGGGGATACTGACATTCCGTCAGTAGCATGTCTCTTTTGCAGAACATCTGAAGATTATTGATTATATGAGATCATACCTGGAAGGCAACATGCTGAACATAAACTCAATAATTTACAAATGTAATCTGTATCTCTGCCCATGTCTACTCTTTATTAATTTTCAGTGACTCAGCTGTGTGTATTTAATGTCTTAGCTCATGTCGAAGAACGATGTATTCCAAAAGTCTTTCTCTTAAAAATGATTTGTTAAAAAGGAGAAATATTTCTGATGTTGAGCCTTTTCTTCACTTCTGGCTTCAGAGCAGTGAGCTGTCCTCTTTTGGTAGCTCTATTAACAATTAACCTTCACATAAATGGCAGCCAACCTTCCCTCTGACACTGTAATTGTTCCATAATTCTGGCTCGAAAAAGACTATTTCATCATCGGCAGCAAACATTTGTTAAACCTCCATTAAGCACCAGGTTGAGAAACAATAAAAACGTACAATTCAGAGCCTACTCCGGGGAAGCACATGCTGGAGCCTTGGAGGCAAAGCAGCCCGGGTGCAAAAGGGAGAAGCTCAGGTGAGGCCCCAGGGCCAGGAGATATTTCACTCCTTTCAAAAATAGGCTCCAGAAGGGCTTCCTGGCAAAGCAAAGAGGGAAGAAACAGCACCAAGAATGGTGGATGGAGGAGACAGGACTGGAACGTGAGAGGAAGGTAAAAAGAAAGTGGGAAAAGAGAAGAAAAAGGACATTTTTTGAGCATCTGCTACATGATGTTAGGATTTACACTTTTTTCCTAATGTAATATTTAAAGCAAGTCTTATGAAGCGGGCATCATCATGCCCATTCTAAAGACAGAGACATTGAGGCTGATCACTTACTCAATGCCTCATGGCTAGTAAGTGTCCAAGCTATGAGTTCTTGTTCTCTTTGCCTTTTAAGCAGTGGCTTTTGCAACGTGTAATTTTTCTGATCCTTGACCTCTTAAACCACATTGCCTACATATCCCTTACAACCTCCCTTGACTGTTGTAAGCCTAAAATGAGAACTGAGTGTGTGTAACCTCTCAGCTGCAGAGTCTCCACACTGGGCACTCCTTTCTGCCCTTGCACATGCTCTTCCCTCTGCGTGAAAATGGCCATGCTGCCCAAGGTAATTTATAGATTCAATGCCATCCTCATCAAGCTACCAATGACTTTCTTCACAGAATTGGGAAAAACTACTTTAAAGTTCATATGGAACCAAAAAAGAGCCCACATTGCCAAGTCAATCCTAAGCCAAAAGAACAAAGCTGGAGGCATCACGCTACCTGACTTCAAACTATACTACAAGGCTACAGTAACCAAAACAGCATGGTACTGGTACCAAAACAGAGTTATAGACCAATGGAACAGGATAGAGCCCTCAGAAATAATACCACACATCTACAACCATCTGATCTTTGACAAACCTGACAAAAACAAGAAATGGGGAAAGGCTTCCCTATTTAATAAATGGTGCTGGGAAAACTGGCTAGCCATATGTAGAAAGCTGAAACTGGATCCCTTCCTTACACCTTATACAAAAATTAATTCAAGATGGATTAAAGACTTAAATCTCCCCTCTGCTTAGAATGCTCCTGCACCTGTTGGCAGTACATGCCAGTTCATGCAGGCTGCAGACACTCTCAACAATAACATTTGCACGGAAGGGAAAGGACTCTTTGAAAGTTATATGCCGTCTTAGATACATTCCTGGCTGTTATCATAGAATGAGTTAAAGCATATCAGTATTTGTAACTCAGCAATACATGCTTTCGTATACTTTGAATGAGAATTTACCATATCTTTTTAAAAGAATCCAGTATACATTCTGATTTATCATCTGCCATTGCCCGTTTATCTTATCTCCCTTTCTGAAATATCCTTTCAAGATGGAAAGTACAGCTGATTACAGAAGGTGTGTTTATAACTTGGTGACAGAGAAAGGAAAGTCAGGCGAGCACTATTGAATCAGATAGTTGGGGGTTTTATTGTGTTCTCTGAGCTACTTTTAATAAACTTTCTTGATACTCAGTAAAAGGATGTGGTCTCCATCAAAAGCTCTTTTCGGTAACCAAATCAACAAGAGGAGAAAAACACACCTACACAGTCCCAGGTGCAGCCGAACTGTGGAGAACTTTGCGAGGGTGCAGGGTGCCTCTGCTCCCACCAGCTCTGAGGGGCTCCCTGGGACCGGCAGCTCACATCTCACACAAAGTCACAGGTGTGTGGCAGCAGCGAGCTTCTTTCAGCTACAAGTTCAGAGGAAAGAGAGTGCACTGCCCTGTGCTCTCCCGACTTAGAATTGCAGCTGTCTTCCAGCTAACACTTTTCTATGCCCACCTGAATCTCAAAGCACTGGCCAAAGTCCAAGTATACTGAGCAGCCCCTACTTCATCTGCCAAATGCCCACCCATCCTCTTAGCCAGTCAAGCATTCGTAGCGTAGAGGGTTGTAGAGAGGAGGCTGGTTTGGAAAATGAGGCACGATCTTGGGGTGATGGAGGAGAAGCACATATGACTCTTGCCCAAGGATGGGCAGCACCTCCTTTCCTTGGGGCCATTCCTTGCATTCTCTCATTGAGGTTAAAGAGAAGACACCTGTCCTCCTGCCAGAGTCCCATGGTCAATAAATACAACATGGCTGAGAGACAGGGTGTGGCTCCTGGGAGACTGCTGCTCATTTCTCTTTAGAAAACCCCCCACTGCCGACAACTTTTCTTTCTGCCTCAGAATTCTTCATGCATATTTTGATGCCTATTTAATTCTATACATGTTATAGTCAAGGTACTTTGATAGACTTCATGACGTGTCAAAATATTGTTTGCCTTTGGCTTAAAGTTGTTAGACCTCAATTTCTTTACCATATAAGAATGAGCATTTATCTTTATTTATTTTAAGGATTTATTCAAAGTTATTACATAGATGAAAAGTCAGCCAAGCAGGGAGCATGTCTGTTTGGTTGGCCTCTGCTTCATCGGTTCCTAGCTCAGTACTGTGCAAGAAAATACACAGCTAATACACTCTCTGGTCTGTAGTAACAGTGATTTAAAAAAAAAAAAAAAGTCTATTCTAACGTGAAGTGTCAACTCTAACACATGCATTGGCACACTCTGGGTGCTTTCACATATACGATCTCTTTTAGGCTTCAGAGTCACTCTGAGAAGTAGGTCTTATGATAGTCGTTTGACAATTAGAGAAACTGGGGCTAAGAGAGTTTAAGTGACTCCACAAAAGGCTCAACATTTGTGTTGCAGCCAGAGTTTCAACCCAGACCCTTAAATCTAAGCCCGATGCTGTTCCACCATGCCATAGTTCTCTTCCAATAGTGTGAAATATACTCTAGTCAGCAGGGTGTGGTGGCTCACCCCTGTAATCCCAGCACTTTGGGAGGTCGAAGCGAGGGGATCACCTGAGGTCGGGAGTTTGAGATCAGCCCGACCAACGTGGAGAAATCCCGTCCCTACTGAAAATACGAAATTAGCCAGGTGTGGTGGCTACTCAGGAGGCTGAGGCAAGAGAATTGCTTGAACCCAGGAGGCAGAGGTTGTGGTGAGCCGAGATCATGCCATTGCACTCCAGCATGGGCAACAAGAGCAAAACTCCATCTCAAAAAAAGAAAAAAAAAAAAGAAATGCACACTAGTCCACAGGAGGTAAGCACTGCTAGGCTATTCTCTTTACTCTCAGCCAACATGCCTAGTGGAATTCCACTGAGCTGGGGCCTGGCCAATTTGTCCCACACGTATGAGTGAAGTTGCCATGCTGGGGGCTATACCTGCATTGTTTCATTCTTCTTCAAAATAACTCTTCAAGGTGCCATCACAGCTGGGGCTATCAAAGCTGAACTGCAGGGAAGATCAGCCATGTCCCAGCATCACCCAGCTTTGCCTCCAAAGCTGCTCTCTGAATCACTGTGCTCCCCACACAGCCGCTAATATGTCAGTTGGTATTCAGGCACTGTACCAAAGAGCAGCGGCTTCTCAAGCTTTGCAAGGCCCTCGGGAGGCACTCCCAAACCAAATTTACACATATAACAATGTATTGCTCATGGGCCAATAATACCATCACTTCTACAGCACTCATTACATGTTGGCTGTCATTCTGAGTGTTGTAATGTATTCTAGCACATGTGTTCCTTTTCTTTTTTTAATTGAACCATGTTGGTGAATCTCTAGAATTATCACTTTTTTGTCATCAAAACATGAGCCATATCACAAGTAAACATTACTTTGTTCTGTATTTTACAATCAGCTCTTATATGACCAGCATATGACCAAATAGATGAATAAGGTGATGCCCACGATGATCTCACAGCTTGGAAAGTAGCAGAGTACAGTGGTGAGCAACTGGACACCTCATGTACACTGTACTAAGTGCTCTATAAATGTTCCTTCAATTAGGGGCACCCTGAGATTGAAGGACCCACTGGCCTGGTCTTTTCAAAAGGGATGCATGTAACACCGTTTTGCCATTGATAGGTGCCCTAGGTAGAGAAATTTACCAGTGGGGATTTCAGGATAAGGCAGACAGGTGTCAAAGATGAATGAGGAGCTCCATGAGACTGAGCAGGTCACAGATGTTGACAACTGGCAGGACTCTATGTTCGTAGAGGAGATTTGAGCTAGATCACAAAGGATCCAAATGTCATGCTACAATAGAGCTTTGAATCCAACAAAAACATTTACCCAGTTTCTTTTGAGTGGATAATGTGCTCTCTGGAGGCGAGGGGCAGCCTCCAAATCAATTTGGCAGAGAAGAATCGACGCACAGAGTTTCATCATCACAGTGCAGGGCAGGCAGCAGCAACAAGGTTGGACTAGAAAGGAGTTTTACACATTTCTTGTAGCAGCCAAAAGTAAAACTTCCTTTTTCAATGTCTTAAAACTACATTATTGTGTCTTTTTTCTTGGTTTATAAAACATTATAAACATTTTGTAAGAATAGAGAATAAGGCCAGGCGCAATGGCTCAGGCTTGTAATTCCAGCACTTTGGGAGGCTGAGGTGGGCAGATCATGAAGTCAGGAGTTCGAGACCAGCCTGACTAACATGGTGAAACACCGTCTCTACTAAAAATACAAAAATTAGCCAGGTGTGGTAGCACATGCCTAGAATCTCAGCTACTTAGGAGACTGAGGCAGAAGAATTACTTGAACCTGGCAGGCGGAGGTTGCAGTGAGCCAAGTTCACACCATTGCATTCCAGCCTGGGTGACAGAGTGAGACTCCCTGTCAAAAAAAAAAAAAAGAGAGAGATTAAAATAGTATCTAGGTACCACTCCCAACTTTATCAACTTCCAATCTGTGCCATGTTATGTTTGCTGCAGATGACTTTGGGGGAAGTTATTACACAGCTGGTGTGGGCCCTGTGTACTACACGAAATCCTTCTCTCCTGATTCTCCCATGAAGATAATCATTAGCATGCATTTGGTGTTCTTACTCCTATCCAAGTGTTTAAAATCATTTCTAGTTATCGCAAGAAAATTTTAAACCGTTTTTAGATTTGAAAACTTTTTATAAATGATATCACATTGCATACATATTTTCTTCCACTATCTTTTTTTTCTAAAGCAACATGTTTTTGACATTTTGGTGTTGATTCATACAGTGCTACTTTGTTCATTTTAAATGTTGACTAGTATTGTTCACAATTTTTTATTCATCTGTTGAGGAGCACTGTTTATTTTGGCAGAGGAAGGGGATTGGCAAGGAAAAATGCAACTGTGTGGAACTTGATGTCAAAATCAAGGAACCAGAAGATGCAAAGTATATGTTATAGTGTCCGTGAAACCAAGGCATTGGCTGGGTTTAGTGTCAGCTTCCATGGGTCATCTCTCCAATCGTGTGATCTGTTGCTTAAATTTCTCTCCACAAAGTTGTACCAAGCAGTTGCCTGAAATACTCACAGAGATCGGGAAAATGGTACTTTCACTGAAGAATTTTGCACAGTTGCTAGTAGGGCTGTAAATTCTATGAGGGTATTAGGCTTACATGGTGGCATATCTGTTTGTCTGGTGAGTATTTGTGACTAAGTTTCTGTAGCTCTGTCCTGGTATATCTCTGTTATTTCTGTCTAAATTATTTCTCAGGATTATCTTCAACAATAAATGTTCATTGCTGCATCTGAAGAGCAACTGAGGGTGGAAAACACTGATTGTATCAGTGTTGAATACATTATTTTCAACTTTCCTGTAATCTCTGCCCTGGTGTGCTTTAGGCCGTTTCAGAGAAATCTAACCTAAGCCATTTTTTTTTTATATTACTTTTAAGTGATAGGGATCTCTTTATTCATTCAGGTAAAACTTCTGCAAAATGCAGGAGAAAGCTCCATTCTTTGGGAACTCCTGCATGTCAGATACAAGGTAGATTTTCCTTCTCTCCTCTCTCCATCTAATGGCTTTGAAATACACAAGTCATTCCCATTTGCATGTGGGAGAAGATGGGGAAGGAGATTAAATTATTTGTACAATGTCATGTAGGTAGAGCAATGTGAAATAAGTACAGTTTCATCTGAGTTTAAAATTATATTTTTAACTCAAACAAGACAATATATTTTAGTTAAATAACAATGAATTTCTTTTCCCTGAATGTCATTCATCCTAATGTGTTTTATGGTCTGTGGCCCAGCCTGGCACCCTCTCTACACAATGGTGAGGACAGGAGAGGAGTGATTGTTTGCCTGTGAACACCTTTATTCAAACACAGTTTTTCTTGAACTTGACAGGCATATTCCATGCAACAAAGCATTTTCCTTTTGAAAATTATTATTCAGAAAAAAGCAATGGGATGACATAACTCGCAGGCTGTGTGCTTAGAAGGACTACCCTGCTGCAGCCAAACCCTATTGCAAACATAAAAGCCAGCAGCCTGGCACTCTTCTTTGCCCATTTCCCTCACATCGCAGTCAGCCAGCTTCAGATCTAAGCAACCCTGCCTCGCAGCCGTAGGTCCCAGGGAGAAGTGGTGTTTGCAGTTGGTTGCCACTGAAAGGCAGCGTGATGGTTAGTGAACCAGATGTCTTGACACATAGGAGGCTTCCGGGGCAGATACCCACCCACAGATTCTCAATTAGGAAAATCTACAATTAGCATGACAGCAAGGAGAAGGATCTGGTGTGCAATTAAAACATTTTGGCTAATTCTTATTTTGCTGAGATATCAGTTATTAGCCTTCAAAATTCATATCAAATCCAGTTATTTGCTAAAATATGAAAAACTGTTATAAAGAAGAGATGAGTAGAGTAATGCAATAAACTTGTGCTGGATTTCTCAAAGAAAAAAAAACCTGCTTCAAGGCTAAAAATCATAGATTCTAGGATATGGTTTAGATAACACAAAGCACAATCCTCATGGATCTGAGCAGACTTGAGAAGTGAACTGAAGGTGAAAAAGTCCAATCACAATGAAAAAAGACTCTTCTAATGGCTTTAGCAATTCCAATGTGTCTTGAGCCCCAAAAGATTTTGGAGTTTGCAGCTGCAGATGACAATTCCTTTTCTTTTCGTTCTTTCTTTCCTCTTTTTTTTTTCTTCTCAAACTGAATTTCAACAATGAAGCAAGTGATTGCAGTGTGGCAATAGACAAAAACTGTTTTCAGAGGGTTGCCTGCTTGCAGAGGCCTGGGAAATCCATGCTTCCAAGTCACAAACAATAGGTCTTTTAACCTCATGCTTTGCCCCAAACTGGGTGATAAACACATTTCCCAAAATTGTCATGGTCCAACATATTGGGAAACCTACAATAAGAAAAGCTTAGCATAGTTTTCTGTGCTCCAATTAAAAAGAAGCATCTTTTAGAAGAGCTTTCACAAGCTGGATAGCAGCTTCCTCCAATCTGGAATTGAAGTATGAGTCTCACTTTCACACGTATCCTCAGGCAACAGCACCATTACCACAACATGAAGATGAATGTATGACTCTACTGTGTGGCACACACTGCGGGGGATGGTTGGGATCTGTATGGATGAGGGAACATTCCCCAGGGAACGAAGAAATTCACTTGGATTATTATTTCTCTACTTACCCAATCCTCCAATTAAGCTGTATTTTGAAGGAAATAAATGATTAATTTCCCTCTGCCCTGAATATCTTGTGTGTTTTAATGCTACTTTAAATATATTCAAAGAGATGGGAATGACCCTTGGTAAACAGTCAAGGACATTGAACAACCGTTCATCCATTCTGTCAGCCAACTGACTGAAAATGCAAAGTCACAGGATTACAGTCCTAACTTTTGGAGATGCAGAAATAAATATGGGGGGTGGGGGGCTTTCCCTTGTTATCAGGGAAGGCATATATTTTAGCATTCTTAACACTGGAGCGAGTTAGATGGTTGAGAAAACTGAACTTAAAATGCCGAATGATGTGGATGATCACTAGGCTGCTCAGAGAAGGCAAGAGTTGAACAGATAGTAGTTGAATAGAAACAAAGAGTAGGAGTTTTCTAGATGGGCCAGGATAGGAAGGACATTCTAAGCAGAAGGAATTGCATAAAGACACAACAGCATAACAATAATAACTCGTATTTATTCAGCATTTACTATATGCCTGGGCTAGGTTAAGCACTGTTCAAGCACTATTTCAATTATTTATTGAAATCACTTAATGACACAAGTACTATTATTATGCCTACTTAATATATGATAAACTGAGGCTTTGAGAATTAAATGATGTGTTCTAGTCAAATAGCTTATAAGTAATGGAGGTGGGACTCAAACTCAGGTCTTATTTTTTATTTCTTTTCCTGAAACTGAGCTCCTGATGCCATATTGCTACATGGTACATGACCCGGAGGTGTGGAGTCAGGATGAAAAGACGCTCCATATCTGGCAGGGACCCTCCAGCTGCCATACACAGATAAGTGGAGTGTTTATCGCACTCTGAGCAAGGGAGTGAGATGACCGTAGGGATGTTTTCAAAAGATTCCTTTTGTAGCAGTTGCGCAGACAGGATTGCTGAAGAATACCTTGGAGGGAGGGAAAGCTGAGAGAATAGGTGGAATTTTCTATCCTGATAATAAGTAATGAGAGCTAAATAAAGGCAACTCTGTGGAGATGATATGTGGAGGATTGATTTGCAAAATATGTAGCATTAATGAGCTACGTGACTTGGGCAGAGGAGAGAGGACTCAGAGAAATGCCAGCCTCCTGCTTGGTTGGGAGACTTGGTGAATTGAATGACCTATGGCCAAGATTCCGTAAACAGAACAGCTAACAACGACTACCGATGATCTGCTGTCTCTCAGCATCAATCCGCTGTTCCCGGGTCCCGACATTTTGAGGGAGGCGAGCAAATGCAGAACAACACAGCTAACTTCAAGGCTGCAGGAGCCGCCACACAGGAGAGAGCAAAGCAACACAAACAACCCTCCAACCACACCCGGGTCCTACTTTATGAGGGGATTGGAGGGGGAACACAGGCAATGAGTGCTACAGGAGATCAGGAGAGAAATGCTCACTAGGGCCTAGATTTATGCAGGAGATGGAAGGGCCTTAAGCTTAGAAGATGGGAGGACACCTGAGGCAGTCAGTGTGTTCATGCAGTAAGGATTGGAGTTTACCTTTCCTGTAGAATCTGTCTGCAGCATACAGATCAAATGGTACATTTCATTTGGATTGCAGAAACCCTTGAAGGAGGCCATATTAAGTGATTTGTTGTTGTGTATTTTCTGCATGTGTTTATGTGTTTAAATTGCTTCTCTAGGCATTCATGTGCATCAGGATTCCATGGGGTACACATTAACATTGAAATTACCAGATTCCACCCCAGGGATTCTGGGTCAGGAGAGCTGGGGTGGAAGCAGGGGGATCTGACCCATTAACAACAGCAGCCAAAGTGGTTCTGCTGCAAGTGTGTGAAGACCATACTTCGAGAAACACTGCTGCAGGACAGGTTTTATCAAGATAGTGACACCTGGGAAATTGCATATTAGAAAATGCGAACAGTCAGCATTGTGCTTTTATTATTTTTAAATTGCAGTGGCCACTAGATACCATAATATGAAATAAAAACAAAAATCCTTTTAGATATTCAGATCCGAGCCTTCAAATCCTTTAGATGCCTCTTTAATTCCCTTAGTCTTCATCTTTCTCCCTTCTCCCTGCCTCACCGTCTCTCCTAAAGGCTCACATTTTTTCTCTTTACTTTTTTCTTTGCTACTTGTGCAACTCCTGGATCTCCCTCACCTTCTCTGCATCCCTTTCGTAGCCTCTCACCCTCTCACTAACCTGGTTTCACCTTACATTTTCATTCTTTTTTGTTTTTCATTCCATCTTCTTTTATTATTGCAGCATCCATCTTATGTGGTGATTTTTACAGCATCCATCTTATCTGGTGATTTTTCCATTGATTGGTTTATTGCTTTCTATTGGTATTGGATTGTGTCAAATACTTTTTTGCATCTATTGAGATGACCATATGCATTTTCTCTTAATTCTGTTGACATGGTAAATTGCACTGATTGATTTTTGACTGCTAAATCAACATTGCATTTACTTGCTAAATCTTTGCATTTCCTCAGCCATGATATGGCATTTTATATACCTACACATATACAGACACATGCACACACTGAATTAGCTTACAAGTTTTAAAGTATGTAATATGTGGTATGTGTCCTTGAAGCATATTTGTCTATACTTCTTAGTTTTTGTAAAGCCTTGGTCTAGTTTTGATAGAGGGTAATTCTGGCTTCATAAAATTAGTTGAGAAATGTTTCTTACTCCTCTATTTTCTGAAATAATTTTTGTAGCATAGCAATTATTTCTTTCTTAAATGTTGGATAGAATTCACCAGTGATGCCATCTGGGCCAGGAGTTTTCTTTTTCAGAAGGTTTTTAATTATGAATATGATTTTTTTAATTGACAGAAGTCTATTTTTTTTCTATTTCTTCCTAGGTTAGTTTTTTAAATTAGTGTTCTTTAAGAAATTTTTCCACTTTATATAATTTTTAAAATGTATTGGAATAGAATTGCTCATAATATTTTCCTATTATCCTTTTTAATTTCTGTAGTATTTTTCATGATGTCGTCTCTTTCACTGCAGATATTACTAATTTACATCTTATATTTAATTTCTTCATCAGTTTAGCTGGGGGGGACTATTCTAGGTATTATGATTAATGAGTTGTGAAAATCTGATTTCTGTGTCACATGAAAGGAGAGAAGGTTAGCACTCCCCTTGACAATGCTAGAAGGGACCCTTGGCCTGATAACACACATACGGTTAAGACATTGCCACCTACTTCATGGCAATGCCTTAAAGTTAAATATTGTTGGCCAGGTGCGGTGGCTCATGCCTGTAATCCCAGCACTTTAGGAGGCCTAGGCAGAAGGATTACCTGAGGTTGGGAGTTCAAGACCAACCTGGCCAACATAGTTAAATCCCGTTTCTATTAAAAATACAAAAATTAGCTATGTGTGGTGGCGGGCATCTGTAATCCCAGTTACTGGGGAGGCTGAGGCAGGAGAATCACTTGAACCCGGGAGGCAGAGGTTGCAGTGAGGCGAGATCACGCCACTGCACTCCAGCCTGGGTGACTGAGCAAGACTCTGTCTTAAAAAATATACATATATATATGATTTATAAGATATATATATAAGATTTTTTTAAAAAAAAAGAAATTCTGATTTCTGTTGTCTTTTCCCCCTCAATATATCATGTTTGTTCCAGCAAAAAATTTTTTCAGCTGGACTCAAGTTGAAAACTATGTTTTGTTTTGTTTTCTTTAGCTCTGATCCCAGTTGAGATACTCTTTTTCTCAGGCTGAGCTGCTTTGGGTGTTTCAGCCAGAGATGTGGGCAGACACAATGTGGGGAATTTCTAACTGACTCCTTTTCTTCTGTGTCTCTTTTCTCTTCTCTTTTCTTCTTCTCATTTTCCATTTGCATCTGATTTCCCCATGGTCCATGGTAAAAACTGTAATAATAGCAACTCTCCATTATAATTCTCTCCACTGGCTGTGTACTACCCCTCCTAATCTGAGTGCTTCTATGAACTCTCCAATGCCTTTGGGTATCTGTGCTTTTGTGTTACGTTCAGAGTTCGTACTTGTCAGTTACAGGAAAGTTGGTCATGTGTGATGCTACTTGGCCATTACCAAAAACAGATCTACCTCTTTCTCTGCCCTCATTTTTTAAATAAGTTTTTGCTGAAAGGAGAATTTTAGCTTTGTTTTGTTTTGGTTGGGTTGGGGTGGGTTTTGCTTTCATATGATTCTTTAAAGGTCTTGGTCCATTGTATATTATCTTGCATTGCTTCTGACAAGAAGTCTGCAGTCATTCTTATACATCTGCCCCTCTGTTTATAATGTGCCTTTCTTCTCTTGCTTTTTAAAAATGTTCTGTTTCACAAATTGTTCTATAGAGATATGATTACAATGTGCTTCTGCATGGCCTTCTCTAGGCTTATCCTGTTTGGGTTTTCTTAAGTTTCTTGGCTTTGTGAATTGTAATAAAGAGTTTGACTTTACTTTTTGAAGTTTCAGTGCTGACAGCTTTTAATCCCTTGGATTCCCTCTTCTCCTTCTGCCTGTCTCTAGTAAAATTGATAAGAAAGCCCAGTGCTCCCTTCTTTGGTGAACCTTCACCCCTGCTCATTTCTTAACCACAATTAAAACCCCAAGTCAGCTTCTTTTTCTTCCCTCTTCTCCCAAACCATTTCCAGACCAGCTTTGGAAACCTACCTTACTCTTCCCAGGTGCCTTGTTCTGTGAGTAATAAACCTTTTCACAATCTCATAGTATGTGTGAGGCATCATCAGTCTTAACATTTAAACAAAATTTTGAGTTGGGATCCATCCTATATCTTCAGATATCTAAAATACAAGTTTATGATTCTCATCAAATTTTGAAAATTTGTGTCATTACTTCTTAAAATACTTTTCTACTTCTGTACACAAAATAGATGTACATAATGTTGTCCCACAGGGCACTGAGCTTATTAAAACTTTTTTTGGTATTTTTTATATCTCTATCTGTGCTTTGATTTCTGTAATTTCTATTGCCTGACTTCAAGTTCTTTGATATTTTAATCCATTGTATTTAATCTTGAATTAAGATCACTTAGTAAGTTTTTTATTTTGGATAACTTTTAGCTTTAGAAGTTCCATAAGGTTCTTTTCCAAGGAGGTTCCATAAACATCCTTATGTTCATATTATCCTTCACATCTTTTAGCGTATTTGTACTAACAGTTTTACAGTATTGGTTAACTAGTTCCATAATTTCTGTAATTACTAGTTTCATTTGCGTTGGCTAACTGTTTTTGGACTGGTATGTGCCACAGTTTCCTGCTTCTTTGTAAGCTACTGATATTTGATTGAAGTCTGGACATATGACATTGTTATTCAGTATTTAATGTTACACTTTGTTGTTTTCTTTAAAGACTATCTAAAAACTTTGTTTTAAGAGAGATTTAAGTGATCTGTGGATCACCATGATTATTTTAAGCTTGATTTTAAGTTTTTTGGGGAAGGTCTGGATAAGCCTTTACTCAAGGGTTAATTTAACCCACGTATAAAATGTGATTTTTCTGGAGCTCCTATTGAATAATCTGGGTGCTCAATAAGGTCTTTTTTTACTCTGGTTGGTTTACCTTCCATTCCAAGCATATATGTGCTCTGGGAATTGATTAGCTTATAGTTTCTCTTGTTTTATTTTTTTGGCCAATTTTGTAAAATTTTACTTTATGCATGCAAAATTTAGACTTCAGCAACAGCCTCAGTGGGACCTATACATACATATACAGAATCTCTTTGTCTAAAAGCTCTTTTCTCTTTGGTACTCTGTTTTTCAAATTTTATTCACCTGAGCTGTCATAAACTACCATTTCTGCATTCTCAGCTCAACAGTTTTTCCATTCCCTGCCTGAGTTCTTCCTCTCTGCAACAAGATCCATAAAATGCCTCCAGAAGAAAACAAACAAAAAAAACACACACAGTAATAATAGGGCTCAACTTACTTGTTTTCCCGATCTCAAGGATCACAGTTTTAATTTTTTCCATTGGCTATTATCTGAAAGAACTTTGCCATATATTTGTTCATTTTTCTACTTGTTTCTGGTGGAAGGATAAAACTAACACCAAGAACTCCTTCATTGTTGAAAATGAAAGTTCTTAGATCTTTTATTTTAATGCCTTTAAAAATTGTTTTAGACAAATAGAGATTTAGGTTCAACTTAAATTTTAACCATATTTGACACTTCCAATGAGAATTCAGCTGAGATGGCAGTAAAATAAACAGAAACCTTCACACATGGCTGAGTCCACAGTGCCCTGGCTAGGATAAGTCATAGCCTGTTTCTCTATCGGGCCTACAAAAAGGTTTGTTTATTGTTTGTAAAACAATTGTAAGATCTGTTTCATAAATATTAAAATTTATATTTTGCCATGTTATAATTGAAGAGATGGTATTATTATAAGAGAGAAGGAGACAGGATAACATGAAAACAATATACACTTACATACATACTCACAAAATAAACTTCAGTAAAATGGTAACTACTTTAGAGTGATGAGTTTCCACATATCTTTTTCTTTCTTTTCAAATTTTTCTTGAATGAATGTCTTACTTGCATAATAAAATGCCTTTTTAGCAAATGGTGCTGGAACCTCTAGATATTTACATGGGAGAGAAAGTAACTTCACCCCTACCTGTTACTACATGCAAAAATTAATTTAAATTGGATAATATATTTAAGGGTGGCCACATGTCACTTCTTTTGATGTCAAATTTCAGGTAAGTTCTATTAAATTATTTAAATCTTCACTCAGAAATAGAGTTACTAAAGTATGATAGGATGATAAGCAACAAATAATCAAAAAGAGCACAATGTTTTGACCACTAGAGTGGCAAGAAGGTATGCAAGTTGGAAAGGTCTGTCTGAGTGTATTGAAGACTGGGCCTGAAGAAGTCAGAGATGGCTCCTTAGAGTGGATTCTGAATAAGTGAAGGAATTAGCCAGGTGAATAATGGAGGAGAAGAGCATTTTAAACAACAAACACCATGGGCAAGTGTACTGAGACATAGTATTGCCCAGCGATTTCTTTGTTCTGATGTTTAGTGTGGGTTTCTTTGGCCTGTTACCAGGAGCTTACTCTGGCTGAGCACTGTGGTAAGATGCTGTCATATATCCCCTCTTCTAACCATAAAAACCATATTTATTTCTAGGTTATTCCTTCAGCATCTGCCCACCTCAAGTATCCTATAAGAAAGTCTGGGGACTGATGGCAATTCCTAAAATGTCTTTATCACATTTTCTTTAAAAGATGTTACAAGCTTTTTAATATTGCCGTATGTTGGTACACAGAACATTCTTAGATTATTATTTTATATTGTGAAGAGGGAATTATATCAGTAATGGCAAGCCCTAGGAAGGTAGTTATGTTTCTGATTTCATTCTGTTATTTGTTTTAATATCCTGTAATAGGACCCCTCCTTGTATGATCAGGAGTCAGATTTTCAAAAAAGCAAATGTGGTCTCTCAGATCTTTTTAATGTGATTATTGGGAAAAGAAGTGCTGAAGCAGAAAGCAAGTCTAGCATGTGTTTCTGCCAAAGAAACAGAAGCTGTCCTGCCCCCAGCCATGCCTACCAGACTCAGCCAACGCATAGCCTACTGGAATGCTCCCATTCCATCCAAGTCAGCCCCAGGTCTTACCTGAAGGTCATAATGCCAGGCTCAGATACCTCCCCCATCCATAACCCCAAGTTCCTGCTATCAAAATTCCTCCAACAGAGAGATGCTTGAGGTGCATTGCAGGAAAGCCCCAATGAAGTCCTGGCAAGGAGAATTTTCACCTAGGTGCAGGTTCTGGCCTCACCTTGGGGCCAGAACATCAGACCATCTGTCTCGAGTTGTCAACCCCTCCGATCTTCAGGGATCAGAGAAATGGGCTGGTTTCATTCTGATCCCTGTGCCAAGGTGCCTCCTGACATACTGAATTGAAAAAAATAAAGTGTAATCTTCACAACGGATAGCCCCCAGTGATGGGGTTTGGTAGATTTTATTTTCTAAATTACTTTCTGTATCTTCTAAATGTTTACAAGCATTATTTACAATTAGAAAATAAGTTAAAGATACTTTAAATAATGAATATAGTACTGATGTTGTTCCTTTTTCATTTATTTCATTATTTATTTGTTATTGGATATATTTATCATATTATGTATTATTTTATTTAAAACATTTTAATATTTTCTCCATAATTTTGTTTCAAAATTTTAGAAGAAAATTAAGTTAACTAGACATTGGGGAATTCATTACTATCCATACAACTTTTGAAAGTCTGTGATCTCCTTGTTAGGAGAAGTTTTACTCATCTGTAGTTTTTGTTTGTTTGTTTATTTTTACATTAAAAGTTGTTTTAAGTAAATATTCTATACTAGAGAAGCTCATTTGCCAACAGATATTTCACAATTATTTTATAACCATGAATGAAGAAATGATATTAAGGGAATCATTTTCTCCCCTGGTTACAGATAGAAGGTAGTGTCGGGCCATACCATGTTGCTGTACTAATTCAGATTAAAAAAAACATGGTTTTAATCACTGTAAACATGTATTTCATTATAATATTCAATTATAAACTAACTTTGGCAGCAATTCTATTCTATGACCAATCCTACACTAAAAGATGAAAAATATAGTATGTTTTCTATCTTCAAGAAATGTATAATTAATTTTATAAGTAATATGATAGGCAGCCCTCCTAAAGCAGTTTATATATAATGATATGTGACCTGAGAGGATTGTGAGGTAAATCTAATTATTTCTGTGTTTGTTTTTATTTTAGCAAATTTGTTACTTTAATCTTTGATGTTATTTGTATTTTTGTTTATAATCAATGAAATTTAGTTTCAAGCATTTTACCTCAATAGGTTTGATTTCTGAAACAAAGCCTACCTCACCATATGGTAACTGCCATTCAGTAAGGCTAAATATTTGAACCCTCTTTTCTGTTCTTGATGCTTCCTAATTTTCCTAAACAGATTTCCAAGGATGGGAGATGCAGAGAGAGAGACAGCAACAGACAGAGACAGAGAGAGAGACTCAGTTCATTCCTGCTGCTATAGCAAAATACTTTAGATGGCAATTTATAAAGAAAAGAAACGTATTTCTTACAGTTGTAGAGAATGAAAATCAGTGTCTGGTGAGGGTCTGTTCCTCCTTGACTGTGCTTTCTCTGCGTCCTCACATGGTGGGAGGAACGAAGGAAATGAATGTTGTGATCTTACATGGGGGAAGAGATGGAAGGGCAAAAGGGTCTCCCTGTTCTCTCCAGCCCTTTTATGGGGGGCACTAATCCCACCCACCAAGGTAGAGCCTTCGTGACCTAATCACTTCCCAAAGGCCCCACCTCCTAATACCATCAGTTTGTTTTTTGACTTTTTACATATGAATTCTGGAGGGACACACATTTAAATGATGGCAGAGAGAGTGGGAGAATGCAAGAAAGTGGGGATAATTATGGCATAAGAAACAGGAGAAAGAATGGGAGGAAAGAAGGAAGGAAGGAAGGAAGGGAAGGAAGGAAGGAAGGAAGGAAGGAAGGAAAGAAGGAAGGAAGGAAGGAAGGAAGGAAGGAAGGAAGGAAGGAAGGAAGGAAGGGAGAGAGGGAGGGAGGGAAAGGAAAAAGAAGTGAAAGGCAGAGCTGGGCTGAGCTGGGAAGGGGTGCCATGAGGTAACCAGTGATAAAGAAGTTTCAAGCATTGACTAATTTACAGCATATTTGTTTATTGGTTTTTGTCTCCAGCCTGAACTATAATGAGGCAAACAATAAGTGATTAATCTGTATAGTATCCTAGAAATAAAGGCAGATCTCTTCAATGTTCTCCAATCTATTCAATCTTCTCTATAATTTGCTCTTTCCAAAAATGCCTGATCCTTCAAATCACTTCGCTAATCAACTCTACACGAGACTAAAACTATTTCTAGCACCAAAAGACCATCATCCGGGCATTAACGAAGACCAGAGAAACCAACTTTCCATCATCCTAATGTGCTAAAGGACAGCAAATGTATGGCCAACAGAATTAACACAAGATATGGGTTGGTATCACTCCCTGAAGATGAACGAGGAAGAGAACACGACGTTGCACATTGGAATGACTGAAACTGACAGTGGTCCTCGCTGATTCTGGTGATTCTGGCCACAACACATGATTGGAATTTTATTTGAAACTCATCTGTGTGTTTTCTTTTTAATGTGGATTACATTTTAAAGAGGAGGAAAGAGGCTAAACATATTTTGCTACTGTTAGGTGTCAGTAGTTTACATTCTGTCCCTGCTTCTTTGGGCAAAAGGAACCAACATCTCCTTTTGGAGCAAATGAAAGCTCTGCTCTTAGCTCTCATCACCTAAGTCTAGAAACTGCCACACAGGCACTAAATCACAGAAATAGGCCAAAGGGAGAATTAGTCAAATGCCTTTTTCCCTTGGTTCTCTGTTTCGCCTATTTTTACCAACTATCATATAGGCAAGAAAGAATGTCCTAGAATGAATTACTTCATTCAAAAGTATTCATTGATTAACTTTCTCTACCTGGATTCTCTCAGACAGCACCATCCATTTATCATCAGGGTCAGCAAAAAAGGACAGAAAAAACTATTTTGCTTCTGTGCCTGGCTCTGTCCTAAACACAAGAGATAAAGACGTGAGTAAAACTGGCAAGACGCTTAATACGGTTTGGCTGTGTCTCCACCCAAATCTCACCTTGAATAGTATCAATCCCCACATGTTAAGGATGGGGCCAGGTGGAGATAATTGAATCATGGGGGGCAGTTTCCCCCATATTGTTCTGGTAGTAGTGAGTGAGTCTCACGAGACCTTATGGCTTTATAAATGAGAGTTCCCCTGCGCAAACTCTCTTCCTTGCCACTATGTGAGATACCCCTTTGCTCTTCCTTCACCTTCTGCCATGATCGTAAGGCCTCCCCAGCCGCGTGGAACTGTGAGTCCACTGAACCTCTGTCCTTTACAAATTGCCCAGTCTCAAGTATGTCTTTATTAGCAGCATGAGAACGAACTAATACAACCCTACCCTCTTGAGGCATAGAGCTTAGTGAAGGTTACAGACAATTAGAGTAATTGTCCCACAATATTCCAGTATTTCAAATATGTAACTGTGAACTGTTAACTGTTAAGGAAAAAATAAGAAGTGCTGAGAGATCTTGGCTGAGAGTGAGAAAAGTCTCCTGTAATGTGCGCTTTCATATATGATCTGATGAGTGGAGAAGCCTTAGTTAAACTGCAAGGGTATAGAACCCTCTAGAAAGAGTCAAGCCTGTGTAATAGCTCTGCAACAGAAAAAGATCCTCTAATCAAATGAAAGACTGCTTTGGTTATAGCAAAGATGAGAAAGTTGCACAAAATGCAGAAGTCATGAGAGGCCAGATGACAGAAGCTGTGTCAACAATTTAGGTTTAGAATCCTAAAAGCAAAGAGGTTTATCCAGAGCAATGAAATAATCAGATTTTATTTTTTTAAAAAGTCACCCTGCTACTGGGTGCAGAATAATGGGAGAAGGAGGAATGGTCTTAAATTTGATCCCAAGGTTGGACCTAGCATCATCTAAATGTGCTGACTTTATTGCCCTGTCCTTCACCTCAATGCTTGGGCAGACCACCTAGCATCATCCCATTGCTTCCTCACTTGCAAACTCTGGTGCAATGTACAAATAATATATAGCAAATGGCTCTACTATTTTCATGCTACTTTTTGGCAGCCTCATCCCAAACAACCCAATGTCTGGGTGTACGAAATTGCTGCTTCCATTTGTAGCAGGACAAGCCGCAGACAAAACTCCTCAGACACCGAGTTAAAGAAGGAAGGGGTTTATTCGGCCCAAGGCATCGGCAAGACTCCTGTCTCAAGAGCTGAGCTCCCCGAGTGAGCAATTCCTGTCTCTTTTAAGGGCTCACAACTCTAAGGGGGTGCGTGTGAGAGGGTCGTGATCCATTGAGCAAGCAGGGGGTACGTGACTGGGGGCTGCATGCACCGGTAATTAGGAACAAAACAGGATAGGGATTTTCACAGTGCTTTTCTATACCATGTCTGTAATCTATAGATAACATAACCCATTAAGTCAGGGGTCGATCTTTAACTACCAGGCCCAGGGTGTGGCGCCGGGCTGTCTGCTTGTGGATTTGATTTCATTTCTGCCTTTTAGTTTTTACTTTTTCTTTCTTTGGAGGCAGAAATTGGGCATAAGACAATATGAGGGGTGGTCTCCTCCCTTACACTGAGGCCAACCCCACTGAGTCTTATGCTGTGTCCTTGCTTTTCATATGTCTGAATCTGCCTGGTTGACCTGGGATCATCCAATACCTTCATCTTTTCTGAGTTATTTTATTGTGGGTTTATCTGTTGTAATTCAGGCTTTTAGTTTTTTGACCCCATGTAAAGTTTTTTTTACAGTTGTTTATTTTTTCTATTTCCACTTATGTTTAGAAGTGATGTGCCTTGTCTTCCAACATTTCCTCTTCTTTTGTTCTTATTTTGCTATGTTCCTTGTAATTTCTTTGTTTATCCTTTGTTACGTATTTTCAGTTTTCCAATTTTTACCATCTGGCTAATTCTAAGGTATACATTTTGTTTTAAAAATACTATTTCTACGCTGAAGACTTCTAAATATATAACTCCAGCCAAGAATTTTCTTCCGAACTCCAGAATCACAACTTCTCCATTGCTGTTTTCACTGGGACCAGTTTCATGCATTTCAAAATTAATATGCATGGAACTGAATTTCCGCTCTGGCACCTCACCTTCTCCCCTCTGGTCTTCTGGATCTGAAGAAACATTCTTTCCATGCATCAGGTTCCTCAAGCCAAGATATCTGGACATCTCTTTCCTTCTCATGCCCACATCCAATCCATCATCAACCTCTATGAGCTCACCCTCCAAATCTCCCCAGTAGCCACTGCCACAAGTCCAGCTCAAATCATCAGCATCTTTTGCCAACTGCAGCTTCTTAGATCATCTTGTTGAACCTACTGTTGGCCTCTTCCAACTGATTTTCCACATGGAATCCAGATCAATTTGAAGTGTAAATTAGGATTTTTAAAACAATTTATTTTAAATAATGACTTCATTAAGTTCCAAAATTACCAAGTTGAGAGTATATACCCTTCCTGGAGTGAGAAAATGAGAAATGAGGAGCATGATTGCAAAGGGGAGGAGCAGATGCTCAAATGTTGCTTAATTTGCCCACTTCTGGTCACTTTTTTGCAAACTTGCATTTTATAAATACCTTGTGTAGTGCACTGCCTGATAATTCGGACAGCATACTTTTTGGGGTTTATTTCACACCGTTTCAGAGAGCGAACAGTCTGAATGCATGCCACCATATTTCCTGGAATATGGGTCACACATTTAAGCTAAACCTCTTTGCCATATGTTACCTCCGTGTGTCAATTTGTTAGCATGAGCTTCTTCATCATGGTCCTATGGTTTCCTCCAAAGTAAAGGCAGCAATTATCTCTTTTAATTACCATTCATTCATTGTTGATTGAGCACCTACTGGTACAACAAACTGTGCTTTTTGTATGTATAGAAGATACAGAGATAAGTAAAGTTCAGTCACTGCCTTTAAGGAATTTAGAATTCAGTGGGGAAGATGAAACTTGTAAAAGTGCCATATGCCATGGTGTATGCAAAGTTGAACTGAAGTTCACAGGAAGGAATGGCCACTTCTAAAGTTGTCAGAAATGAGAGCTGGAAACTCCATGACATGATATTGATTATAGATTCCAATCTCGCTCTTGGCTTATTTCTATTTTTCTTTAATTTACAAATGTTTAGAAAATAGCTCAGCATATGTCCCTGCCCAAAAGTTCACCCATGATATTCCATCTTTTGAAAGTTTTATCTTCTAAAATAGGTCACAATCATAACTGCTTAATCCAAATTGCAATTACTCCTCAATGAAATCCACATTCTTAATTTGTAAAGAAACTCAAGATCCAAGAGTTTGAATTTACCCCTGCCTTCCAGAGAGAAGATATTTTTTAAAATATTTCTCTGAAAATAAAATATTAATGTTTAACAAGAGTTTTTACATCTTCCCTCCTCCACTTTTTAAACAAATTTCAAAGACCTTTGAAAGTCCTGAAGTACATGAATCATAAAGGGGTCAATGCAACTTAATATCTATAAGGTAGAATATTCTACTTTAACCCATGATATGAAACCACAGGACAAAGTATTTATTATTATTGTTTGAATTTTTTCCTTTTATTTTAGGTGGCACATAATAATGGCACATATTGATGAGATACACAGTGATATTTCAATGTGTGTCTACAATTTGTATATGACCCCCCATCTGTAAACCATACACAAAAATCAACTCAAAATAGATTAGAGACTTAAATGTAAGATCTGAAACCATAAAACCATTAGAAGGAAACAGAGGGTAAATGCTTCAGGACTTTGATCTAGGCATGGTATGGCTAAGACTTCAAAAACCCAGATAACAAAAACAAAAATAGACAGATGGGACTATGTTAAGCTAAAAAGCTTCTGCACAGCCCAGGAAACAATCGACAGAACGAAGAGACAACCTATAGAATGAGAGAAAACATTTGCATACGATTCATCCAAATTTCTTTTTAAAATATTGTGCAAGTTTAGTGACTCATACATATGAAAGTGTCGTGTAAACTGTGAAGAACCAAATCAACTGTGTGAAAAGTCCATAAGCCAACAGGATGACAATGCACAGAAGCAATTCTTTAAAGCCAATGGAATCAAAGATAAATGGATGAGGAAATAGTGTCCTCAGTGTCATAATCACAAAGACATCATTCATACTGTATTTTCAGCCTTCTTTAGGCTAATATTTTCCTCTTGTAGGATAAGATTTCTTAGACTATTTCATCCGTAGCAGAGTTTAAAAATGCGAAAATGGGAATCACTCTTTGGGGTAGACGGTAGATGCATAGGAGGATCTCACCTATGGATCTTACCAACTCCAGCATGAACCATTTAGAATAACTTGCCTGTAGAGTCTAAATTTGTTGCTGAGAAATGTGGACAAGAGAGCAGTAAGGCCCAGTTAAGACCAAGTTCAAGGTTAAGACACAAATTTAGACACTGCTCCTGAACAGTGGCAACTTCATTCCAGTAATTCATTTTTGTATACTATCTCAAGACTTAAGAGGCTGCACACAATTGGATTTGACCTCTCTGTTTCTGGATTTATTTATAAAATTTGGAAGTTGGACTATGTACCCAGTAACCAGTACAATCATGAGATGCTGATTCTGGGAAACACTGGCCGTTAAGCCATTCTCTCCTTTCCTACCTTGATATCCTTAAATGCAGCATCTATGGATGGAAAACAGTTGTGGATATATAAACAGATGCCCAAACAGGACATTTATATGGTGCAAACCTCAGGTAAGCTAGATGAATTTCTTAGGTAATTTTTTTTTTTTTTTTCCAGAGAGATGTCCTTCAATAATTGCCACCAGCTGCATTTCAGTGGCAGAGCATTAGCCATAGTTCAATAACTAAATCCTTGCCAGTGTCCTCCACATCTGCAGGTCTGACTGGTCCTTCTGATGAGCAACTGATCCCATAGCTCTTCCTGTTGTCCCAGAGAGTGACTGCCTATACAATGCCACCCAGAAGTTTCCTAAGTGAAGTTCACAGATGATGGACATATAACCTGTATTTTAAATCAGACTACAGAAATGTTTATTTAAAACCGTTGAGAAAACTATCAAGACTTTTTTTTCATGATGTGTTAACAGACTACTTTTAACTCTGTTCATAGTCACTTTGGAGAAACATGTGAAATATACGTTAGGTGCTTCTAGGAAGTGATTATGTACTGTCACTAACATTGTGTCAAATAATGATCACAATGATGAAAAATGAGCATCGGTGTGGGATTTTACAGGGCTTTTGCCATTCTTTATTATTATTTCATTCATTTGATTACAAAATCCCTGAGTGCATTGACCACACTTGTTTTGTTCACCAACTTATAACCAAGTCCCACATCAAGGCCAGTAAATATTTCTTCACAAAATAAGTTAATAGTGGCCTCCTGACCTTGGAAAAGAGATGAAAATTACTTCCATGGTAACTAGGAGGCAACTCTAACTCAGAGGTGCTAAATGACTTTCCCCTAAAGCCTGGTAAATGGGGGAGTTGGGAATGTGTTTGGTAGCGTGGCCAACCCTTGAGACACTTGGGCAGATTCAGCAGGATGCCCGTGCCAAGCCCGGCCACAATCTATCCAAATCTGCTCACTTGACTCAATTATCTCTACTTATTCCCATTAGTTGTTTTGTCATCTCAGTCTGGAAGAAGTACCAGTCTTGTCCTGCTTATATAAGACCAGGATAGTTTTAGAATTGCATACCTATAAGACAAACACACCTGCCACATGAGCTGTGCCACATGAGCTGAGGGCACCAGAGGCCCTGGTTCTCCACAAACTGTCCACTGCAGCAGCCTAAGGGGACTCAAATTTCCACATCAATTTACCCTGGAATCACCTTGCACCAAAGCCAGAGCAGATTTCTCATGAACGGAGGTCCAAAAGCTGCTTGTCTGAGGCTCCAATATTTTGCATACATAATATTTGTTTTTATTTACATCAAATGACAACATTTACAGATCGGCAAACTGCATTTACACTTGGATTTCCAGCTTCTATTCAAAGATCAAAATGTTTTTCAAGTTTGGGTTCATTTTCTTTCAGAAGTTAAGTAGCAATCACCCCTCCATTATCCATTCTCCCCACGTTTCCTGCCATGTTCTATGATCCTATTCTAGGGCCCTTTATTCAATTTCATTTAAGGTCTGGACTCTTAACACTGGAGTCTGTGGCCTTGTTTCTAGAAATCTCTGATAAAAAGCTGCATTAACTTCCGAGACTTCAATTGCTCTCAGTTAGCATATAAGTAATTCAGCCTGGAAAATAATTTGGACTCAAAAGAGTGAGCTAGCAACTGTTAGTAGGTTTATGAAATTTATATCTCAATATCCTCTTTTTGAGTCTACCATTATCTACAAGATTTTAGATAGTTTCTCCTTCCTTATCAGAAAGGCTGGGGACTGGCAGTCTTTACACAGCCTGGTACCCTACTAGAAGATCAAAGGAAAATGCAGGCAAATGTACTCTTCAGAGTTGTTCTTTTCCCCACTTCTTTACATTCCACCTAGCTTCAGAAAACAGTGAGAGTATTATATGTTTTGTGTCTGTTAGGTTGGGCTTTCTCAAAATGTGGGCTAGTGACCACCTCTATCAGAGTCACTTGGAATAATCAATTAAAAATTCCATGATCAAAATCTTGGAATTTTGAGCTTCAGAACCTACATCTTTAACAAGGTTTCAGGTTGGGTCTAATGCAAATGAACATTGAAAAGCGTGGCCATAGAGTATTATCCTTTCAAGTTAGGACAGTCTCATCACACATCAACACCACGGGCCTCTAGACACCATCTACTCCCCTCTGTCCAGCCCAGCTGGTGTAGGTCTTGCTCACATAGCTCTGCATTGCCACACCAGCTTCCTGATGAGTTTCAATGGCTCTTCTTAGTCTCACTACTTTATGGAACCCTCACAACCCTGAATCACTTCAGTTCTCCACAGGGATGCTTCCAGAGTGAAAAGCTCATCCCTTTGCTAGCCTGATTAAAACCATTCATCAATGGCTCTCTAATACCCTGTTGACAAGAAGAGTCAAACTCTGTAAAATATTTTAAGAGATTTATTCTGAGCCAAATGTGAATGACCATGGCCCATGACTCAGCCCTCAAGAGGTCCTGAGAACATGTGCCCAAGGTGGTCGGAGTACAGCTTGGTTTTATACATTTTAGAGAGGCATGAGACATCAATCAAATACATTTAAGAAATACATTGATTTCTTTCAGAAAGGTGGGACAACTCAAAGCGGGGGTGGGGGGGTGGGGGGCAGCTTCCAGGCTATAGGTAAATCTAAACATTTTCTGGTTGACAATTGGTTGAGTTTATCTGAAGACCTGGGATCAAAGGAAATGTTGAGGTGAAGATAAAGGATTGTGGAGACCACGTTTTATTGTGCAGAGGAAGCTCTCAGATAGCAGACTTCAGAGACAGCAGGTTGTAAAATGTTTCTTATGGGACTTAAAAGGGTGCTTGCCTCTGACCTGATTAGCTCCTAGATTTGGAAAGGAAGGAAGGAAAACAAAAGGGGAAAGGGGATTCTGTAGAATGTGGATTTTGTTCCACAAGAGACTTTGCAGGGCAATTCCAAGGTATGGCAAGGAAATATATTTTGGGGTAAAACATTTTGATTTTTTCCCTTGTTATGCCGGAGTCAGAATAGAAAGTAAGTTAGGATATACAGGGATAAATAAAACCCACTGGATGAGAATTTATGGTTTTTAGGGTATGACTCCCCAGATCCCTTAGAAAGGAATTTGGGCAAGATAAAAAAAATTAGAGCTTAATCCTCAACCCTGAGCATAAAATCCAAACATTTTAACAAAGTTGGCTTCTAGCCCACCTCCCTTCTTCATCTCCTGCTACATAGCAGGAGTCCTACCCTTCCTTTATTGACTGGAAGCAGCTCTGGACCCTCAATTGCGGGCTTTGGGTAGTTCTTTTCATGGAGTGTGAGTCCCTCTGTCCCATTCCCTGACACGAAAGAAAACCTGAACCAAAACAAAACAAATGAGAAAGACTTTGAAGGAATTAGTGAGTGTTACTTGGCTTGAAGTCCCGTTTTAGGGTATCAGTGCCTGAATCCTCCTCAACTCCCACACACAGGGCATCAGCTGGGTCAGGTCACCTGTCCCGTCCACCTCAACTGCCCTCTCAGAGTTCACGCAGCCTTGAAATCAGGTTTGGCTTGTAAGTATAGTACTGTGCAGCCTGGGGTTCTTTTACTTTTATAGTCTGCTCTTCCTGCAGTGCCTAGCAGAGTTCCTGCAACATTAATGAGAGAGCAGGTAAGTGAATCAAGATCTGCAAATGGGCCAGTGAACAAGAGAAGAAGCTGGCAGTGGGGAGCTGAAGAAAATAAACGTGGGGGCAGCACAAAGCAGAACACACCTCGGCTCTGGGACCCATTGATGCTCAGAACGGGAAAGACAGAGTATGTAGAATCAAGTAGTCCGGTAGCAAGGACTGGGTGGGAGGACACGTCAGGGGCGCTCTGGGGGATGCACAGAAGGCAAGTGAATCTCCATTTCTGAATCAAAGTGGTTTCCATGTTTCTTTATGTCAACTGAAGATTATTTGTTTTTAGATCTTCTTCCTATTTATGCACTTAATCTTCAGTTACTGGTTTCACCTGAATTCTAAAATTACTTCAATTGGTTTAGCTTTTAGTTGGAGACTTTAGGGTTGATGGATACCCTACAGTCATGGTTCTCAAACCTGAGGGTGCATTACCATCCCCTGCAGAGCTTGGTTAAAAAACAAACAAACAAACAACAACACACACACACACACATACACACACACAAATTGCTGGACCTACCCCTGAAGTTTCTGACTCAATGACTCCAAGTCAAGGTCTGAGAATTTGCCTTTTTAACTGGTTTCCCAATGAACCTGACACTGCTGGCCTGCAGATCCCAGTTTGAGAAACACTGCACTACAGTACAAATTCTTTACTTTTCCAGCAATATTATGTAAGCCAAGCAATATTTATTTGGGAAAGAAGTATGTGGAATTCTACTAATGGCTCAAAAGCAGATGCAGATTTCCCAGGAAACTCAGTTTAAGCTCCACAGTCATCATTTGCATGGGCCACTGCCAAGACTCTGTACCTAATTTTGAGCTCATACAATTGTATTTTCTTTCTTATAGATCCCTGCTCCCCAGCCCCCACCACCAATTATTTGTATAAGCTTCAGGCTCCACATACTGTTGGCATGCCCTTGCTCCAAAACTCTCTCTCTCTCTCTCTCTATATATATATATATATATTTATATTTATATTTAATTTATATTTAAATTAAATTAAATATATCTAAGTTAAATTAAATATATTTAAGCTAAATTAAATATATTTAATTTAACTCTCTGGAGAGCCTTGGGTTTTTTAAAGTAGCCAAAGTCCTTGCCTATCTGTCCTTCCTTGAAATCATATCAATTTCACAATACTTTCAGCTCCCATCTACTTTAGAACACCCCCTCTCTAGAATAGCTCACAGTCTGGCTCCCACTGTCTCCACTCTCCTGCTATTCTCTCATCTCTCCTCTAGCCTTCGTCATTGAGCAAGTTGTCTCCACTGAATTCCTGATTTTTCTATAGGATAGTAGCACACCGGGTCCTTGTGCCTCCATTAATTTGTCAGCATTCTTATCGGTTCTGCAGCCTAGCTTATTAAAGTGTAGGAGTAGTAATAGTTTAAGCCACCGTTAACATGAATCCCATCTATTTATACATGAATAGCTACCTTCCCACAATGGTATGTATGCTCATTTTGTATAGGTTGATTTTGCTGATATTCCTGGATTTTTGCTGATGTATTAGGTGTCAGTTCAATATATCATGATAAAAGAAAATCAGAGCTCAATAGGGATACCATGGCTTGTAATGGAGAGAGCAGAACAACATTCTTGTAAAGGCTTAGAAATATCTTCTAAAGAAATGTGCTCTAGGAGCAACAGGAATAGCTGTATTATTGTCTGACAAATTCTGTGGAGCACCTTGTCAAGGACAACAGCACAGAATAGGATCAATTTAAAACACGCAATTACACAATATGAGTATAGGACCCCAAAGTTCTTAAATGACCTAAACACATGCAAGCCTTCAAGACAGCTTTGCATTGTCAGCCGAAGGATGCTCCAAGGCCAGCACCAGCGTTATTAACAGAGCTATGTAAAGACACCTTCCCGGATCAAATGTGCCAGGATTTTCATACACTTCTTTGTTTCACTGTTCATCTCCATTTGTTCCTAATTTCTGCATCTAAGCACAAGGTAGAGGGGATCTGAGATGAAACTTTGTTTCTGATCAACTACAAAGAAGTTTTCTAGCATCTGTTGAGCTCAGCTAGTAAGCACAATTTATAAAACAGGGAATGACTAACCCCTGTAACCATTTTAATGACCCTAAAATAAAGTGCTTAAAGCAACATCTGTCCCAGCAGCTGGGTTCTCTGCATGAGTGGGCACAGCGACACATTGGGACAAATTCTGTTCTCCCTTTTGACAGAAACAATTGCAGCAGATCATTTTTATCGTAATCAATTTAGGTACAGTTTCTTGGAAACCATCTGTGTAGTGTTCATAGATTGTGCTTAAGAATTTAAATGTGTATATTTTTGGTTGCTTGATGTAGCATCTGCTAATGGCCACATAAGTTCCACTTTTTATGCAGAAAGCTGTTTCCTTGTAAAGGGATTAGTAGAATGACTACTTGATTTTATCCTTTTAACTACCCAATAAGCTTCTGCAGTTTGAATGACATCCGCCACAGAGTGTTAGTTGTGGAATTAATTGCTTAAAAAAAAATAGAAAGTGGAATTGGAATTATAAGACCAACAAAGGCTCGGTGAAACATTTTCATGTATTTCTATCTCTAGCTCATAATTTTAAATTAATATGGTTGTATATGGGCAATTGAAACTAAAGAAAAGCATAGCTTTTGATAATAACCTTTTTCTTCCATTTTTTCCAGTGTTCATTTGTGGCTTTACAGCTATTAGTTAAATAACTCTATGAAGAAATCAAATGGCTAAATCAGCCAACATTGACTTTAGCTTTGAGAATAATTTTAGAATCATATTAAAAGATAATTGATCTTAAAATACAAGATAATGAAAACTGAGTGGCTTTAGTGCAGATATAAAGGATTTACCTAAAAAATGCTGTCAGCTATATTTTGGGGATGAAATGGATTCCGTAATGTACCTGAGTCTTGACAACACATTTTGAATAGAGAGATTTCTAGTCTTGCTTGAGAATTACCTGTGAATTTAGAAACTATGTCACTATCCAGATAATCTAGAATAATGTAGGATTTCCATGGCTTGGAAAAAAAATAGTTTTTTCTCTGATAACAGGCATGCTTGGCTTCTTCTCTACTCAAAGTATTTGAAACCATTAAACCACAAAACTAACTAGATCACCAACTGGCTAAAAAAATAAACAAAATAATGCCAGAATTCAAATTCTATGAGAGTATACAAGCCTTAAGCTTGCATACTTTTTATTTTGATAGAATACGAAGCAGAAATTTAGAAGGAGTGTATGTAGGTTTTATATTCAACCCTACAAACACATATTAAGTGCCTATTACGTATGTGTGAAGTGCTGGAGTTACAAGATGAGTGAGAAGCAGTTCCACTGTTGAGGTGTTTCCCAGCGAGTGTAGAGGAAAAAGCAATCTGGAACTAGAGTGGTTTCCTCTGTGTTCTCAAGGTTCTATTACGGATGTACCTCAATTTGGCACAAACTTTGAGTAGTCAGTGCAGCAATCAACCTGATCGTATTCATCTATTTTCCATTTACTGCCCTGTGGTGAACAGTCTTGGTTTTCAAAAGAGTACATAGTGAATTGATCGTGATTGTATGCAGGTGATCCTAAAAATCAATTATTATTTATTAAATTGGTTGTATGTCTTTGCATTAGGTAATTGAACCACTAATAGAATGTGAAATTAGGACTGCTAATAAAAACGTTTCTTTGTTAATTTCTGTCCCTGAAGTTTGCAAATCGTGTACTCACCAAAGCGTGAAGAAAGGAAGAGAAAGATGTTGGTTACACAGGGTTGAGTTCACAATAAGCACAATAGAGGGGATGGATCGAATTTTCCAAGGAGGTTTTTGCTATAGATAATTTGAGTGTATTTCAGGAAACATATTAGCAGAAGTAATTTATGGTAAGTTCTGAATATGGCAGGAGGTGAGATTACTTCAAGCATGTGCCATTTTTGGCTCCCTGGTTTAGAGAAGTTCTTTCTACCCAAACTATCAATCAGCTAAATTATTTTCAAACTTAATTAGATGAAAGAATTTGGTCCTATGATTTGAATGTGCTGGAAGGTGTCCAGGCTACTAGAAACGTCATTTCAATAATACCCTTCTATGCCATCTGTAAGAATCACACCAAACAGACTTGATGCAGATGAACATAATACAAAACAGAACCTACAGCCGAAGAGGGAAACAGAGTTCATGCAGACATACACAGGCACACATGGGCACACAGGAACACACACACACACCTCAGATCCTGTGGAATCACAAAACTACATGTAGGGGCCACAGACAAAGTGAGCAGTGGCAGGCAGGAGAGAAACTTAAAGAAGAGGCTTCCTCCATTTCGAGATCAACATTCCTCCAAAAATAATTTTGTATTTAAAGCTTCCAATTAGTCTTTTGTCAGATTGTCTTTTGGGATGTGGTCCTTCAGAAAAGTACATTTTTTTCATTTAGATGGATGTGTGTGTGTGTTTGTGTTTCTAAGTGTGTGATGTCAATATTCATAGTTTAAAGCAGTGTTCCTTTTTTCAGGAATAGAAATCAAAGGTTGTCTCGTACTTTTGTAAAAAGACTTATGCATAGTTAGCAGCTTAGACTCGATTACCCAGCATCTTCTGGGGCATGGAAGGTGGGAGATTTGATACATATAATATGTCTACACGGACACAAATACTCCCAGATAGTCAGAGATGGGCATTGTGAGAATGCCTGCTGTGGCCGTTTATGGAGGGGAAGACTCCTTTCAATTGGAAGATTTAGGAAGTCTTTGCGTGAGACAGATAACATTTTGGGAAATTTTTCCTTGAAGGAGGGGTATTCTACTTGAGATGTACAAGACAGGTAGATTTGGATTTTCAGGTGATGAGAACAAAAGAAGCAAAAGTTAATAATTGCTGTATTGCTGTATCTTCTTGCCTGACTTTCAGGCAAGAAGCTGTATTAGTAAAAATTTTTTTTTTTTTTTTCTTTGAGACAGAGTCTCACTCTGTTCCCAGGCTGGAGTGCAGTGGTGTGATCTTCGCTCACTGCAGCCTCCACCTCCCGGGTTCAAGCGATTTCCGGGCTCAGCCTCCCAAGTCGCTGGGACTACAGGCATGCACCACTATACCCAGTTAATTTTCATACTTTTAGTAGAGACCGGTTTCACCATGTTGGTCAGGCTGGTCTCAAACTTGTGACCTTAAGTGATCCACCTGCCTCGACGTCCCAAAGTGCTGAGATTACAGGTATGAGCCACTGTGAGTGGCCCGTATTAGTAATTTTTAATAGCTGATGGCTGAAAACACCAAAGATCCTGGGAAGACTTAGCTCAATTCACGGTTCACTATTGTGTAAAGCATTAGTTCTCACACAGTGCAGTTTCTTGGACAAGCAATGCCAGCATCACCTGGACATTTCTTAGAAATATAAATTCTTGGTCCCTACTCAAAACAAAACAGAAACTCAAGGGATAGGGGCCAGCAATCTAGGTTTTATTATTTTTTTTTATTTTTATTTTTTGAGACGGAGTCTCGCTCTGTCTCCCAGTCTGGAGTGCAGTGGCGCAATCTCGTCTCACTGCAAGCTCCACCTCCTGGGTTCCCGCCATTCTCCTGCCTCAGCCTCTCCGAGTAGCTGGGACTACAGGCGCCCGCCACCACGCCCGGCTAATTTTTTTTTTGTATTTTTAGTAGAGACGGGGTTTCACTGTGGTCTCGATCTGTTGACCTCGTGATCTGCCCGCCTCGGCCTCCCAAAGTGCTGGGATTACAAGCGTGAGCCACCGCGCCCGGCCAGCAATCTAGGTTTTAACAAGCCCCACAGGTGTTTCTAATGCTGTCTAAACTTTGAGAAACGTAGCATGAAACGCTGCTGATAAACTGTTCCTTCTATTGGCAGAACTTATTGATCCTTACCTTTCTTCCTATTTAGTCAGGACCGAGTTATACGGCTTTTCATGTGCCTTCACAGAGAACACTGATAGGTGCTCATCACTGACTATATTTTTAGGGGACTTTTGATAGTTAATCTTACTGATTATGTTTGCTGCTTTAATTTACTAACAACAAAATATGGCAATTCAATGAGCTGGTACCATAAGGTCAAAAATCACATCACACCCTGCTGAGCTCATTACATCCCCTAACTCCAAGTGCCTTGGTGGGAACGGGGAATCCAGTAGGTGCTCAGGTGGATGTGACACACAGGTTAATTCCAGAATATGCATGGTGCTCAAGCTCTTCGCAGGCTCATCCCTTCAGTTACTACAGGACCCTCAAGGAACCGTCACATTCCTTGTGTGGTGTAGTTAGATGAGGTCAGTAGCTCTTCCAGCCATGGTAGACTGAAGGAGAAGTTTGTGCCGCTGAACATTGACCCAAAGCCGTGTTGCATTGGGTTTTGATTCACAGTGGCGAACTTGAGTTGAATGGCCTTCTGTGGCTCTCCCTTCTGATGCTCTGTTCCCTCCCACCTGGGGCCGGCCCTATCAATTAGGTTGGTGCGAAAGCAATTGCTGCTTTCATCATTCCTTTTAATGGCAAAAACTGCAATGATCTTTGCACCAACCTAACATACATAAAGGCAAGTTGCTAGTGGAATTGAGCTACCTCCAGTTGGAGTCAAAGAATCTCAATGTTCAGCGTGCCCTTGGAGAGTGTGCGCTTCTACCCCCTCATTGTTGCGATTGCCAGACCGAAGGCCAGAAGGCGAGGGAGCTGGCCAAAGTCATTTGGATGGGAGACTGCAAAGATGGCGGCAGGTCGGTAGCTCAGTGTCGTTTCCCTGTGACGTCCGCCTCCTCGAACACAGACTATGCCGAACAGCCAAGAGTGAGAAGCTCGGCTGTTTCCGTGAACAAGTAGGTGACATAGTGCCCAGAGCGCACGGGGAGCGGGAGGGAGGAGATCCACACGCCCCACCCAAAGGAAGCAGCTCCAGCCAGCCAGGCTACGTGAAGACATCGGCCTGGGGTTGGCAGATCTTACTTTTTTTTTTTTTTTAATGTGAAATCTCCTGGTTTTTAAATGTTGTCTCAAATGAAAAATGATTGCGTGGGATAAACAAACATGTTTATAGGTCTGATGGGGGCCGTGGGCCACCAGTTTGAAAACGCCACCGTTTCAAGTGAAGTTGTGCCCCTCACTGTCTTTTCTCATTTTTTTCTCAGTTCACTTAGTTTGAAGCCATCCCTTTTCCAGCCCTCCTGCCTAGAGCAACATCTGCTCTTATCTCTATGACCTACTTTTGTTAGCACCATTCTTTTTGCCTGTTATGTAGAATGTTTCTTCCATATCTGGTCCGCCTGAAATCTCTTTTGAGATCCAAGTCACACCGCCACCGTGAAGCCTTCCTTGGCAGCCTAAACTGGTTAGGGACCCTGGCATTCTCCATAAACACCATTTCTGGTGCTCAGCAAGCAATCTGTGGCAGGGGTGGGGCTACACAGAAGATTAGAATCACCTGGAGAAATCTAAGAGGCCCTGAAGTTCCAGTCTCACCTCCAGCAATTCGGGTTTGATTGGCCTTAGGTGGGATGTGGAGTTTTGTTTGTTTGTTTGTTTTCTTTTTTTTTTTTCTCCCAAAGAAATTTCGTTTTGCTAGAGTTGAAAAGTATTGAGATAGATAATGATAAGTTACTCATGGGCATATTTTGATTAACCAGGTAGATCATATTTACCAAAAAAATCCCCACAAAGAGCACGAAAGAGGTTTCATATTTATGTTTTTCCCACAAAGAAACCGATACACTGTCTTACCTATAATAGATGTTCCATTCATGCACATTTCAGCTGGCAGTTTATATTCCACACCAATGAGCATGTATTTTGCCTGAGTTGTTTATACTCTGTAACTTCCTATGTTAAGGACTCTTGGGTTTCGACGTTGCAAAGCATAGTCCATTCATGAAATGGTCCAGGACAAGGAACTAGGATCATTATAACCAAAGCTGTTGCTTTTTTTCTTCTTTCTATTTTCTGGTCTTAGCTGATGACCCTGGTCACAACAGCTTCAAATAAACACTACTGGAAGAAGAAAGAGCTGTGTATTCTTTAGGGGCAATGGGACAGGAGAAGAGTGATGCTCTGTACTGAATCCTTAGAATGTTGGTTACTGAGTCGTTAGAGTGTTATACCCCTTTTTGAGCCAGTAGTTTTGGTCCCAAGAATGAATACTAATAGCAGATATAAAATACCAAATTAACTCTGGGTGTGCATCAATATTTATTGCAATGTTACCTGTGATAACTAAAATTAAGCAGCCAAAATGTCCAAATCTGCATGGTAAAATATTATGTATGTAGCCATTAAAAACATTTTTAAAAATTCTCACTGGACTAGTATGCAGGTTGAATTGATTTTATAATAATATATTTATTTATCTATTCAATCAAACACATATGTATTGAAATCTACCATGTACAAGGCACAAAGCTATGGTTTTCATAATCTAGATGGTATAGTTCTAGATATAGTGAAATGTTGCTGCTTTTATGAAAACACCTCAAGTTTTTTCATCATATTTTCTGAGTGGATTTGAGGAAAGCCACTGAATGTCTATGTGTATTTTCTATTTACTTTTAATAATTTCACAGTAGCTAAAATAACTTTTGTTTTCTTTTAGGTTTCTTTCTTTAGGCTTATTTTCTGGATAAGTTCCTCTGCGAGAAATAATTGGTTTCTTGGATTGTAAAAAGTTATATTTACTAATTCTATTTAATGTTTTTGTTGATAGCTTGGATAGCTTAGAGATGAGAAAAAAGGTAGGAAATAACCATCACTACCAGGTTTCCATCTTGAGCAACTGGCTAAATGGAGAAGCCTTTTAAAAAGATGGGAAAGCCTGTAGGTAAGAAGGATTGGAGATGAGAGTGTGGGGTCCTGGGTTCTACTTGAGGCATTTAAAGTCTGAGATTTCTGTGAGACACCCAAGCTGAAATATAAAGGAGGCAGTTGGCTTTATAAGTACAAAGGCAAGAACTATTCATTGGAATCTCCAGTCTAGATCTGGTATTTAAAACTCAAGGCATATGTGAGATCACACCTGTAAAGCATGAGACAAAAGCTATTAGAGGAGAAAAGTACTTAAGAAAGAGCTCTGAAGTGTTCCAATGTTTAGTATTTAGGAAGAATGGAAGAAAATATAAAATTTCATATATATGTTTGTATGCATATACATATGTGTTTATATATGTTTATATATTTCTCTCTCTCATCTTATACATTATTCTTTTAGAGTACTTAACCCATTATTTTGTGTGTTTTCTCTGTTTATGTGTCTGTGTCTGCACTAGAATATAACCCAGTGGCAAGCATCTTTCTCACTCCCCTCTGTATCCACATTGTTATTTGGTTGGATGCCAAGTAACAGATGGACGAATAAGTGCCTCAGTGAATGAAAGACAGGAAAATGCCATATAAAATACTGGCAAGTATGATCCAGGAACATATACAGACATTTTATCTTTTGACGTAGGAGTTCTTATCCTCTTATCCCAGTAATACAGTTATCATTCAACATTAGAATAACTTCCATGGCATATTATAATCATATTATAGATGAAGTGATTAAAGCAATGTGACCATCTTGGTAGAAGAAAAAAAACATTTGAAAAAATGTGCTTGTTTAAAGAACCATTGATAGCAATCTAGGAATACAAGTCTGATAAAATATAACTACTCAAAATACAAAGAAAATGTTATATGTAATGGCAAAATTTTAGAAGCATTTGTATTTAAATTAGGAGCAAGAGAGATGTTCCCGGTATCATAATTATCATTCAGTAATCTAATCCAATGCAATAAAACAAGAAAAAAAACTACTAGAAGAGACAGTAGAATAATAATTTACAGGTAATTTTTTTACATAGAAAACCCAAGATGATTAACAAACTATTAGAACTCAAAAACATAGTTTAGTAAGTATATTGGATTATAATCATATCTAAAACCCAGTAGTGCTTTAATTTACAATTCATAACTAATTAGAATGTATAATAAAGTAAAAGTATGTCTCACAATATTAATTAATATTCATGAAAAATAAATGTAAGAAAAATGTGTGTTGACTTCATGAAAAAAATACAAAATGCTATTGAAAAAGACAAAAGATCTGAATAAACAGTGATATACCAAGAGTCAAGAAAATGTCAATTCTTTTCAAAATTGGCTATAAACCCAATGGCATTCCAATAATCATCACAAGAGTTTTCGTGGAATTAAAAAAAATATGTAACTGAATCTAAAATTCATAGATGAAATTGAAGGTACAGATTAGCAAAAAAAAGTTCAGGAATTAAAAAAAGCAAGGTCATTAATTATTCAATAAAATATTCCTCAAGAATTTTTAATAAAACTAAAGTGAAATAAATAGTATTGTGTTGATGAAGTGATAGACAAATAGATTAGCAAAACGAAACAGGTTTTGGAAACTAACCAAAAGCAAAGGTGAGAACTTGGTGTGTTCTGGAGATCCAGAGAAAGGATATATTATTCAATAAATGACTTTTGGAAAATTGACTTTCCTTTTGGCTAAAAAGATGAAAATTAGACTCCCAAATTTATATGCATACATCTTCCACACATATATATTCCAAATGGATTAAATATGTAAACATGAAGATAAAATATTTATTATCTTAGAAGAAAACAGAGGAGACTACATTTATGACCCCCGAGTTTAAAAAAATAAAAGTCCTGAACAAAAAATAAAATGCACGACTCATTAAGGAAATGACTAATCAATCAGACGACTAAACATTATTACGTCTATACAATAAAAGGAACCACAAGTTATACAAAAAGCCAAAGCATGGAAGAAGTTATCTACAAAACCCCTAACAGCCAAAAGACCAATAAACATATAATTGTACAGATGCCTATAAATCAATAAGAAAAAGAAACTAATAAAAATGACCAAAGACATGAATAAGTGTAGGAAATTAATTTTAAATTAAGATATACAATAATGTGCAGTCTTATTTGTAATCAGAAAAAAATTCAAATTAAAGCAAGAAGAAGATGCCAATTTTAGAACCATTAGGCTGGCCATTATTCAAATATATGAAAATCTGAAACACTGGTAAAGATATGAGGGAGAAGAAAACTCACAGACATTAATGAAAGTACAAATTTGTAAAACCGCTGTGAAGTAATTCGATCACTTGATCCAGTCATTCAATTTTAAATTTATACCTCAGGGAGAAACTCTCATCTATGTGGTCCAGGAATCATGTACAAGGATACTCATTGAATCACTGTTGATTCAACTGTCTAAATGCCCCTCAATAATGGAATGCATTGTTTTAATATCTTTGTCATATTACTCTATGTACCTAAAAGGAATGAAATAAAGTAACATTGATAGGTCTTGAAAAGACAGTTTATGGAAGAAGCAAGTAGCAGGACATTACATAGAGTACGATTCCATGTATGTAAAATCTAAAACTAAGCAAAGAATTCCTCTTATTTATGACGACCAAAAGGATGTGGCGAAGTGTGAAAACATGAACTGGAGAGACAGACATCAAATTTTCACTAGGCATTGCATCTGGGGAGGGAGGAAGGCGAATGGGGAACTGTGTGAAATACAACTTTATCTGTAAAATTCTATTTCTAATTAAAGTAATCTGAGCTAAAATTAGCATTATTATTTTGGTATTGCGTATGTGACATTTTGTTATGTATTTTCTATAATTTATTTTAAACACAGAGAAAGAAGAGGAGGCAGAGTGGGGGCTGTAGTACAGGCTCACTTCAAATATACAGGGACTGAGGACACAGCTCAGCTGTGGCTGAGATCCACTGTGCTTAATCAGCAAAGTAAGGCAGCTGTCTAACTGAGTGGACCTGAGAAACTGAGCTGTACCCTGGGACAGCAGTCCCCAACCTTTCTGGCACCAAGGATTGGTTTCGTGAAAGACAATTTTCCCACGGACCTGGCAGTCAGTGTGACGGTGGGCTTGGGGCATTCAAATGCATTACATTTATTGTGCACTTTATTTCTATTATTATTATTACATTATAATACAAAATAATTATACAACTCACCATATTGTAGAATCAATGGGAGTCCTGAGCTTGTTTTCCTGCAAATAGACAGTCCCACCTGGGAGTGATGGGAAACGGTGGCAGATTATCAGGCATTAGATGCTCAGAAAAAGTGTGCAACCCAGATCCCTTGCATGCACAGTTCACAGTTGGGTTTGCACTCCCATGAGAATCTAATGCTGCGGATAATCTGCAGGAGGCAGCACTCAAGTGGTAATGTGAATGATGGGGAGTGGCTGTAAATACAGATGGAAGCTTCGCTCTCCTGCTGCTCACCTCCTGCTGTGAGGCCCAGTTCCTAGCAGGCCATGGACCGCTACCAATCCACCACTACCAATCCATGGCCCAGGGGTTGGGGACCCTTGTCCCAAGGGACAGGTGGGCTTGTATGCCTGCTGGTTGAGAGAAGGGTGGAAGGGTCCCTGCAAAAGGCTCATCTGAGATGTATTCGATGCTGGCCATGCAGTGGACACAAATGACCTGCCATAGTATGGGTAAGACTGCCTAGGTCAGGAGCTAAGTGGAGAAGATTCTGCAGAAATAGGACACTAGTGATTCTATCTTATAACAAAACAAACAGCTTCTCTATTTCTAAGGATGATTACAATAAGTTTCATTCCATGTATTTCTAAACACAGAAAAAAAAAATCCTTTGAAAATTCTTACCAGAAATATTTGAGAGGGGCCATCAGGAAGCTATCTGCATGACTTTAAGGGTTCCGAGTTGATAACCTAATTCTTAGTATTCATTGATACTTGGGTTGGTGCCATACCTCCCAAGCAATAAGTATTCTTGATTAGCTCTGAGCCACAGCAGATGGCGAGTAGTTTAGAAATCTGATTTGTCTCTAATGCTCTGTTTTAGGGTGGTGTGGTAGGTTGCATTGCCTGGCTTTGACAGGTCAAGTATGATGTTCAGGTTTGATACAGAGCTTGTCACTGAGAGGCAGGATCTCTGGGTGGCAATCATTCACGTGTGTAGAGGGGGAGAAAGTGGATTGTTCTTGCCCCTCACACTGTCCTTTTGCTTAGTCTGACTTTCCAAAGACTTTGAACAGCACATTTCAAGTTAGAAAATGGGATAGTTTTGTAATTTATTGAAATATTTGAAAGTCTATTTGTTCCTGGAGAATTTATCCTTTAGCTTCCATGTCTAGTAATATTTGAAATATCCAGGTGGATCAAGTAGTGCCCACAAAATAAAGTAAGTTAACACTGATATGTCCTTGGCTTTCAGTAAAAGACATTAGTACCTGCAGTGCTAGTGTCGAAGACATTGTTCACTGTGAGATTTCATCTTCTCTCCATACAGATATATGTTTGATTTATTTTTCAAATTCATACGCCAGAAAATGTGTTGTATTTCCTGAAGAACTAACTTTTTTTGGTTCTCTTTCATTGTTCTGTGCAAAACATAGGATTGATCTCTAGAGTCAGGGTGCGTAATTTGGAATTGCCAACATAAACTTTTATGTGTTGCATATTCTTAAACAAATTACTTAACTCCCTCTGCCTCAGTTTCCTCATTTGTATAATGGCATTGCTAACAGTCTCTTTTTGTACAGGGTATTGTTAAGGATCGAATGAGTTAGGACACGAGAAATGCTTAGAATAGAACCTAGCTTATAGTGTCCATTCAATAAATAGCCAGCACTGTTAGACAGAAACTGATTAATGTAATGAACATATAACCTATTTTTTGTTTGGTCTCTGCATGGGCTCCATGGCCTGAGTATTGATGTGCTGGCCTCCCTAGCACCTCGTATTTTCCAAGGCATTGCTTAGAGGATTTTACTTTTAGTTTTCCATTAAAAAAATTATTTGTAGTTCCCTTACATTTTCTGAACCTAAAGGATTAGAACAGAGTGTGTACTTGTGTGTGTGTGTTTATATATGTTCCTACGTGCTGAAAGTGCCCAGAAACAAAGCCTGGGTAGATAACACAGCCATTTCCTATCACTCGACGCAAATGCACAAGGAAATCCCACTGAGGACAGCCACCGGAATAACTCCCGGGACACAGACCCCCGCTGCTCAAAAGCGGTGTCTTCTTGTAGGCCCATAGCAACCTTGTTTTTGGTGACAAATGTGTGTTAAGAGTTAAAAAAACAAAAACAACAACTATAGATTAGGCAAGATGGTGAGGGGCATGAGTGAAGAGTTGAGGATGAAAAGAAGTCGCTGTCTCTGAAATATTACATAAAAACTGACCACAGTGAAAAAATCGCAGGGTTAGGCTATGATAATATCAGGGGGAAATGCATTTGGTGAAAACCTGGAGCCTAAAATTAACCTAAATCTTTTTCCTAGAATTCAGACCTTCACCCACCACAACTTTCTAAGCCCCAGTTCTCTAAAATACTAAACACCAGGGTTCCCTCTCCAAAGGTGACTAGGATTGAGAGGAGGGCATGGACGTGATTCCTGAACTCAGAAAAGCATTCACGTAGAGGACGTATCATCGTTAGGATCATTCATGTTACTATTACCAGTTTCTTTATTGAGGTTGTTTTCCAGAGACTGATATCTTCTCAGCTGAAGACAAGCTGAGCCTGTAACTTCTCCCCAAAATGCAGGTAGAGCCTTCTCCATGCTCTTGGGGCAGAGAAATAAAAGGAGCGGGAGAAAAGAACACTCCGTGAAGGAAATTGTGCAGTGGGAAGCTCTGCAATTGTCCCTGCCTGTGTTCGCTAGCAGCCAGCCTGGCTTAGGGTCATTAGCTTAATGAGCTATTGTATTTTTTCTCTTTCTCTCTAAAAAGTCTGCTGAAACATCCTCCCAGGAGCCAAATGAGGAGGCGAAGAAATAAACAGCAGCTGATAGCTGAGGGAGCTTAGCCAGAGAGCCCGTCAACTCAGGATGTCTGTCCCCAAGTGGGTGTGTGTGTATGTGTGTGTGTGTGTGTGTGTGTGTGTGCGCGCACGTGCACAAGAGTGGGGGAATTTAGAGGAGGATGGACAGACAGAGAGACCTGTGGAAGAAGAGGTCTCTCACACTGCAAGTGGGAGCAGCCTTCCAGAAGTTCTAGGGGCCTGCCCTAGAGGTGGCTCTGGCTTTCAAGGAAGTAAAGCAGGACCACAGCTAGAGTGAGGACGTGAGGTGATTTCCCCACCATGGTGATGAAGAAAGCATGGCACATTCACCTATGGATGAGTCTTATCTTTAGATGTGACATTGGCCATTACAATGTTGGCTTATTTAGTTTAAAGTGAGAAATAAGTTAGTTGACACAGGTAATAGTAGGTTTCTAGTGCTTCTTGAAAGAATATATGAGCTACTCAGCGGCCTACTGTATTACTCCATTTTCGTACTGCTATAAGGAACTACTCAAGGCTGGGTAATTTATAAAGGAAAGAGGTTTAATTTACTCACAGTTCTTCATGTCCGGGGAGACTTCAGGAAATTTACAATCATGGCAGAAGGCAAAGGGGGAGCAAGGCACCTTCTTCACAAGGCAGCAGGAAGGAGAAGTGCTGAGAGAAGGGGAAGGTGCCCCTTAAAAAACCATTGGATGCTGTGAGAACTTACTCACTGTCAGGAGAACAGCATGGGAGAAACAGCCCCCATGATTCAATTACCTCCACCTGGTCTCTCCTTCGATACATGGAGATTATGGGGATTATAATTCAAGATGAGATTTGGGTGGAGACACATAACTATATCAACTATGGAGGCAACGGGGCCAGAAGGAATCCAGAAGGACAGAGCTTGGCCCTCACCAGGGGCCATCCCCAATCCTATCACAGACATCGACTCTACATCCCCATCCAAGACCAAGCCACAACATTTGGGGAGTTTCTATTCCAGTTGTCTTCATAATGCATTTTTACACGATGTTAATAGCAGAGTCTCACTGTAGGAGATTTGAAAATTGAGAAAAATGCAAAAAGGATGGAAACGACATTTAATCTTACAATCCTAAAAGATTATTAACATCTTGATATGTTTATCTTGGATGCACATTCTCATAGACTTTGCAGTTTGCATTTCCCCCCCACAGGATATTTTGGCAATAAATTTCCACCAAATTATTTAAAATGAAGTTTAAATAATCTGCTGTGTTACAAATGTACCATAACATGTTTAATCATTGCTCTATTGTTGAACGTGGATGGTCTCCATTATTTTATCATACACACCATGGAGTGAATCTCTTTGCATCCTAGAATATACATCTTTGCCAATAATGCTACTTCTTTGTCATTGATTACTAGAAGTGGGATTATGGAGTTAAAGAATGTAGATTCTCAAAATATGCTCACAGACACATGCACACACACTCCACCTGCTTTCTGGAAAAGCCGTACAATTTTTATCCCCTTCTGAAGTGTATGAAAGCACCAATTTTTTCATACTGCCTTTCCAATTATGAATATTATAACTTAAGCAAAATGTTTTCATTTTCAAAGCCACAAAATGGTATTTCATTGTTTCAATGGGAACCTGTATTTCTCAGGGACAGGACTTTGGGCTGGATGATGAACGGATCAAGTGGTGAAGAGGGGTCTCCAGGGAGAAGCTCCAGAGAGTGCCTGGGGATCTTCTGTGCCTGCGCCCTCCAGGCCCTGCCAGGATTGTGCCAGGCAGGAGCAGCCTCTCCAGGGGGCAGCCGCAGGAAGAAGCCCCCTGAGGTCTTCAAGAACCCTGGGCAAGTGGAAGCCTTGTGGCTTTAGAGGGAAACTGAGAGCTGGTTCCTGATCAGGAAAAGCTTCAGAGCCTATGGAGCCTGGGAAGAAAGGCACTTGCTGGTTTGGCCAGGAGCACTGACCCTGGGTTGGGCGCTCTCTCCCCCACCTCAGAGTGGCTCCCCTCTTGCTCATCCTGGCCCAAAGACAGGAGAGAAGGACGCTTGATTTTGAGTTTCTCTTCCCCTTCCTCTGTCCCGTATGTGTCCATCGGGCTGGGGTTCACCTCCCCGGGGCGTCTTCTCTGAACTCTTATGTCTACAGAGCTCTTGGGGCTCCCGAGGCACAGCCGTCTTGCCTGGACCTGTCGCATCACTGTGATTTTAGGGATGCATCACTGCATCTCTTTTAAATATCTCTAAATGCCTCGAGGGGCAAACATGTCTTACTTTTCACTTTTCCCTAGCACAGTGTCTGGCACATAGTATGTGATGAATAAATGAACACAGCTCAGATCTTCTGCATCCCATCCAGATGGGACCTTTCTCCACCACGGTGTGCCCTGCTCACCACCTTCAGCACAAGTCGCCTGTGGCTCAGAAGCAAGTGCTCTGGATGCAGGCGATGCAGGGCAGCTTGTTTCCCTAGGCAACCTGCTTTCTCTTTCAGAAAGCATTTCTCATTTGCAGTTCTGGGGCCTGCAACTTTTGCCATATGTCGGTTGTCGCTGCCTTCATGATCCCAGCCATATTAATGTTATAATTAGAGCCAGTATTTATACAGACTTTCTTCTGAGCAGCTCCTCGCGCTTTGCAGGAATGATTTACTTTCTCTTCTCTGCATTGCTGGTTCAGGGATATTATTACATTTTAGATTTAGGGACAGATTGAGAGAGAGAAACATGCCAGAGACAGAAAAGCGAGAGGAGCAGATACCCACTGAGAAGTCACCCTCTAGCTCCATGAGGCCAGCACCACCCTTGCCTGTGGACGGCTGATTCCAGGGTGAAATTCTCAGCCCACAGTTGTCACTGTGATTTCCAGGCATGCTTTTTTTTTTTTTTTTTTTTGTCTTTTTGAGATGGAGTCTTACTGTGCTGCCCAGGCTGGAGTGCAGTAGCATAATTTTGGCTCACTGTAACCTCCACCTCCTGAGCTCAAGTGATTCTCCTGCCTCAGCCTCCCGAGTAGCTGGGATTCAGGCACGTGCCACCACGCCCAGCTAATTTCACCGTGCCCGGCCCCAGGCATGCTTGTTGAGACTACACTCATTGATTTCCACTGGGATATCTTCTTGAACCTCTACTTTTTCTGGATTGTGTTATTGAACAATATTAACAGAAGGATCTGAAAGATCTTAATATGCTGTAGTTTGGTGAGTTTGGGCTAAATTATCAATAGTGAACAATCCCCGATCACCATGCCTCTGTGACTTACAACAACCAAGGCTCATCCCTTGCTCTAGTTGCAGGTTGAGTCAAGGTCAGCCATGCTGCCAGCTGTGTTCCTGGTCACTCTTCCTCCCAACCCCCGGAATGAAGGAGCAGCCCCTGTCTGCTCTGCTCACCTGGCAGAGGGAAAGGGCACCTGCTGGGGAAGGGGGCACAATTCCTTCAGTCTGTGGGTGGGCATGCATGTGGGAGTGTGCAGGCCACACAGCCGTGGGTAGGGGCATATTATTATTTTACACGGCAGGCACACCTAACAGGGAGCTGGACTGCCACTGCCCTTCGACCCTGTGGTGGCTGCTGCCTCTCAGTTCCTGTGAATTGTTTTATGCTTTGTTTCCAATTCTGCATTTTCTTTCTTTCCCACCTTCACTTCTTGTTTTAATCTGGTTCTGGAGCCCTGTATGCGCTCTCTCTTTCTCTCTCTGTCTCTCTCCCTCTCTCTCTCTCTCTCTCACACACACACACACACACACTCATACTGCGCCTCCTCCCACTGAATCCAGGACTTGCATTAGCGCTTTGCATGCTTTGGAGATTCTTTCTTTAACAGATTTCTATGTTGCTCCTGTGAAAGTAAACCACCGCATTTTTTTATCTTGCCAATAATCCAAATAATCATTTTTTAAAAATCTCAGTATCCTTTTTCTAATCGTATGAATTTAAAAGCAGCAGAAATGCCCTTTTCTGAATCTGCTTTCCACGAACAGCTAACCATGCAGACTGCACTGTGTTGATGCCTCGGGGTGGATGCACTTGTAGGTGCCTGTGTTTCCCAGAAGCCGGCTCCCCCCTACCTCGATCCCAGCCCCAGCTTTCCAATCTTCATCGCCAACAAGAAAGCGTTTCTAACTGTTCCTATAGGCAGGCTTCTGCACTGGAAACAGAAAGAGTCAGTCAGACACTAAATTCTCAGATTCATGTGGCAGCTGGAATTAGTGGCAGGAACTATGGGCTGAGAGTCAAATAACCTATGCAGGGACTCTTGTGTTTGCTCAAGCCTGGGCCCTCGGGGACTGAGTGTCTTCAGCAGTCAAGTTGGTGCCCTCAAGACACCTTTGAGCACTAGGGTTCTTCTCAAGACTATAACATGTAGAAAAGTGGAAGAAACCCACTATTCTTACAGGTTGTAGCATAAATCAGTTAAAAGTATGGGCTGGGCGTGGTGGCTCATGCCTGTAATCCCAGCACTTTGGTAGGCCGAGGCAGTTGGATCACAAGGTCAGGAGTTCGAGAGACCAGCCTGACCAACATGGTGAAATCCTGTCTCTACTAACAATACAAAAACTTAACCGGGCGTGGTGGCATGTGCCGGTAATTCCAGCTACTCGGGAGGCTGAGGCAGGAGAATCGCTTGAACCTGGGAGGCAGAGGTTGCAGTGAGCCAATATCACACGAGTGCATTCCATCCTGAGTGACAGTGCGAGACTCCATCAAAAAAAAAAAAAAAAAAAAAGAGGATGATTACCACGAAGGAGCTGACATGCAAAACACTCAGCCAGTAAAGACGCCACAATGATGTTCACAGTGAACAATCAAGTAACAAAGCCACAGATTCCTTCTATTTTTGGATTTGCTCTTTTGACTGTGTGGCTTTCGCCCTCATAGTCACAAGGTGGATGCCATACCGCCAGGCATTGAAGGTGGAAGAAGAATTTAAAACCCTTCTTCTTGCAAAGCTTTGCATTCTGCTTAGAAAAGGAGCCTTTCTCAGCAGATGTCCACTCATCTCTCAGAGGACACATTTGTCCTATGTGGCTATTGCTAGCTCAAAACTAGAAATGAAAATCAAACATCAGATACGTGGCTTTCCTGTCCCTTTTTTTTTTTTTTTTTGAGACAGAGTCTTTCTCTGTCACTCAGGCTGGAGTGCAGTGGTGCAATCACAGCTCACGGCAGCTTTGGGCTCAAGCGATCCTCCTGCCTCAGCCTCCTGAGTATCTGAGACTACAGGTATGTGTCACCAATTCTGGCTATCTTAAAAAAAATTTTTTTTGTAGAGACAGGTCTCAACATATTGTCCAGGCTAGTCTCAAACTTCTGGGCTGAAGTGATCTTTCCTCCTTGGCCTCCCAAAGTGCTGGGATTACAGGCATGAGCTACTATGCCTGCTGCTTTCCTGACTTTATAAAAGAAGAAAGCAAGGGTAAAGAAGAACAGGAATGAGTGCTTGAGTGAGTCACCCTATGGTAATCTGCTACAAATATTTGTCTGAAGTTTTCATCTGAGATTCTTCAGTTAGGCAGCATGGTATTGTGCAAAGACCATGAGGTCTGTCGTCAGACAGAACTGTTACAACAATGCCTGTTATTTTAGTTATTATCTTCGAAACCTTGGGCAAGGTCTTAGAGTCTTTGGGCTTCAAGTTTCCTTATCTCTGAAAAAGGATAATGATACCAGTCTTTGTTTCTTGTGATAATTACATGAGATAACAGGTAATAAGCTTAGGGCAATGCTTGCATTTAGCATGAATTCATAAAAATTATTAACTCTGAGTTACGTTTTGTTCATAAGCAGGATGTGTCAATATCACACACACCTGTGCGCACATAACACAGAAAATCAGTAACATTTGAGCAAAACGTGAGGTCCAAATTATCAAATTCCTCCTCTGAGGACCACAAGCTATGTTCTGCATTTTTACATATTATCTTGATCCTTGTGTGATATGCACACCTCAAGGACCACCTAGAATGTCCCAGTGGCTGCTGCGAGGAGGGCCTTGCGCATACAATGCAGGCATGTTGATTTCAACGGGAGTGAAGTCTTTCAAAGCAGACCCTGAGAGCTGGGTCAATAGCTCTTTCAAAGAACATCCTATGCTAGTAAGCCTTTAGCCTGTCCCACCGTCGCTGGTCCCTGGACTGTTGTAATGGGCTCCTTGCTGACCTCCCCGCCTCAGCTGCCCCAGTCCCTCCTTCTAAAGGGGAGAGTGACCCGTTGACAATTAAATTAGGTCACAAAGTTCTTCTACTGAAGACCACCCTACAATGGCTTCCTCTCTCAGTTAAAACCCACGGCGTCACCACTACCATGAGCCCCTCCCGCAGCCTGCCATGCACCTCGGCCTGAGCCCCACCACGCCTCCTGCTGCTGTTCTGCAGACTTTCTTCCTGATCCTCAAACAAACCCAGCAAAGCCCTGCTCCAGACACTTGGTCTTGCTGTGCCCACCACCTGGATATGCACACGGGCTCATGCGCCCATCGTTCAGGACTCTGCTCAAATATCCCCTCCTCAGAAATCTCCGTCATACCTTCTCACCACGTGACATCATACGTTTATCTGCTGGTCTGTGGGCTGCCCCCTCTGCTGAAATGTAAGTCCTAGAAGGGCAGCAACTGTGTCGCTTTTGTTCCCTTGTGTGGGCCCAGCATTGAGAATCATGTCAGACACCCAGAGTACACCCAGGAAATCTTAAGTGAAGAAAAAGTAAATAAATAAGAAAAGAGATGAATCCATCACTCCCTGAGTAATTCCCAATTTCCACATGCATTTCATTCCTGCTGATTTAGTTTCTTATGCGTGGTCCTGAAGAAGCCCAGGACTAACCCCTCTATCTGTGAAGCAGCACAGTTAATAAGACGTTTCACATCAGCTGCCTCTGTGGACTCCCTCTGTCGCCTCATCCGCCTTGTCAGGCTGGCAAGGCAGGGAGATTCTGATACTCAGGACCTGGGCTGGGACCCAGGTGTTGCTTAAGCACATTCAAGTTTTAGTGCCTTCTTGAAGAGGAGGAAATGCTTTGGTTCTTTGTTTATAGATGGCTTTGCTCTTCATACCATTCTCCCTCGAACAGTCTCACAGATTGGGCTCTCCTACATCTGTCTCAGCTCTCCCCCTCCACCTCTATTGGTATAACCCAGCACATTTTAATAGCAATATCTGTGGCATGCGTTGTTGAAATGGAATATGAATAAGATTTGTAGCCCCATTTTTCTTTCCTGCTGCAATTACTGATCCCTATGTCCTGGGGGCAAGGGAAGAGAGAGAGAATTTTCCCATCCATCTTTGAAGCATTTAGGTTCCATCTTGGCAGCACCCAGGTCACATCAGGTCTCACGGGTTTTTTCAGGTTATCACCTGCTCTGTGATCTCCCCCATACCTTACTCCAAGTCCGTGTTCCTCCCATTAAATATGGGTTGCTTCCTCCCTTATTTGTTCCATGTAAACTTCATGAATCAGGGCTGCTCACCCCAAAACTGCATCTTTTTCAATCAGTCTAAAGTGGTGACATGGATATAACTGATTGTATGTGCCATGGGTGAGGCTGTCCAAAAGGTATTTAAATTTCTGTAAAGAAAATCATAGTGAAACTCTGGGTTTGGGAGCCGTAATAACTGGCAGAGCCTGGAAGAGACCAGGAAGGTCTTTGGCAGCACCTTGACCCCAGACTCCACCACAACCCACACTCCTGAAATTGCATAAAAATAGTCCTGCATCTGTAAAGATTTGAGATAATCTATGCCTCTCAACTAGTTTCCACCTCTGAATAGCCAGCCTCTGACTCTAGACTTACTTTTGCGGGCCACTATCCGAGTGAGTAAAACGCAGTAGGAGCATTGGAAACATTGGACAGAATTAATCTTCACTACAATCCTATGAGGTAGGTATTGCCATCTCCATGTGCAGATGAGAATACTCACACAGCAGCTCATTTCCGCACCGAGGTCTCATATCTTCCAACTGCCCACCTCAGATTTGAGCTCGAAGATCGCCAGAATCAAAGTCCATCCTCATGACTGTCCAAGAAGGCCGTCTCATTCAGCCACGTGTCTCCTCCCGGGAAGATAAAGGCAACACTCAAAGGCTTAAAAGAGATTTTGCACGGTAAATGCTCTTAAACATTATAAAGGTGCCCCAAATTATTAGCTTTTTCTTTTCTTTCTTTTTTTTTTTTTTTTTTTTTTGAGACAGAGTCTGGCTTTGTCACCCAGGCTGGAGTGCAGTGGCAAGATCTTGGCTCACTGTAACCTCCGCCTCCCGGGTTCAACTGATTCTCCTATTGCCATGTGTTGTGAATAAAAGAATACACTATTTACCGGCAAATTTTTTTCATCAAGTCAGACTTTTTGCCCTTGAATCTCATTTATCTTATAAAGAAAATGATTCTCAGGAATTCATGTTTTGTTTCATCAGATCATGTGAAGGCAGTATGGGACTGCTCTATGTTGTCTAAGTGTTCTGCATTAATTGATGTATTTAAATCTCTATTGTATGATTCAAAGCAACTTTAAGGGCACACTAATAAACACAACTTCAGTTAAATAGTGCATCTAATGTAGTATTTTTCTCTGTAACGATCATATATTCTTCATTAATTCAGCTAGCAAATACCACCCCATCCAAAACCAGGTATATCTGGCAGATGGAATCAAAGTAGTAAACTCACTGTATCAATAGTGCAGGCAAGCTGGGGAATGTTAACCGCCTGAGTTATTTTTGGGCAGTTCAGCAGATTTCTTCTTTCCATAATAAGTGAATTTTCTCCACAGAATTTTAAATTTAACTGATTTTTCTTCAACAAAACAAAGTTACTCCAAAAAGAAATGTCTATTAACTCTTTACCATAAGTAGCATTTATGATCAAACTTTAAAAAAAGATCAAATTTTTCTTTGGGGTTATATCTAATACTCTATAGTCTAGTATATTAATGCAATTATCTTAAAGCTTTAAAAATTACCTAATCTCTATAGAAAATGGTTGAAAAGTGGCCAGGCTGTTGACCTCTAAATTAACAAATAATAGCAATGTCATCAAAGGGGAAAAAAATCAATGTCAGTTTATCACCTCCTATTGTTTGAATGTGTCCCCTCTAAAATTCATGTGTTGAAACTTAACGGCCAGTGTGATAGTAATAAGAGGAGGAATCTTTAAGAGGTGATTAGGTCATGAGGGCTCCCCCTTGTGAATGGGAGGGATTAAGACCATTAGAAAAGAGGCTTCATACTACGTTTGGCCCCCTCTTTGCCCTTTCACCACTTTGTGAGGACACAGCATTTCTCCCTCCAGAGAATGCAGCAACAAGGCACCATCTTGGAAGCAGAGAGCAGCCCCCACCAGACACTGACTCTGCCAGCACCTTGGTCTTGCACTCCCAGCATTCAGAACTATGAAACATAAACTTCTACTGTCTATAACCATCCAGTCTCAGGCATTTTGCTCTAGCAGCAGGAATGGACTAAGACATCATCCAGTTACCGTTATTAACAAGGGAGGAGAGGTGCTCTTGATGTGTGCTTTTCTATAGGTTATTAGATGTTTATGCGTTGGAAGTGAAATAGCTTGGCTTTGTGTGTGTGAAGCCGATGGAATGTGAGCAGCGGCCTGGAAATGAGAAAACCTGATTTTTCCTGCAAAATTATACTCCCTAGCTGTATAATTTTGAGGGAGACCCTCAGTTTCTCATCTACAACATGGGAATAACAACACCTTCTTACATTTGTAGGATGATTAAATGAGAACAGAGCTCCCCAAAACACAAGTGTAATCAGTTTTATTTCCGCATTACGTATGTCAATTCCCTTCTTATGTATCTTATAATAAATGACCACATTGTATTTCTGGATGTGACCATAATCTTTCTCAGGACTTTGTGCACTTGTTGACTGTCGCAGGAATGGTTTAGAGGACCAGCTTTCTTCATGGGGGTTTCCTCCTCAGGCATTAGTCGCCACCCTCCATTTCATATGCAGCTGGGTAAGTGACTCTGCTCTGCCCAAGACTATTGTGGGAATCTTGTTCTGAGCATGGAAATTCTGAGTAAAGATTCTGAAGCAGTGTGTTGTATGTAGAGTTAGAATGCATAAGCAGGATAAATTTACTTCAGTAAAATACCTACTATCAGGATAAAGTGTTGGCTAACTTTATTAAATTAGATGTGGGCATTTTGCCTGGAGAAAAATTTCCCCTACTATCACAAGCCAATCGTCTATCAAGAGTAGGATCTTTCCCTACCCACCAAAACTGAGTTGAGTGTTTTCCTTTATAGGCAGATAGAAAAGTTACACCCAAACCCTCACATAGGCCGAGGGCTCAACCTTTGGGCCCAGTGGTTCAAGCTTCTGCTTAGCCTGTCCCTTGTCAGGATGACACACAAATAAACGAATAAGGGAAAAATATGTAAAAGAATAATGAAGAAGCTTCAAAGAGCTCCTTCCTATGGGATTGTAGGACAGCACTCCTGCCATCAGATTCCAACCCTGGAGCACAAAGCAGCTTGAGACAGGCTCGCTACCCAAAGTCCTTCCTTCTTTGCTGTTGGGAGGAAGCTAAGAGCCAGCTGGAAGCATGCCCAACTCTGGGGCTACTTAGTTCCCTTTCTCCTCCCCTTGCCTTCTGACCCTGAATGCACAAAGGTGGAAGGAGGAAGCAGGAAAATTAGGCAGTTCCTAAGAGAAAGCATGAGCCTCTACCATGTTCTAGACTCCCCTCTTCTTGACATCAAGGAAACTTGATGCTAGAGGAGACACCAGGAGCTCCAATTCAGCTCTCCTTTTCCAAGGCTGCTCTCAACCTGTGCCTTTACTCTTGCAGCACATCTGCCCCCTTGGCTATGTTCAGTGTGCTTTCCCTGCACTGCCAAAGTTTCATACACATCCTCAAACACACAATTCATCATACTGTATTGTAATTGCTTGTCTGATGCCCCCTGCTAGGCCACTTGCTTCCTAAGCAGAGGGCATGCCTGTCTCATTTACTGTTGCAGGTGGATATAGTATTGGTTTATCTGTCGTTAACAAGTCAATGAAGGAATGAATGTTATTGAGCTAGGTGTGAACTCTGATGGGACATGCATATAGGAGTTGCTGTTTTGAATCATTTAGAACTCCCATCCAGCTCTAAAATTCTGCAATTCCCTGTCATATAAAGTGAATAATATAATCCATGCTCTATAAGAATTTTAGATAATTCAGATGCCTGACCTTAAGGACTTAAAAAGAGAATCTGTGATTTTTTTTGTCTGTTGCTATTTAGCAGCTATATTGAACTGATTTGACTTGCTGATTAGATGGTCATTTTTTTTTCCTGAGGCAATACAGGTTAATTGGCACAAACTCCAGGTGTTCCTATATGCAAATGTAACACCAGGAACCATTGATTACATGGCAGCTCCACAGTGGAACTCTTATCACTGTTGAGAATCAAAGTTCCATTGTCAAATCCTGTGCCTGATCAACGTTTCACTCCCAGTTTTCATAAAAGGCATTCTACTTTTAACTAACTTCTCTATGGCAAAATAGACAAGGATTCTTCTACACAATTGCGCCAAGAATGGCTTTCTACCATATGAAAGGGATATTTGGTGGTGACTTTTGTGAGCACAAAATCCAAATTACCTTTGAAAAAGAAGTAAAGCAGCCATCAAATCAGTCATTATGCTGAAAACCAAAAATCTGTGGCTCCTGGCATCTGTGTCATCCATTTCCTGCTCCCCTGTGAGCACATGCACAGCCCTGGACCATTCCAGGAGGCACTGAAGCATGTATTTTGCAGAGTTCCAGGCAGCTCATCTTATGGCAAGTTATCTCCCATTGCAGCCCTAACCCAGAGATTTTGAGCACTGCTTGAGTGACTAAATTGGCCATAGATTTTTCCACACACCCCTAATATTATTGCAGAGTTACATTAGTTACATTATCATGTGGGCAGTCACTGGTGAGGAAGCTACAGCCTGGCCAGACAATGTTGTGCCCACAGTATTTTATGCCCTTCAAATAGGGGGAGAATAAAAGAATGAAAACTCATCTTTGAGTCATTGGCACTCCAGTCGAAGCAAAACATGGCCCCACTGCTGCGTAATACATTATGCATCATCAAACTGCTGTTGCAGCTTCAGCAGTATGTTGGCTGCCCCGCACCCTTTCATGAATGTTCGGAAGCTGAATCCAGCATGGAGTTTGAATGTGCCTGTACTGGAAGAGAGACAATGCTGAATGGGAAACAGAAATGCCAATGTGCTGTAAGGGGCTATCTCTCCTGCACAGTTTTAGAAGAGAAATGTGCACATTCTGCCCTTCCAATTGCTATGGGTCATACAAGACTGGGGAGGTTTTTTTTGTTGTTGTAGTTTGGTTGGTTTTTTAGCACAGGACAGGAGAGAATGCAAAGGGCACCAGGTTTGATGAAAGGAACCTGGGTCATTAAGGTTATGCATCTTCCTTTGGGAAATATTTGTAGAGGTTGCAAATACCATTCTGGCTTCTATTCCTCTGTAGGTAATTTATGGGCCAGCTATCTTAAACACTTGCCTACTAAATTATATTATATGTTTCAAGGAACTTTAATGACACTTTACAGAAATGGGTTGATCAGAAATTATCTTTACTTGAAAAAAAAGTAGAAAATAGAAAACAGAAACAATTTGGGGCTTGTGACATCCGATATCATGTTTTGAATAACATGACAACAGGATATTATCAAAATGTTGCCATCCCTATGTTAACCACTTCCAAAAACCTTTATTGTGATGGCTCTGGCCTCTGAAGAGTGACTCATTTCTTAGTCAATGAGGGGCACCATGGCCTAATCCTTAGAGTCAGATGCGTAGCTGACAAGTACTTCTACACAACAGCATTCATTCAGTAATCAAGCAGGGCATTTATAAAGCACTGTAGAGTGATAAGTTCAGAGACATGCAAAGTTTGAGTTGATATGATAGCTTTATGTTTTTCTTAGCATATTTCTGATGTTTTATGCCTCAACTTGTAACCTATTTTGAAATATTAACATTACACTAAGTATTTTGCAAAATACAGACAAGGCAGTGATCCCTACACATACTTCAATGAACAAAACCTAAGTGCTTCAGTAAAACTCAATGGTAGGATAACGGTAAGTAGCTTTTATGAAATGAACAGGTGATTATATCAACCAAAGTTCCTAGTCATATCATTAATTCCTTTGTCTTATTACTTTCAGTAGATGGAAGATTTACATCCTCAGAGAAACTGTGAATAAAAGGAAATAGTAAATAAAGGGAGAAATGGCAAAATGATTATTAGCTTTACAAATGACAAAATATTCTTACTGTATAATCCTGTATGTTATCTTTGCAGCATGCAAAATTATCATTAACAAATAGTGGGATGAGTTATTTATTGCATGTCTCATACGCTAGACTCTCCAGTCAACCAGAACAAGGACTTTTCTCTGCCTTGTTCACTCCAGTTCCTTTAGTGTTTTACACATAACCAGTGTTGACCCACATTGTGTCCATTATCTCATGATCTGCCATCTGCTAGCATGCTATACTTGGTACCACTTACTACTGTTGTGGGTAGACCTCTCTCTGGGCAGTCAAATATCTTTGTGAATTCTACTTATATACAGACTTAAATTGTATATGAATGGGAAAGTTCAGAAATATATATGACTCATCTCTCTCCCCATATTTCCTCATATTTCATTTCTAAGGTGGCAGAGTCTCAAAATAAGTGTAAAAATAAATATCTTTACTCTTCTTCATTTCCTGAACCCTTGCAGTTAGGTAGAGCCATGTGACTAGTTTTGGTTGGCAACATTTTATAGAAATAATACATTTTTTAGTAGTGAGGGAGTGAAAAGCCACCTACAATTGCCGGTCTTTCTTTCTCTGTCAGAGTAACTAAGGAAGTCATGTGTTCCAGATGGTATAGCCACACGATGGTGGAGCCTTCATCAGCCTGAGTTCCTGAGTGACTGTGTGGAGTAGAACCATCTGACAAACCACATGAATCATGTCACGTAAACCAAAGTAAACTTCTCGTTGCCATTGCTGTTGTATAAAGCCACGGAAATGTTGAGCTTATTTATTACCTCAGTATAATCTAACCTCTTTTGACTAACATGGGCACCAAACTTTATTGATTTTTCTTTCTCTAACTGACTTTAGTCCCTTGCCATTTCATTTCTTTACAAGGGGCCATGACGTCCTAGATGATTTCTGGCCATCAGTCTCTCCTGTTCTGTTCTAATTCATTCTGTTCATGCTGCTGGGAGAATCCTTTCTGTCTAAAGATTTAATCAGGTTAGTCTTCATTTCAGAAACTTTTAGTGATTCCCATTTGACTTGCAAGTTATCAGTATCAACTCCACATGTAAGCATGTGAGTTCTTTCAGTATTTGGCTCCAATTATAGATTCAGCCTCATCCCTTTCTTCCAGCCCATATGATCCATATGCTCTAGGAAACCAGTCCATTCATTCGTTCAAAAAATAATCTATTTTCCACTTTTTCTTTAGGGTATTAGAGACACAGTGGTAAGCAGAACTCACCAGGTGGGTGGATTTCAAGGAGCTTATATTCAGGAGCAGCAATGTCCAACAGAACTTTCTGAGATTATAAGTGTTTTCTATCTTCACTGTCTGATATCACCATCAAATAAATATGTGACTCTTGAGTACATGAAATGTGGCTACTATGACTGACGATAGAAATGTTCAATTTTATTTAATTTTAATTATTTTAAGTATAATTAAGACAACAGAAATGAAATAGCACCAGACAATAAGCACCAGAGTCTGGTGCATGAGGAAGAGAGAACGGCAGTGTTGCTGAGCATAGTGTGCAGGCGGGAGAGTTATCAAATGAGAGCTCAAGTTCCAGGGCTTTGTAGGCCATGATAAGGGATATGCACTCCTCATTCTACTGACTATTCCCTCAATAATCCTTGATAATTATGAGCAGCCATTTATGAGCAGTGTTTACTGTATTGGGCAGTATAGTTTTACAGGTAGGAAACAAATATTCAGAATAAAAAAAAAAGAGGGAAAGTATCAGATTATATAAGTACTATTAATAGAATTTAATGCGTCATAGAAAATAGGTTGAAATGTGAACGCCATTGCAGGGTGGCTATTTTGCAAAGTTGGGTCAGAGAAGGCCCCTCTAGAGGGCTCATATATAAATGACAAGGAAAGCAAGTACTGAAAACATCAGAGAAGAGTATTTTTGACAGAGGGCACAGCCAGTGCAAAAGTAGACCTGAGTCTGGTGCATGAGGAAGACAGAATGGCGGCATTGCAGAGCAGAATGTGAAGGCAAGAGGGTTACCAAGTAAGATCTAAAGTTCCAGGGCTATATATGCGGTGGTAAGGGATATACACTCCTCATTCTACTGACTGTTTCTCAGCAATCCTTGATAATTCTTGACTCTAAGCCTTTGCAAACAATGTTTTCTCCCCATTCTTTTCTCTCCTTCTATTCACAAAATATTTATACTTGAAGATTGCTTTCTTCTTGCATGAAACTTCTCATGTAAGACAACACAAAATGTTGTTTCTTATCAGATTTGTACCTCTTATTTGCTGGGACATGATGCAGCAAATTTTAGTCCGCTGTGACTTTTCATATCTATTGTTATTTTATTTAATTTAGTTTTTTAAATTTTTGTTTTGGTTCTATAAATGTATGAATCACCTCTCTATGCAAATTCAAGCACCTTGAGACTGGAACCCATGCTTTGAATTAATTCTCCCAAGTATCTTATAGGGTTATGTTATATAATAGGTATGGGGTAAGTTTTACTGATTACCTGTAATTTGTTAAATGTGGAACATAGATGTGTTTTATATCAACTAACATTTTATGCTGTATTAACTGAAGCACACATTTATTTTATTTAGTCTTAGAAGTGAGCTAGACTTTGAGCTCCTCTGAGAAATTGAGCAACATAATGGGAGGAGCTACAATTCATTTTAAATCCTCAGCACCTAGCACAAAGTAGAAACTCAATAATATATGTAGAATAATATAATAAAGTCATTATGTCTTGAAAATGCATTATGTAAAACCCATACAAACTTTGGCACACAAATCATCAAATGGAACTGGAGATATGGCTTCACTGATATGCAGTCATGGTGTCACCCAGAACAAGGGCATTAGCATACTGTAGAAACTCTTCAGGGTGCCCTGTGCCTCTCCACTCATACAAGATGCTGTGCTTTCTCGTCACTAAGAAAGCAGGAAGGATTCGGAATCCTAGGACTTTCTAGTTCACCAAGTCGACATGGTTCCATTGCAGACTAGGCAATTTCATACAAGGCTTAGTGCAAAAACTTATTAAACATATCTTTTTGAATACATAATGGTGTCTTTCATCTGTGAAAATTTTTAAATAAAAAAATATATATTTTAGAGAGATAAGGTCTCACTCTTGCCCAGGCTGGAGTGCAGTGGCACAATCATAGCTCACTGTAACCTTGAACTCCTGGGCACAAGCCATCCTCCCACCTCAGCCTCCCAAGTAGCTAAAATTACAGGCACCTGCTACCACACCCAGCTATTTATTTTACTTTATTGTAAAGATGAGATCTCACCATGTTGCCCAGATAGGTCTCAAACTTCTGGCCTCAAGTGATCCTCCTGCCTCAGCCTGCCAAAGCACTGGGAAAACAGGTGTGAACCACCATGTCCGGCCAGAAATTTGAGGCTAGAAGAGGGAAATTCATGACAGGATGAGAAGAAAAGAATATTAGATTTAAAATGAAAAAAATGTCTAGCTAGTGAACAGCAAAATATCCCATAATACAGATGGCAAATATTAACTGGAGGAGTGAGAACGAATTCTGACCACTTGACCATAGTGCTGTTACTCACATGTAATTCAATTTGATAAAAGAGTATAAGGAAGAATCTGAGGTGTAGACAGTGGCAGCTGGTGACTTGGTAACCTCACCCCCGACCTTCCCAGTCCTTATTCTCCCCTCAGTGATTCTGTCCCCAGCAGTAGCTCTCCCTTCCCAGCACTACCTCATCAGCCCATTTCCCATCCCTGCCTCTACTCATTTCTCCCCTGTGCTTCTCTGTCTACAGAAAACAGGTTGCACTGGGAATCATAGAAGCTGCATTCTTCTTTAGAGCTTCCACCACCATTATCAGTGTTGCTCTGGCCACCACCCAAGCTCTCCATTTCTCAGTTTCTCAAATCATGAGATGGAGGAAATAGTCCTAGCTTTTCACACACAATCCTGTGATATAGGCTACAAATAAAGCCCAGTTGGCATGTTGTAAACTACTCTCCTGGTCTGAATTATAGTAATGTCTCCTAAAGTATGTTCTATCATTGGTGGTTCTATCAGTGTTCACAAGCATGGTCAAGACTGGAAGATTCCACAGTGAAATGGAATGAACAATAGCAGGATGGACAATGGTGGAAAGAGTTCTCGATGGCAGAGTGCCTTACTGTCTGGATGCTGATATGAGCTGCAAGGCTCCAAGAAGGAGGTACAGGAGGCAGCACTCTCCACGCTTGTTGAGCAAGCAAAACTTGACACTTGGCTGAGCGTGTCATGTCCCTGGGCTCTTGAGATCTTTTAGATCATGTGCTCGAGGAGTGAACTGCTTAGAATAGAGACTATGGACACCTATAAAGTCCTTTCCATCTATATAATGTGATGGAGTTGAAGCTCAGATCATTGGTGAATGAGAGGTTTTCAGGGCCGTCTGTGGGCAGGACACTGGCCCTGCCCTATAGTGGTGCTTGCCTCTCCAAAAAGAGGAATGTGAGCTCCAGGGGACACACTATGGTTTGCAAAATAGCTTTCACTCTCATTCTGCCCTCCTCAATGAATCAGTCCACCTCCCCAGCCAGTTCTGCTGCTCCAGGTAGAACAGTTGAGCTTCCCTGTTTGATTTAATAGATAGTTAAAAATCAACTCTAAATATAGTGGAGTGTAACTGTGTAATGATATGTTTATGTTCAGTGAGGGGGAAAAAAAGGAAGTGAAAAGAGCAACAGTTAACAGTGTCACCTCCTGTTGTGCCCAAACTGTGAGATGCAGAAATTTGATACAGGATGAATAAAATTAAATCGCTGGTCCTTTTCAGCAAAGTTGTTTCTCCAGACCTTAGCTGTTCAGCTTGGAAGTTTGAGATATCAATTACCTGTGTTCCTAAAGAGAAACTAGAAAGCTGGATACACAAAGACTTACCCCCTGGAGCCCCACTGCACCCTATACCATACCCAATAATATGCCCTTCAAATGGGGTGACCTACAGGAACTCAAGTTTGGGCAAAGCAAGTCTCCAAACTTCAGTTCATTGCCTTGGCCAGTCACTTACATGCTGATGATTGCAGATATTTTAGATGCACCATAGGACCCTTGGAGTTGTCATAACTAGGGTTCAAAACGCATGTGGAAGCCTCCCAGTGGGGAAAACCCGCCGAGATGACTTTGGGGTTTTAAATCTGTGTCTCTTTCATCAGTCTGTAAGGACAGAAAAAAAAAACCTGTTGTGCTTAAAGCATCATACTGTTTTTCCTCCAACAAAATCCATTTTCCTAGAGATGCAGAGGAATGCAAGGCTCTGCTGATGGTCTCAATCTATTCTGTCAGCTTCATCTTCTGCTCCCTCCAAACATTGCACTCCAGCCTCATCAAGCACAATCTGCTTGTTCATCTCTAGCTGCTCTGCGCTGTGGTCTCTAATTCTGTCTCCTGTGCTCATTCCTTCTCATTTCCGGTAGGAGAGCCCAGAATTTCACTTTTGTATCTCTTCTCATTTTTATCAACATCACTACCTTGGTGATCTCTTCAAACACTGCAGCATTAAACCATATATGCAATGCCTCCCAAGCTTATCAGTAGACCCCACCCAAGCCCCCGACTACTGACTACTGAATTCCATTCACATCGTCGACTTCCTACTGGAAGTTTCTCTTGGGCAGGTAATAAGCTTCTCAAACTTGATGTGTACAAAGCTGAACTCCAGTTGTCCTTCCCAACTACTCCTCTCTTCTTTCATCTCAGTAAATGGCAACTGTGTCTTTCTAGTTCTACAGGCCCCAAACTTGAACATTGTCCTAGAGTCCTCACTCCATCACACTCATTCTCATATTTGAACCCATTATATTCCAATTATGCCTAGAATCCAATAACTTTCGTCACCCCATTGATTCTACTCTTATCAAAACCACTCTCATCTCTCACTTGGATATCCCCTGTGTTAGAATGATTACAAAAATGACCACAATCTTAAATTTTCTCTGTAACCATCAACTATGCAATGTTTCTTTGCATTTGCTCCAATTAAGAGGTAAATTGTACTCCCTGACACACATACAGACCTAAACCATGCCTGCACCTTGTTTAAAATGTAGATAATTGCCAATTCTGAGCCTAAGCTTTACTCCACTTTTTTTGTTTTGGAAATCCTGCCATTGCATGTGGATAACCCAGCTTAGCCTGCAGGAGGAGAACCCAGTTATCTCAGTGGAGACCATTCTAGACCAGCCTATGCCTGATAAACCAGTAAACATGTGAGAACCACTCCCAAGATTAGCAAAGGTGCTCACCAGACCTACTGCTAATAGTAGACTCCTGTGTGAGCACAACCAAGCAAGAACTATGCCATTGATTTGTACAGTAATACTGAATGCATATTGACTTGTCCAGTAATAGTGAATGCTTACTGTTTTATGCCAGTGAGTTTTTGGGTGGTTTGTTATGCAGCAATAATTAGCTGATAAACCCACTACCTCCTACCGAAAGTTATCTTCCTGCTTCTGCCCTTTCTTGCCTAATGACCAGACTAATTTCATTAAAATGTTATATCATTCTATTTGTAGCTTGAAAATCCTGCAATCCCTCCTCTTCTTATGTAGAATGAAAGTCAAAGTTCTTAAAATGGCCAAGGCTAATCTGATCTGCACCCACCAACCTGCTACCTCTCCAATACTGTCACTTTCCCCCATCTGTGTTTCTGCTGTATGCATTCCAACCACATTGGCCTTCCTGCTATTCCTCAGATACTACAAGCATTCTACCTTCTTAAAGCTTTGACATTCACTATTCCCTCTGCCTAAATCGTACTTCCTGTGGAATATGATGACTCACACCCCACCTACTTCTTCAGCTTCCTAGCAAGGCCTCCCGTGGGCACCGTATCTGAAATGAAATTCAAGTACTCCTTCCTACTCTAACATCTTCTGTCTTCCTCCCCTGCTCCATATTCCTCCTTAGTACTTTCACTGTCCTACCAAATATAGATTTTCCTTTTTCTCTTTCCGAGTACATTTCTATAAACTCCAGTTAGGCAGGAATTTTGTCTGTTTCATGCCTTGCTGCATCCTAAAACAATGCCTGCCATATAGCAGGAACTCTACAAATATTTGCTAAGTGAATGAATGAATAAGTGTATGAAGTTAGATCCTTAAGACTCAAATGCTGTCCCCTCTCTGCCTGGCTCTTGATTCTGCACTCTCCCATATGTTATTGACTTGTAGCCGTCTCTTTAAACTTTGTATTAGTCCGTTTTCATGCTGCTGATAAAGACATACCTGAGACTAGGAAATTTACAAAGGAAAGAAGTATGATGCAGAACTCATAGTTCTATATGGCTTGGGAAGGCAATAATGATGGAAGGCAAGGGGGAGCAAGTCACATCGTAAGTGGTTGGTGGCAGGCAAAGAGAGAGCTTGTGCAGGCAAACTCTCATTTTGAAAGCCATCAGATGTCATGGGATTTATTCACCATCACAACAACAGCACAGGAAACACCCACCCCCATGTTTCAATTATCTCCCACCAGGTTCCTCCCACAACACATGGGAATTACGGGAGCTACAAGAAACTATTTGGGTGGGGACACAGAGCCAAACCATATCAAACTTACACTAATTTTACTAGAGTCATATTCCCATCTCTGCAGCAGTTGGCACTGAGTACTTAATTTTCTTCTAATACATAATACATTGTATTTGAATTATATGCAAATCTAAGTTCAAATTCTACCTATTTTCAAAAAAAAATTTAAAAAATCTCCGCCTGGTTCTTTCGATCCTCTCCTCTAAGTCTTTAAAATGTTTGAAGCCTATTTAAAGCAAGGTCTTACCTAATTTTTCTCTACCGGTTGCCTTTAATTGTGCTAGAGTTGTTTCATCAATTAGAAACTAAGCTCTTTGAGTTTTTCCCTAACCCCCAGGGTGTCTTAAACAGTCCTGACTGGTATAAATCTCTTTTATGTCCTGCATCAAAAGATATAGGGATAGGTAAGAGTAGTGAAAGGAAACAATGAATAACAAGAAAGATAACATGGCCTCAAGGACTCATTCCTGTATTTTTATCCAGAATTTTGCTGAAATATAAAAGATATGTTAATCAGACACATAAATATTAAAGAGCAAATGTACTGAAGTTCAGAGAGTTCAGTAGATTGAATTATGAGGCAAACCTAGGGATAAAATCTAACAAGGACAAATATGAAAGCCAGCATTTAAGCCCCAGCAATCAATAGTACAGGCATACAGATCAGGGGAAACCAGAGCTGTTAGCTCCACGAAGGGGGAAAAAAAAAGGTCCCTGGCTTTAGGGATTTCAAGATCAGAAGTATCTCCAGTATGAAATAACGATTACAGAAAAAGCAGTAAACAACATTAGGGAGCGACATGGTCCAGAACAAAAGATAAAATAATTCTGTGCCAGTCAAAGCACATCTGGAGCCTTCTGTTTAATGATGGGTGTCACATTTTACGATGCTGAAAAGCTGGAGCTTACTGAGAGGAAGGGGGAGAGCTGAGAGGTGGCTTGAGAACTGGTCCACTGGTGGGTTGGTTACATAATTTGGGACAGTGTTGTCTGGAGAATAGAGGTGAAAGCAATTTTTTAAATACCTAAAAATCAAGAAGACATAATCTGGGCAGTTACCAGGGAAAGAATCAGAACCCAACAGAAGGTAGAAGTGGCCACTGCCTTGTCTGTTGTGGAAGGAGGTGCTGCCAACAGGCCAGACTTGTGAATTGGACAGTCTCCTGAAACCACAAGCCCCCTTCCAGAGTCAGTGTAAATTCAGAGGGGGCTAACCCTGTCCTGAGGAGTTGTAGTAGGGATTTCTGGAGTGTAGTAGAGGCTGAGTGAGGTGAACCCTCGGGGGCGGACAGCACTGGAATCCTACGATTCTGGGTATTTTTGTGGGACTGTTTAGAACAGGCCAAGTTGATGATTGGCACATGGCTTGTGAAAGTTTGGGCTGGAGTGTAAGTAAAGGGTCCAATCCCAATTAGATACACCAAAAAGGGACCAGAGGTGAACTGTATGTGAGTCCATGATTCTGATTCTGGTCAAAACTGATCAATGTGATTTTCAACTTTCTCACATGTAAAATAGAAATGAGGGAGGGTGGGGATGTCTTACTTCTCTTCATGGAGTTGCTGGAAATCCCAAGTAAGCTCACATGTGTATATGAGCCTTCATGGAGTAGACATTATACCCAGAGACTAAGTTTCACATATGTATGTAAGGATTACTGTATTTCTAATTTCGTTAGAGTTTTAAACAGGTATTTCAGAAAATAAAAGGATAGATCTGAATTTCAACAAAGACCTTTGCAAGACCTCTAGTGACATTTTGGTCTAAATACAGGGATACATCTGGGTGATGGTAAACTCAGAAGGATTTATCACTGGATGAAGGATTATGCCGCAAATGATGCTGATTAATAGATCAATGCCAACCTAGATAAAATTGTTTGATGACAGAGCTGCGTCCTCAAGCCCTGCTATGGGTCATAAAAAGATCAAAACAGATGGAAGTAATCTAACAAAGTTAAGTTTAATATGGGTGGGAAATTTGGTCTTATACTGGATTCTAAGAAAGCAACTTAAGCTCTGAAATGTGAAGACTATATTTAAGAGTTTAATCTGTCATAAATTTAGTCAGTTGAGTGTGAGTCAACATTGCAATGTGGTACCCAAGAAGGAGAATATCTTCTTAGGCTACATTAACAGAGGCACAGCTTCTTAAAAAATAAAGCTACCAGCCAGGGGCAGTGGCTCACGCTTGTAATCCCAGCACTTTGGGAGGCCAAGGCAGGCCGATCACGAGGTCAAGAGATTGAGACCATGCTGGCCAACATGGTGAAACCTTGTCTCTGCTAAAAATACAAAAAATTAGCTGGGCATGGTGGTGGGAGCCTGTAATCTCAGCTACTTGAGAGGCTGAGGCAGGTGGATCGCTTGAACCTGGGAGGCAGAGGTTGCAGTGAGCTGAGATCATGCCACTGCATTCCAGTCTGGTGACAGAACAAGACTCTGTCTAAAAAAGTAAACTAACTAACTAAATAAATAAATAAAGTGACCATAGTTGAGTTCCCCTCTGTACTGGCTAGGCTGCATATTCACTTCTGGGCATCTCAGTTTTAAAAGGAGTTTTGACCAATATGACTGATATGAGCAGACACTGAGAAGAGCAGCACAAGGTAAACCTGAAACCACTTGCATGAACGATGGGGTAAGGGAAACTATTTACCCCCAAAGAAGACCCCAAAGACTTAGAAGTTGGAAGAGCACTATAGCTTGGTCTCCAAATCTAGGTTCAACAGTGCCCATCCATGCCCAGCCTCTTAGGTTCAACAGTGCCCATCCATGCCCAGCCTCTTAGGTTCAACAGTGCCCATCCATGCCCAGCCTCTTAGGGTCAACAGTGCCCACCCATGCCCAGCCTCTTAGGGTCAACAGTGCCCACCCATGCCCAGCCTCTTTGCTAAGCTCTCTTCTTCAGGTAGTCACATCTTCTAAGCAAACTTTGGGGTTCACTACCCCTGATTTTCCAAGATCATGTATTTGAACATTAACACACACACACACACTCCTCTTCTAAAATTAGCGATGATTTTTAAAGGTGCATCTTAACCTGGATCTGGAAAAAAAAGGGTTTTTGTTTGTTTGTTTGTTTGTTTGTTTTTTAATAGAAGGTAACCCATAGAAATGTAGCTTTGTCCCTTATGAGAAGAAACTTCCAAATTGTTATTCACAGCAGTTTAAATCTATTCCAGAAGAGGGTTTTTGATCTACATTTGCCTGTCTAAATGTCCTTTGGGTGGTTTTCCCAGAACAAAAAACAGTCTGTGTCAAAGATAAATATAGGCCTCTACCTGGTAAGAAGCATAAATGTGCTTGCAAATTTTAAAGACCATTTGTATCTGTCTTTTCATCTAGGATTCAAAAATTAAATCGTGAGTTCCATCCTCAGCCAGGGTCACTTTGTCACCTTTAATCAGTGTAGAAGAAAAATGGGGTGGCCACATAGGAGGCAAACTCAGCACTTCTCAAATCAGTGACTCGGCAGCCATGCCTCCGTGTGGTACTAGAGCAACTCTGCTTTCTGCCAGGGAGACAGTGGTCTTGGTCTGACTATTTGGTGTATGGAAGAGAAGGAGACAAATAAGTATGTTTAAACATTAATGAACTTGAAGATCAACCTTTTAAACTGTGTTCTGAACTGGGGCCTGAGTTCTGAACGGGGGCCTGAGTTCTGATAAAGAGAGGGGAGGTGCTCATTGAAGTAGAAAGTGGCTGGAACTGAAGATGGTCTAAAAGATCTGGAAAGGATGGTCTTGGAGAAACAATGACATCAGTTTTGGGAATGCTGAGGTGAAGGGTCCAATGTCCAGAGGAAACATAGGGCTGGAGCTCAGGGGACAGGTTCTGCCTCCCACTGGTTGATTCATTGCTTCTGATTCTTCCAAGCATCGTGGTTCAACTCTGGGATGAGTGGTAGTGCGGCACAGCTACCTCCTTAGCACGAGCCTCTTCCCAAATTTGGAATGCCCATTGTAGCCCATTTCCCTGATGACATCATCAGTAACAACCACATGATGTCATCTTGTGGGGGGTGGAGGCAAGCCTCGTATCTCCAGACCTCTTCTCTGGAATCTGGAGTGCCACAGGGATAGCTCTGGATATGACACAGGACATAATTCTACATTTATGGCTATTGAACACAAAGCCTTCTCAAAGGAGCAGTTGAGATATTTAGACCTTCCGCTACTCAAATACATCTCAATTTCCTGTCATTCAGGCTACAGCTTTATGATAACATTTTATTTTATTTTGTCTAAAACCACTCAAATGAGGAATCGCTATTTGGTTCCTCTATTTAGGTTTTGAGAGCTTTACCTTTTGGCTGGGATCACGCTCTATCCTAGGTCTTTGACATCCATTAGAGCTGAGCTGTATCCTCTTCTTCATGCTCTCCACTGTCACACCTCCCCAGGGCACACTTAGCTGTGCCTAATTCTCATAATTACGTGTGGGGTGGTCATGAGTATTGATGGAGGAAATAGATGCAGACATCAGCTAGATGCTGTGAAAGGAAAGGGAATAGTCACCATTCATTTGGGGGATGACATCTAGTTCCTGTCAACTTCTTTCGGCCTATCATTTCTCTCTTCACAAAAGGCAAAGAACTTTGACATCAATTATCTCATTCTGCCCTTGTAAGGATAAATAAGGTTGAATATTGACTCCATTGTACGGATGTGGAAACTAAGGCCCACAGAGGCTATGGTAGCAAAGTAATGCTGGATATTCCGAAAATGCAGGAACTAGAAGTTGCATGTTGTCCCCTGAGTCTTAACTATCTTGTGCTTTCTGCTCCTCTTTACATCATTAAGTGCAGAGAATAAGAGACACTGATATTGCGGAGATTAATGTTTCTATATCATCAACTTTGTGCAGAGCATTATACTGGGTGCTTTACAAATGCAGTGTTCAGTGAGTCCTCACCAAGACATGTGCTATTTCTGTCCCCTTTTTAGAGAAGAGAGGAATTAAGGCTCAAGAGGGCTAAACAACTCTCCCAAGAGCACATAGCGAGATTAGGGTCGAGAGTCAACTCCAGCCCTGCCGCATGCTTTGGCCTGTGCCATCTGCCCATGAGGCAGTCAAGTTCAATGCCCCAGCAGCGATTCTGAGCAGAAGGGCTATGGGAGTTCAAGGAGTCCCCACTCCTCCTGGGGGCAGACTGGGCAGACGTCCCAGAGAAAATGGGGTTGACCTGGCAGCCATCCAGCTCTGACAGATACACATCCTGGGGGGGTCAGTGCTTAGAGATAATAAGCACAATCATTCCTTATTTCCTCTGTTGGATGACTGCAAGAACAAGGTCTCATAAACAGGTTTCACCTAGAGTCTCAAGCTGGGCAAGAAGAATGAGTAACTAGTAATGCTCGAGGTGGGTGTGAAGCAGTCTTTACTCTCCTTGGGGCCTCGGGGGATGGCTGACCCCAGCTGTCCACCTTCAAAGATAGCACCCACTGAGTTTCAGATTCAGCCGAGGCTCCCCAGAGCAAACAGTGCTCTTGGTAGGAAGAGTGCTGGTTTTAATTAATTAAGTGAAAAAAGACTATTAATGATATCTCTCTCTCTCTCTCTCTCTCTCTCTCTCAATCTCTCTCAGTCCCTCCCCCATCACTATAACATGTCATTTGCTTCATAGTGGCTTCTGAGTTGCCACCACATCAACTCTGTGATCCACAAAAATCTTGCATTTAATACAGCAACGACACCTATAATGGGGAAGGGGTGGGGGTGGGGAGGCCGCACATTTCACCATTTCCATCTAGATGAGGAGCAAACAAAGAGATAATTATAAACTGTTTCTCTTATTGTTGCACTCGCATTAGACATGTGCATCTCTCTCTCCCTCTCCCTCGCTCGCTCTCCTTTTTTTTTTTTTTTCTCCACAGAAAAGTAATTCTGTTGTGGAGATGGCACCAGGTGCACGGGGTGACCTCACACACACCAAATCGGGAGCTGACATCCATCACACTTTGAAATTTTGGATTTCATCATTTCCTGATCTTTCTAAAGGGATCACAGCACCTGGCCCTCACAGCTGTAGTTCATTTAGAAAGCAATTTAAAAACCGAGAAAAAAGCAAATGACATCTTGCTGCCTCAGCCTTGTCATTAAGTATAGCAGAATGGCCTTCATTTATGAGGCACATGGCTAAGAATTAATATCTTTCAGGGCTTTCTCGAGTAGAGATTACAAAAGGTTTGAAAGACCACTAAATAATTAGTGGTATGACTGAGGCAAGCAAAAAAAAAAGGGGGGGAAGAATCCCTCTTTTTCGTTCTACAGAAGAAAATCGGAAATTACACTGACTTTAGTGTGTCCTAAATGTTGGGAGGCATCCATGCAGCACCCTTTGTGAGCCATATTCTGTGCTGTGGGCTTCTTCTGCCTTCCCTGGTATTTTCGGCAGTCCCCGTGGGTGTGTGCTCTTCATCTCCAGATAGTGTCCATTCGCCCAAAATAAAAAAATATTTTTCCCAAATGTTTTGCTGAGTTAAGACTGCTTTAAACATCTTCAAGTCATCTCACAAAGTTCTCTTCCCCTTCTTACACTGCAAGCCTCTTTAGATCAGGTTGATGGGGGACATAGAGCAGGTTGATGGAGAACAGCCACAGGGTGGACACAGAACCAGCTAAGGATATCTGTGTTCTAGTTTTTCCAATTCTTTTTACCATTTATCCACATGAAATGTGAAAAACCACTTCTGTCATCTGAGTCTCAATTTTCTTATTCTGCAAAATGAATGGGTTAAAAGACATGGCTTCTGGAATCTTTTAGATAGCTAAGTATACTGAGCAGGATTTCTAAGATCCATTTGGAAATCAGTTCAAAAGTTTTGCCTATACCATTCTAGCCAGAGTTTCTTGGTCCCACACCCAGGACGCATTGAGAATAAAGTGCTAAATTGCTTCCAGACCTGAGTCTTATTTTTAACAATAATTATTTTGTTGAGTACCACAATATGTTGGTGGTATACTTACATGATCTGTGATCTTCCTTATCACCCTTCACAGTGGGCATAATTATTCCCTTTTTATAAGCGAAGAAACTGAGGCTCGGCCAGCTTCAGTAGTGTGTCCAATTTAGAAGGTAGAACTTAACAGATCCTCTAATCCCTCTGAGTAATGTCTTTAGTAGCTTTCAGGGAGCCACTCTAGTTGAATTCCTAGGATACTGTCAATTTGGTCTGCTGAAAACCCTGGAGCTATGAAGCCTCCGACCCCAGCCACTCTCGCTCTGCATCGCACATTCACTGTTATCTCTCTCAGGTAATCAGTATTTCACTCATGAATGCTGAGTAGTCCTCTTACCTAGGTGTTTCCCAACATTCATGAAAACTTACGAGCCCCTAAATGCATCAGAAAATCTCCTGAAAGAGAAAGGGCATGTGTATTTTGCACAATATTCTAGGAGCCAGCCATCATTCCTAGATGCCATCCATGCAGATATAACTTAATTCTCACAACCACCATACCAAGTGGGTTTTATAATCCACACTTCACAGCAAGAGGCATAGGCTGAGGCAGGTGAAAGAGCTTTCTGTGATGGATTGCACTGTTGTTTCTGATTATTCACTTGTTCTTCCTGTGAGACGATGTTTGGGTCCCAGCTCCTTACTGTGTGACTTGCAGCACCTCCTGTATGGGGGAAGAGGTGTCCCTGCCCTACTCATGGGGCAGGTGGCCATGTGATCTCCTGTGGCAAATGGAAAGTGAGCCAAGGCTCATGGTTCTCAGCAAAGGAGTAGTGTAAACCCTTTTTGCGTGCCTGCCAGTTCTCTCATACTTTGTCTCTGCCAAGAGAAGGCCATGCCTCCTATGAGGCTTCTCCTTGAGCCTGGGTTCCCCAGTGAAAAGACAGGCAGAGTGGAACTGCAGGCAAACCGCGGTGGCCATTAGACAACCAGAGCGTAAAATAATAAAATACAACTTTTTGTGTATGTGTACATCACTGATGGATGTCGTTGTTGTTGTTTACCACAACAAACCCAGCAAAAGCTGCCTAACACACTTGCTTACAGTCTTCACGAAAGTGGCTGCTTCTGCACTGACACTATTCAAAGTACACATGAAGTTCTGATTACTTGTGGTCTATTCAAAAATACAGCTACATTTTGTCATCAGTCAAAAGGAGTACAAAATAAGATAAAGGCTTTGTTAGATTTTACAATGGATAAATCCTTGAGCTGCATACAGTAGATAAATCCTTGATTGAGGATCAATATTTTTATTTAATATAAATTTCTTTTTTTGAGACAGAGTCACTCTGTCACCCAGGCTGGAGTGCAGTGGTACGATCTCGGCTCACTGCAACATCTGTCTCCCAGGTTCAAGCATTCTCTGCCTCAGCCTCCCGAGCAGCTGGGACAACAGGCGCCTGCCACTAAGCCCAGCTAATTTTTGTATTTTTAGTAAAGATGGGCTTCACCATGTTGGCCAGGTTGGTCTTGATCTCCTGACCCCATGATCCACCCGCCTCGGCCTCCCAAAGTGCTGGGATTACAGGCGTGAGCCGAGTCCAGCCTGAATATAAATATATTTTATTTTGGACGAATGGACACTATCTGGAGATGAAGAGCACATATCCACGGGGACTGCCAAAGGGTAGGCAGAAGAAGCCACAGCACAGAATATGGCTCACAGAGGTTCTGCACGGATGCCTCTCAACATTCAGGACACACTAACTTCAGTGTAATTTCTGATTTCCTTCTGTAGAATGAAAAGGAAGGATTTCCTCCCCCAACTCTCGCTTTTTTGTGCTTGCCTCAGTCATACTACTAAATATTTAGTGGTCTTTCAAATCTTTGTTATGTCTACTCAAGAAAGCATAAAAAGATCATTCACCAAGAAAGCCTCAGTGTATAGCAGAGGCACAGGCAGGACCTTCAGAGATACAAAGAGATGTGATTTCTTCTTAAATAGTCAGGTAACATTTTAATGCAGTCACTGGCATTAATTCATCTGTAGCTTAGAGAAAGTAATCAATTCAGACTGTAAATACCAACTACATGGAGAGCTCTTGTTCTTTCTTTCTCTCTGCATTTATTCATCTATATATTTATTATGTTTAAGAAATCCATTGGTTAGTTTTAAGACAGCTCTAAACAGCTGCCAATGAAAGATCCGCTGGTTGTGTGTTCCTCGTTGCTCCTACACCTGCATCAATTTAGCCAAAAGTTATATCCAGTGTTGAGAAGGTAAAATTGTATGTATTGGATGATAATGCCTATCAGTTTACCCAGGGAAGAAATGTTTCCTGAAATGTGAGAATTTCTGTTATTAAACCAGGGTAGTCCCAGGTGAACTGAGATAGTTGATCTCCCTAGGTATGAGAAACAAGTCTTTATATTGATATATTCTCCATAGACATATTGCTGAATCCCTGCATCTACTACAAAGCTCCAATGCCTTCTTTTCCATGAAGACTTTCTCCCTTTCACCATCTTCCAAAATTATATTGAAATTGTCCTCAGAATGTTGAAAAGCCCTCATAACTTTGTCACTCACTCAAAGGTTAGCATTTGCATTCCTTTTTATTGTTTCTTTTGTGTTATTTGTCATTATTGCTACAAATTCTCTTAGTGATAATAGAGCAAAATGACTCTGATTTACTAGCTCAGTAGCCAGATATTAGAATGGCTTGGCAAACTTTCCAAAGTCCCATCCCACGACTCATCTCTAATTAATTAAATCAGAATCTCTGGGGATAAAGATGGGGCCCTAATTTCATCTTTTGTTTTTGTTGTTTGTTTTTATTGTGCTTTGTTTTTTAAGCTCTGCTGCTGATTCTAACGTGTAGCAAGAGTTGAGAAATACTAATACAGCTCAACTCATTAATTAAAAAAAAAACAAACGAGCAAACTTTGTCTAACAGAAGTTAACTATCTCATCTTAGATTTCTACAGATTGCCAGCAGCAATGTTTAGGAGGAAAAAATTGAAATCAAGAAACTAAACTGTCTGATCCCCTAATCTTTCATTACAGTTTTTAAATGGAGCCGTCCATTGATCTGTCCATTTCAACTCATATCCATACTGTACCTCAGTTTTCCCTTTCTGCTTCCCTCTTGTTTCCCTCTCCCAGAACTAAGAAGAAGACATCAGAACAGAGTTGGCTTCTTGTGGAAAACAGAATAAATAGAAGTTGCTGAATCAAACAAGTTGTTTATGCTATGATATAATCTCTCTCTCCTTCCCAAATTGACCCCATACATCACATCTAGGTCCGATAAATCTCTCAGCTGTCTAATGCAGAGCTTCTTACTCAATTATCAATGATTGGTAACATATATGACAAGATATTGATCCCTTTAGCTTTCTAATAGGCCAGGTAGGATATGGCAGGGCAGAGACCTAGTACATCCATAACTGCAGACCCTTTGTCCAATTCTACCTGTCAGCTCTCCTTACTCCAGGGTGCTGTAAACGTATAATCATTTTCTACATGTACTAGAATGTGAAATTTTATGATAGACTGCAAATACTATTAACTTGTTCTCTCTCTCAATGTTTTTCTCTTCCTTTCAATGATGTTGTTGTCTTAATCTTAACACTTTTTGGAGAATGTAGCCTACCAAGCATTGAACACAATGTTTTTGTTTACATTAGTTGACTTAATTCTTAAAGCATCTTTGTTGGATCTATTTTATAGATTAGAAAAGGAAAGATTTGAGAACTGGAGAATTTTCCTCAAATCACAGAAATGGTAAGGTAGAAATGGCAGTAAAAACTGTGTAACTATTTTAGTTTGTTTGTTTCTAATTATTGTATCACTCCTAAATTTGCCCTGATGTCATCTTCATGGTCAAAATCAACATTAAGTAATACCATTACCTTGATTTAAAACAGATGTACTTTCTCCCAATTTCAGGTTGATTTTTCAGTCTATATTCTTCCCTTGAATGCCAGAATTAATAACTAGAAAAGAGACTTTAAAGATCCAGATATCTAATAAGTGTAGTAAGGGTTAACGTGGCAGGCCTGGGTTGCCCAAACCTTTCACATTCCAAAGGTCTTCAAGACTGGCCCTTGACTAGCTTCCAGCAGTTGCCTCTGAGCCTTTGAAATAAATTCACTGATAAGAGTTTCTTTGTGTACCTACTACTGGGGCCATGCCAGATAGTTTTTGCTAACAGTGGAGTTTATGGTGAACGCTTATTCGTATATGCTTTATAAGTGTTGGCTTTGGGTCATGCTGTGTCAATTTGGCTTCCAGAGAGCCTGGGAGTGAGTAGCTAAGGTTAGTTATTGGCATTGCTTACCTACATGAATTACCCCCAGTAAAAACCCTGGAGACCAAGGCTCAAGGGAGCTTCCCTGGTTGACAACTTCACAAGTGTTGTCACACACGATTTCTGGGAAAATTAAAGTGCCATCCATACAACTCCACTGTGAGAAGACAACTGGAAGCTCATGTGTGTTCTCTCCTAGATTTCAACTTATGCTCCTTTTCTATGGGCTTATTTTAATTGGTATCCTTTCACTCTAATGAATTGTAAGCATGAGAAGGACAGCTCTTCAGAATTTATGACTCTTTCTAGAAAATCATTAGACCTGAGAGTGGTCATAAGAATGTCCAACACATGGTGCTGTTTGGAGGCATGGAGCCTGTGTTAGTCCATTCTCATGCTTCTGTTAAAGGCATACACAAGACTGGGAAGAAAAAGAGGGTGAATTCAGCTCACAGCCCTACATGGCTAGGAAAGACTCACAATCACGGCAGGAGGCAAAAGGCACTTCTTACATGGCAGCAGCAAGAGAAAATTTGGAAGAAGCAAAAGTGTAAACCCCTGATAAATCCATCAGATCTTGTGAGACTTAATTCACTCTTAATTGAATCATAATCCCCATGATTCAATTACCTCCCCTGGGTCCCTCCCACAACATGTGGGAATGTGAGAGATATAATTCAAGTTGAGATTTGGGTGGGGACACAGCCAAACCATATCATTCTGCCTTGGTCCACCCAAATCTCATGTCCTCATAATTCAAAACCAATCAGGCCTTCCCAAAAGTCCCCCAAAGTCTTAATTCATTTCAGCATTAACCCAAAAGTCCACAGTCCAAAGTCTCATCTGAGACAAGGCAAGTGCATTCTGCCTATGTGCATCTAAAATCGAAAGCAAGCTAATTACTTCCTAGATACAAATGGAGTACAGGTATTGGGGAAATACAGTCATTCCAAATGGGAGAAATTGGCCAAAACAAAGGGATTACAGAGCCCGTGCAAACCTGTAATCAAGAAGGGCAGTCAAATCTTAATGCTCCAAAATGATCAACTTTAACTCCATGTCTCACATCCAGGTCACGCTGATGCAGGAGGTGGGTAACCATGGTCTTGGGCAGCTCAGCCCTTGTGGCTTTTCAGGGTACAGTCTCCCTCCCAGCTTCTTTCCCGGGCTGGTGTTGGGTGTCTGTGGCTTTTCCAGGTGCATGGGGCAAGCTGTCGGTACATCTACCATTGTGGGGTCTGGAGGATGGTGGCTGTCTTCTCACAGCTCCGCTAAGCAGTGGCCCAGTAGGGACTCTGTGTGGGGGCTCTGACCCCACATTTTCCTTCCACACTGCCCTAGCAGAGGTTCTCCATGAGGGCCCCACCCCTGCAGCAAACTTTTGCCTGGGCATCCAGACGTTTCCGTACATCTTATGAAATCTAGGCAGAGATTCCCAAACCTCAATTCTTGACTTCTGCATACTGGCAGGCTCAATGCCACGTGGGAGATGCCAAGGCTTGGGGCTTCCACCCTCTGAAGCCACAGCCCAAGCTGTACATTGGCCCCTTTCAGCCATGGCTAGAGTGGCTGGGACACAAGGCACCAAGTCTCTAGGCTGCACACAGCACAAGAACCCTGGCCCATGAAACCACTTTTTCCTCCTGGACCTCCAGGCCTGTGATGGAAGGGGCTGCCATGATGGTCTCTGATGTGGCCTGGAGATATTTACCCCATTGTCTTGGAGATTAACATTAGGCTCCTTGCTACTTATGCAGATTTCTGCAGCCAACTCAAACTTCTCCCCAGAAAACTGGTTTCTCTTTTCTATTTCATAGTCATACTGCAAATTTCCAAACTTTTATGCTCTGCTTCCTTTATAAAACCAAATGCCTTTAACAGCACCCAAGTCACCTCTTGCTGCTTAGAAATTTCTTCTGCCAGATATCCCAACTCATCTTTCTCAAGTTCAAAGTTCCACAGATCTCCAGGACAGGAGCAAAATGTCACCAGTCTCTTTGCTAAAACATAACAAGAGTCATCTTACTCCAGTTCCCAACAAGTTCCTCATCTCCATCTGAGACCACCTCAGCCTGGATCTTATTGTCCATATCATTATCAGCATTTTGGGCAAAGCCATTCAACAAGTCTCTAGGAAGTTGCAAACTTTCCCACGTTTTCCTGTCTTCTTCTAAGCCCTCTAAACTGTTCCAGCCTCTGCCAGTTACCTAGTTCCAAAGTTGTTTCCACATTTTTTGGGTATCTTCTCAGCAATGCCCCAATGTACTGGTACCAATTTACTGTATTAGTCCATTTTTACTTTGCTGGTAAAGACATACCTGAGACAGGGAAGAAAAAGAGGTTTAATTGAACTTACAGTTCCTCATGGCAGGGAAGGCCTCAGAAACATGGTGGGATGTGCAGGGCACTTCCTGTGTGGTAGGAGCAAGAGAAAATGAAGAAGAAGCAAAAGCAGAAACCTCTGATAAACCTATCAGGTCTTGTGAGACTTAATTCACTATCATGACAATAGCATGGGAAAGACCTGCCCCCATGATTCAATTACCTCCCCCTGGGTCCCTCCCATAATACGTGGAAATTCTGGAAGATACAATTTAATTTAAGGTTTGGGTGGGTACACAGCCAAACCATATCAGAATCATACATATGGAGAAACATGGAGGACTTGGGTGTGCCTGTCACTGGCCTCCATGCTGAGAACAGATGCAAATATCAGCCATTGCTCTTATTAAGGACTTTATGGTTATATTCCTCAATGGAGAGGGGAAAACAGAAGAAATTCTATAGGAAAACTAGAAGGTAATACTCACTTAGTGTAGAGTAAATTGCTTAAGTATATACTAGTATTTAGCATTGTTATAGACTTTCAAGGAAAACTGAGAAATGTAGGAGTCAAATCATCTTTCTTTTACCATTAATGCTCTTTAAATAATACAGTCTTGCCAAGGGCATTTACTCAGGAGTAGATTAATGTTCACATGCTTGGAAGACAAATTGGCTACTGACATACTCCTATTATTATTTTTTTCTGAACAGCCACAAAAAGCTGCTAAGTGGCCCTCTTTCCACAGCTCCACTAGGCAGTGCCCCAGTAGGGACTCTGTGTGGGGGTTCTGACCCCACATTTCCCTTCTGCACTGCCCTAGCATTGGTTCACCATGAGAGCCTCTCCCCTGCAGCAAGCTTCTGCCTCCAGCCATTTCCATACATCTTCTGAAATCTAGGCAGAAGTTCCCAAACCTCAATTCTTGACTTCTGTGAACCCGCAAGCTCAACACCAAATGGAAGCTGCCAAGGCTTGGAGCTAGCGCCATCTAAAGCCCCGGCCTGACCTCTACATTGGGCCCTTTCAGCCATAGTTGGAGCAGCTGGGACGCAGGACACCAAGTCCCCAGGCTGAACGCAGCTTGAGGATCCTGGGCCTGGCTCAAAAACCACTTTTTCCTCCTGGGCCTCTAGTCCTGTGTTGGGAGGAGCTGCTATGAAGACCTCTGACACGTTCTGGAGACATTTACCCCATAGTCTTAGGGATTAACATTTGGCTCCTTGTAATTTATATAATTTCTGCAGCCACTTGGATTTCTCCTCAGAAAATGGAATTTTCTATCACATTGTCATGCTGCAAATTTTCCAAACTTTTATGCTTTGCTTCCCTTATAAAGCCGAATGCCTTTAACAGCACCCAAGTAGCTTTTTGAATGCTTTGCTGCTTAGAAATTTCTTCTGCCAGATACCCTAAATCATCTCTCTCAAGTTCAAAGTTCCATAGATCTCTAGGGCAGGGGCAAAATGCCACCAGTCTCTTTGCTAAAACATAGCAAGAGTCACCTTTACTCCATTTCCCAACAAGTTCCTCATCTCTATCTGAGACCACCTCAGCCTGGATCTTATTATCCATATCATTATCAGCATTTTGGGCAAAGCCATTCAACAAGTCTCTAGGAAGTTACAAACTTTCCCATTTTCCTATCTTCTTCTGAGCCCTTCAAACTGTTTCAATCTCTGCCTGTTACCCAGTTCCAAAGTCACTTCCACATTTTTGGGTATCTTTTCAGCAACGCCCTCCTCTACTCATACAAATTTTCTGTATTAGTCTGTTTTTATGCTGCTGATAAAGACATACCTGAGACAGGGAAGAAAAAGAGGTTTAATTGGAACTACAGTTCCACATGCCTGGGGAGGCCTCAGAGGCTAAAGGCACTTCTTACATGGTGGTGGCAAGAGAAAATAAGGAAGAAGCTAAAGCAGAAACCCCCGATAAACCCATCAAATCTTGTAAGACTTAATTCACTATCACGAGAAAAGCATGAGAAAGAGCAGCTCCCATGATTCAATTACCTCCCCCTCGTTCCCTCCCACAACACGTGGGAATTCTGGGAGATACAATTCAAGTTGAGATTTTGGTGGGGACATAGCCAAACCCTATCAGCCACCTCTCCTAGCCCTTAAAGGTAATTTTTAAAAAGAAGAAAATTTTCAATTATGCTTTATCCTGTGAACCAAAGACGTATGTTAATCTAAGAAGTATTACAGAATTTAAACACTGTCCCTATTATTTTTACCCCAAAGCTGTATTTGCTATGAAAATAAACATGTCCCCAGTTTCACGAACACTTTAACTGAAAATAAACAGATAGAAAATTAGGGAGTGAGCCTCATAGACATTAAGCTTTTGCTCATATCTGTATGTTTTGTTTTGTTTTGATTTTAGGGAGACTTTTTTTGAAAGGGTAAAGGCTTAAAAAGAAAAAAAAATAAGAAAGAGAAAAATGTTTCCAGTAGTGCACATATCCAGAGATACATTGGCAAGAAATAATACTCTGAATAAGGTCTAGGGAGAGCTAGCGAAAGTGTCTCCATTTATGAACTGCGTAGAAGCTGAAATTGCATATTTTCAAACAGATTGTCTCCACAAACCAAGATAACAGCTTGAATCAGGAGAGGGCTGCACTGACTCAGGGTTAGAGGTGTGAAGTGCAGGGGGGAGCACTGGAAGGCGGCCACAGCACATGGACCATGAGATGGATGGATGCCTTTTCCAGATCTACACAGGAGAGGGTGACATGTGACATTCACCACGGCGACTTTTTGGAAGCAGCTCATTTCATGGATTCTTAGCATTTAAAAAAAAGTCAGAATTATGTTTACTTTAAATAGGGCATGTGCTGATTTCTCTCTCATTCCACGAGGCACTGTGTTCTCTTGATGCAGCAGGAAAGATACCCTGAAGGTTAGTGGTAAGAGACCCACATCGCCATGGTTACCTCCAAGATTCCTTTCTTCTCTGCAAAAGCACAAGTCGTCAAAAACTTAAAAACCCCATATTGAGTCTAACCAAGGAGGAGAAATAAAATACTGTCAACATTTTTGACAACACATTCTCCATCTCCAGCTGCAAATTGTGTGCTTTCAAATACACTTTGGAAATGGTGTTACAGTGCCCTGTGACTGACTTGGCATGGAGTTGAGCTCAACATTTGGGAGGGGAAATAATATTAAATCGATGAATGGATGCTTTGAATTGTCTGTACTTCCTTATTTACATCTTTTTCATTAATATTAAGGTTTGATGATATGTTTTATTCAAAGTGAGATCTAAGGGCTCTTCAAAGACTTGTAGGGATTAAGAGCTCTTCTGATTATTGGCTCAGCAGAGGTCCAGACCTTGGTAATACTTTTTTTTTTTTTTTGAGACAGGTCTTACTTTGTCACTCAGACTGGAATGCAGTAGCACGAATACAGCTCACTGCAGGCTCAACCTCCCAAGCTCAACCTACCTTCCCACCTCAGCCTCTCGAGTAGCTTGGACTACTGGCACGTGCCACCACGTCCACCTAATTTTTTTATTTTTTGTAGAGTCAGGGGTCTCCCCATGTTTCCCAGGCTAGTCTTGAACTCCTAATCTCAAACGATTCTCCCGCCTCAGCTTCCCAAAGTGCTGGGAGCACAGGTGTGAGATGCTGTTCCTGATGGTAATGATTGTATTACTTTCTCTCTGTACAGCAACACCCGCTTCTTCATACCTCTCTTGATGGTCTTTATACACTTTATGTTTGGTATCTTAGCCATGCACAAATATGGCTTCTCTCTCCAACTCTCTTTAGTAATCTTTGATGAAAAAACGGTGGTGTGAATCGCATTTGTATCCTTTTTAGAGTGTCTAACACAGTGTTCATATAATGAACTCTCAATAATTATTTATAGATTGAATGAATAAATGAAAAATATAAATGATGTCACCAGTGCTAGAAAGGTATAATCTGTTAACTTAGACATATCTCAACAAGTTATTAATTTTTATATTCATTGAGACAAATTAAGAAAAAGTAGTCGATATTTGCATGCTTGAAAGAGTTTAATTCTGGTGACTTTTTGAAACGGAAATTTTGTAAGTGCCAATAAATAGCATTTACATTATTTGTTGTGCTCTACAATTTCGTCATGATAATAAAATATTGTTTGGATATAAAAAAGATCTGACTAAACTAGCCTGGGTGGTGTCCAAACCATCTGTTTAGGTCCAAAAAACACTTGTAGGGAATAAATATGTCTATAATGAGCTTGTGACTTTTAGATTTGAAACCTTAAGTGCAGAACTCAATAACAGTCCTCAGATGGCAGCTCTCAGAGATATCTACCAAGGAAGAAAACAGACAAGTTACCATTGCTAGTCAGATGCCTTTGCCAAGAAAGCGGAAGCATGGAAATGTAGGTCACAGATGGAATTCCATTATTTCATGGCTATGGTGTCCTAAGCACAAATCTGAAAACCACACCTGGCTGAGTTCCGATCAGAAGGAGCACCCATGTCCCCCTCTGTGGGGCTTGGCCCACTCTCAAGCGTGGCCCTCTTCCCTCTCACGGACAGGCAGGAATGATTTTCTTAATCTTTACTTCGTCTAACATTATTTATATCTTCCACTGCAAGCCAGGCACTGTGCACATTGTTGGTGGTTCAGCAGCAAACCAGATAAACTCGATTCTTCCCTCCATGGAGATTTTTGCAGAATGAACACAGTCTTTGGAATCAAATGCAGATCTGAATACAACTCTTTCTACCCAAGAGCAAAGCAGATACATAGGATCTCTGACACATCAATAAAATACTTATATCCAAAAAGGATCAAGCAATGAGAACAGCAGAATTTACAAAATCTCTGCTAAAAGGATATTGCTAGAATATAGGCAAGATAAGGAATATGCAACAAGGAGAGAGAAATGTGACAGAGATCAGAGTCACATGGATGAAAAGACACGATTACTTAATGAAACCGAATTTGCTTAGACCCCCTCAAAAATGAAGAAGGCCCTTCATCTACTCAAAGACGAGGAGAAATATGTTCTCTGCTGTGTTAAAATAAACGCAAGAAAAACTTTATCCATTTCCAAATGCTTGTGTGTGTGTGTGTTTCTGTGTGTGTGTGTATCTGTGTCTGTGTGTGAGATACAAGTTAACCCCATTTCAAAACCTGCTAGCTACACACAGATGAACTGTATTGTAAATACTGTTGTAAAAAAATCACTGTTTAAATAAAAGCTTTTAAAAAAGAAAAAATAAATAATGCTATGGGACTAGATTGAAAAACATAAGTTTTCTTATGGATTTCAAGTTCATTGCTCCCATCAAAATCCATGCAAGCAAAGGCACGAGAGCCAACCACAGTGACCCAGAGTCATTCTTCTCATTAACAAGAATCAGGGGAGTTGTTCTATTCAGGCTACAGATGACCACAGTTATCAAACTAATGCCAGACAATTTCCAAGCCAGCTGACATGCTCTTTGTCCACAGTAATTCAACTATTGACTGAGAGCCTACAATGGGCAAGTGAAGTGGCCCCTGCCAGCCTGGGAAGGCTGGAGAGAACAGGATACCTGTGGCTTCTGCCTTCATGGAGTTTCAAGTCAAGAGGGACAAAAAGGCTAAACAAACAATTCAGAGGCTTGTATGTTAGAAATATTTCACGAGGATAGAACAGGTCATGTGGGCGCCAGAAAGGAGGGTGGAACAAATTGAGAGAGGGTGGTCAGGGTCAGACTTCTGAAGACACCATTTTGGCAGAGATGAAAGTTTGAGGGAGAGAAAGAGCCAGACAGAAGTGGCAGTGGTGATGGTGACGATCATTTCCTGTAGGAGGAAATACAGGTACAGATGCTTCTGCAGTTTGGTGTGTTTGAGGTTATACAAAACACATTCTGTGTCAGAAGAACGAGAAAGAATCAACAGGATACCCAGAAATGGCTCACTCACCATGTCCAATCCACCAAAGAAGAAAACGGGCAAGTTACCATGACTAGTTAGATGCCTTCGGCAAGAAAGCAGAAACATTAAAATATAGGTCACAGATGGAATTCCATTATTTCATGGCTATCGAGTCTGAAGCACAAATCTGAAAACCACACCATCATTGAGCTGCAAAGGCTTTATGTCACTGCTTGGCAACAAGAGTCTTTCAGGCACTTAGGAATATGGAAACCTTCCTAATTTACTTTCTGACTTAGAAGCATCAAAAATAGTAAGAACAAATAAACCCCCAAAACTATAATCTTCTGAAATAAAGTTGAATGAAAATACTACATACGAATGTGTAGATGCAGCATAATTAAAATGTTGCAAAGAAAAACTTTGATGTAGGTGAAAATTTTGGAAACAGTAAGCTTGTAGTGGCATTACGGTATTATTAGAGAAATGAACTTTTTTTGTAGACATTTTTAAATGGTATTGTCCTCTTATTTTTATTTAAAATTTTTTTTCTGGTTCTCAGAGGCATAGAGGAGAATTACTTGAAGTTATTGATTTATGGCATCCTCATTGGCTCACGCATGACTCTTTGTTTTGTTTATTTGAATAATTTAAAATACATCTAATCCTCCATTAGCCAAAACAAAACATTAGAACCTAACCAATAACCTACATTTAATTATATGGCCCCATCCCATTCCCTTGACTTCATCATTAGGTAATTATCTACTTGTATCTCAGGTTAATCTTTCTTTTCTCTTGTCCTTCTTTCCTTTCCTTCCTCCCTTCCTTCCTTTTGATGTCAATCTATTGCATCTCTAAGTACTGCTACAATGAATTGTTTTAAAAATCATGGTTTTTTTAACTTTATAAAAGGGCATTATGACAGATGTAATCCTTCGAAACTTATGTTTTTGCACTGAATATTATTTTGCTTAGATTGATCCATAATGTCTCACTGTATTTCACTGTGTGAATATACCAGAGTTTATTGATGCTCTGCACTTTCTGTTCATGAGTTCCATCCAGGTTTTTGCTATTGTGAATAGTACCTAAATGAATATCCTTGCATGTGTATTCTGTAGTTCATATGGAAAAGTTTTTCTTGAGTATGTATCTGGGACAACAATTGCTAAAACATAGGTTAACAAATGTTTAACTTTACATGAAAATGCCAAACTATTTTCCAAAATGGTTGCTCCAATTTACGGGCAATTTGAAGGGGATTCTGTGAATCCATAATCACTCTAATATTTGGTATTTTCAAATTTTTTTCCTAAACAAATAGGAATAGAAGGAGATTCCATTTTCATTTTAATTTGCATTTCTCTAGTTTTAATGATACTTGGCCTATTTATTTTCTCTGTTATGAAATGGCTATTCATCTTTTTTGCCCATTTTCCTCAAAGGTCAAAAGTTATCTGTGCTTTATTAATTTTGAAGTGCTCCTTTTATGTACTGTACTTGCTACTGATCTTTGTTAGTTTTGTATTTTATAAATTCCGTCATTTGGTAATTTGTCATTTTACTATTTGTATTGGTTCATTCTCACATTGCTATAAAGAACTACCTGAGACTGATAAAGAACTACCTGAGACTGGGTGATTTATAAAGAAAAGAGGTTGAATTGGCTCATGGTTCTGCAGGCACCACAGGAAGTATGGCTGGGAAGGCCTCAGGAAATGTGCAATCACGGCAGAATGTGAAAGAGATGCAGGCACATCCTACATGCCCGGAGTAGAAGGAAGAGAGAGAATGGGCAGGTGCTGCACACTTTTAAACAATAAGATCTTATGAGAACTCACTCACCATCACAAGAACAGCAAGGGCTAAATCAATCTGTTCATGATCCAATTACCTCCCAACTGGCCCCTCCTCCAACACTGGGGATTATAATTCCACAATGTTTGTGATGAGATTTGGATGGGGGACAAAGCCAAACCATATCACTATTTTACTTTATATTTAAAAACAAAGTTAATTTTAGTATGATGAACTGAATTCATCTTTTTTCAATAAGCAAGCCATTTTGCTTTGATTTAGATCAGTAAATCTAAATAATATCAATCTATATATTTTACCAGGAATTTTAAATTGTTTCTAAACATTTAAAACATTTAATTAAAATGGTTTTAATTTGGAGTTAACTTTTTTCATTTTGTGAAGATGCAAATCTCTCCTTTTTTATATGGATAATCATTTTTTCAACTTCATATATTAAACGTATACTTATTTCCCAATCTCAGATACCAGTTCCATATAAACTTCCATAAATATGTGGGTCATCTACTTGATCCATTGGTCAAATTGCCATCACCACATGTACATATACATTTCCATATTAATTTTAAAATTTGCTCTTCAGTGTCTGAAAAACGCAAGCTTTGAAGAGCTTTAGATTGGGATTGCACTGAATGTATAGCTCAATGTGAGGAGAATTGACTTAAGCAGTATTGAGGTTTTAGACAGATGAATACAGTACATCTTTCTATTCATTTAAAATGTTCTTAATTTCTTCAGTAATGTTTTAATGTATGAAACTTGCATGAATTTTAAAAATGTATCCCTAACCATTTCATATTCTTATTCTATTGTAAATGGTATTGCTTTTCTAAAATTCCATTTCCAATTATTTGTTGTTAATAACTGCAATGACAATTGATTTCTGTATATTGTCTCCATATTGTGTATTCTCACTAATTCACTTACTAGATCTAGCAGTAGATAAAATCTACTAGCTTTTTGCAGATTTTCTGTAATCAGAAGAGTTAACTGATTAGTTCTAGTAACTTTCTTAGAGATTCCTCAGAGGGTGTTTTGTTTTTGTTTTACATAGATGATTACATCATTTATAAATAAAGATATTTTTACTTTTTCCTATCTAATATGCATACCTTAATTTCTTTTCTTGTCTTAGTACACAGGCTAGAACTCCAAGTGCAATGTTGAATAAACATGATGGGAATAAAACTGTTGCTATTTTATCAATTTTAGTGAAAACATGTTCAGTCTTTCATCATTAAGAATTATTCTAGCTGTAGTTTGTCATTGTTATTTCTAGAAATTTTTGTTAGGTTGAGAGAGTGCCCTTCTATTCCTAGTTTTCTGAGAGTTTTTATAGTAAATTGATGTTGGAATTTGTTAAATATATATTATTTTACATCTCTGTAGATTGTTCGAGTAAGTAGTTAGGCAGACATGAACAGGGCAGGAGAGCTTCCCTACCCAGGAATGTCAGGCAACCATCAAGTGATGGTCAGGTGATTGCTAAATTATCTCTCTAAAATGATAATTAGTTACAGCCAATGCCAGGGAAAGACAATCTCCCAGTATCTCTCTAAAATGATAATTAGTCACAGCCAATGCCAGGGAAAGACAGTCTCCCAATAGAGAGAAAATACCTGAAGCTGGTGATCAGCAGCTTCCATATAAACTCTCAGGAGTTGGGTAAGTGGGCTCAAGTATGCACACTAAGAGGCAAAATGGTGAATTTTAATTGGCGTATGATATTCCTCTAAGAACACTCAACTGGTAAGGGAAAAATGCCTCAAGTGAGCATACACACAACTTCAGTAAACACACTGCACATGCAGCCCGTCCCAAGGGCTGGCAGGCCACTAAGCATGCAGACAGCCTGCCCCAAGGAAAAAAAGGGAGTAGAAACACAAACCCCAGAACCATGCCGATGTATAAAACCCCAAGTCCAGTGCTGAATGAGACACTTGAATCTTTCAAGTCACCCACTTGGCCCTCTTCCAAGTGTACTTTGCTTCCTTTCATTCCTGCTCTAAAACTTTGTAATGAACTCTGTCTTCTGCTCTGAAACTTGCAGTCTCTCTCTTTGCCTTGAACCCACTTCTGCCCCTTTGCTGAATCCTTTTCTCAGAGTAGACAAGGATTGAATTTGCCACAGACCCGTATGAATTCACTACTGGTAACTAGACGATAGTGTAATTTTTTTCTCTTTATTCTGTTAAAATGATGAAGTGAATTAATTGGTTTTCAAATGTAAAGCCAGCCTTGCGTTTTTGGGATAATTCTCACTTGGCCATGGTATATTTCTATATTGCTCATTTTTATTTCCTAATATTTTGTTGAGGTTATTATGTCTATGTACATGAAAGTTGTTCATCTATAGATTTTGCTTTGTAATGCCATTTTTATAGTCACCTACAGAAACAGATGAACTCCTCACCCAAAGCATCACTGGATGTCAAGACTGATGATGCCACACACACACACACCAAGACATTATGGAAAGGCTTATTATGTACATGATAGATTTATCTGAGGTGAGCAGGGAAGACCTTCAATGTAGTTCTGGTGCCAAAGGAAAAAATGCCCAGGTTTTCTTTTCGGTTTGTCAAAATGAGGGGCACAAAAAGAAAGTCAAGAGGTTGGATTTAAAAGCTGTCGCAAACATTAAAAACTGAAGTAAGATTCATTACGGTCTTTGTCTGGTTTTGGTATTAAAAATAACCTGACCTCATAAAATGAGATGAGTATCCTATACTCCAATTACTGCAAAAGACTATTTTGCTATTGGTACTATTTCTTTAAACATATGACCAAATTCACCAGTGAAGCCATCTGGGCATAGAGATTGGATGGGAAGTTTTAATTGCAAGAAACAGGGTTTTTCATATTTTCAGGTTTTCTCTGTCTTTTTTTTTCTAGTTTTGATAATTTAAGTCTTTCAAGAAACATATCTATTTCATCAATTTGTCAAATTTATTGGCAGAAAGTATAAGTAATATGATATTATTTTTTAACATCTGTAGGATTTACAGAGTTATTTCAACTTTTCATCCTATTATAAATATTTTGGGTATTCTATTTTCTTGGTCAGTCTAGTTAAAGGTTTATAAATTTTACTATTATGGTTTTTCAAAAAAAAATTAGATTTTATTAATTTTAAACAATTATTAATTTGCTATTTCACTGATCTTTCTTTTTGTTATACTATTTCTGCCTTTTGGGGGTTTAAATTATTCTTGTTCTGGATTCTTAAGTGACAGCATGAAGCTTCATCTTAGGGTTAGTTCTATTAATTGTTTTTTTCTCTTTAATATAAGCCTCATTTTTCTGCTTTTTGGCATGCAACTTTTCTTTTTATTGCACACTGTGTAGATGATACATAGTCAAAAATCTAGATTGTGCTGTGTTTCTTCAAGGAAGGTGAAAATTTGTTTTGCTTTCAATCTTGAGACTAAGTTTTGTTCTATTCAAGTATTGTTTTATCCTTTTGGGGATAGCTTATTTTGGTTATGCTCTGTATTTGAGGAAATGATACTTTCTTTAGAATATGCTATAGAACTTTATCTTAAGAAATGGCTTTATTAAGATCTCCACTGACTGCCTGAGGTTCCCAGCAAAGTCTCTCTGCTCAGGCCAGGTTGGAGCTCCACATCTTCCATTATTTCACAACACACAGCTGTATAATTAGCTATAAGCAATAGAGTAGCCAATTTCTTTCCCGCCTTGTTATACTTTGTCTATACATGATCAGGACCTGAAGTGAACCCCCATGCAGACTTCTGCGCCACTCCCAACACCATATGTAGCTCTCTCTTCTTTGATACCTTAGTCCACAAGTTCTAGCCACATCAACACCCTGGAACTCCAGTCTTCACCCCTTCAGCTCAGTGACATCACTGCCCACTGTGGGCTCCACCTGTCTGCAACTTGGTACGGAAAGGTACCTACCTGCCTTGGAAGGTCCTAGTCAGGAAGCTGGAAAAAATGAAGAGCTCACCATTCTGATCCTTCTATTGTGTAATGCTTGGAAATAATATTACATAGTTTGCTACATATAGTTTTTCCAATGTTATGGTTGTATACAAAGAGAGAATAAATCCAGTGCCAGTTAAAACATCTTTGACTACCCTGCTTCTTCAGCCCTTCACCCTTCTTTATAAAATATATAATCATGTTAATGAGTGCCCTGGAAAGACTTTTAGGATTTTGCTGGGATTGTGTTGAACCTATCAACCAATTTGGAGATAATGACATCTTCACAATACTAAGTTGGGCATATCTCTCCATTTATTTAAATTTCCATTAATAATTCTTTGTTTTATACATAATTTCTAAACATTGTAATGTGCTTCCATTGCTACTATAACATACATATTATTTAATAGACCCTTACACAATTTAAAGATACATAGAAAGATCAAATCAAATGTCCCAAAATAGTTATCTAATTATGTTTAATACTTTTAGTGATAGAGTTCACTATAGCTAATTTTATTGTCAAACAATTAATCTTGCTATGAAGTTTTTCCTTATCATGAGCCGAAATTTTCCTTCCTGAAGCTCTGTGTCCTAATTTTACTCTGATTTTAAACAAATACATCTAATTCCTAATATTATTACTTAGTTTATATCATTTGCAAATTACTTTAAAATTTTAAATTATTGTACAATTAATCTTCACTAAAAACTGGACATAAAGTAGAATTGGTACTATTTGTCCAATTTATGGGTAGAAAACATGGAAATCAGAGAGTTAAAACATATTTCATTTCTCACAGTTGGTTAGCTAGAACTTTGGTTCTCAATTCACTATTATTTCCATCAATGCCAAGTTTAGTTTATTTCAATCTATTCTACGAAGCAAGGTGCAAAGCCACAAGAAGGTAAGAAACTGACATTAAACTTCCTAAACTTTTCTAAAACACATTTCTAACTTACAAGTTATAAGCATCTTTAAACTTCTTGGATATAATCAGACTTGAACTGATGGTCTTGTAAAGGGAGCACTTCCTGTCTTGTACCCTTGGTGATCTACTTACTCAACAAGCAGAAAAGACTTACAAGATTCTCTCAACATTATCTGTCTTAGTAAATCCGAGGTGACTTTAGATGCAATCAGTAATTGGTGGCACATTTAAGTTATTGGACTTATTCTTAAAAAGAATTTTGAATGTGTGAGAGTAGATTGAAAATAAACTGAAGGAGGAAAGAGCATTAGCATTCATGAGCGGCCAAGAATTTTGTGTGCTTTCTACTCATTCATCCAGCCAGCCCTGTGCGGTAGTTTGCATTATCTTTATTTTACAGATGAGGATTATGTGCTCAAGATCAAATTCTTTGACCTAGATACTCTGACACCACTTGAACTATTTTTTTCTCAAATGTACATGCCACAATGCACCAGAGAGATTTTTGAAAAGATATTTAATAAACAACAAAAATACCAGAAACTTTTACCAAATTCTGCTCTTTTAGCAATAGCAAATAAACTCAACAATTAGCTGATTGAACAAAAAGAAGAAAATGTAGAAGGGGCTAAAAAGTATTTACTCATAATGTATCAGGGACTTTGCTAAAAATTGTACACATATTTATCATTGGAAGAAAACATGAACTTACAAAGCAGTTACTGATTTTATCTTCATTTTATAAATAAGAAAAACTGTATTTTAGAGAGTGTAATTGTTAATATTCAGTGGCAACTTGATTGGATTGAAGGACGCAAAGTATTCTTCCTGGGTGTGTCTGTGAGGGTGCTGCCAAAGGAGATTAACATTTGAGTCAGTGGACTAGGAGAGGCAGACTCACCCTCAATCTAGGTGAGCACCAGCTAATAAGCTGCCAGCATGGCTAGGATAAAGCAGGAAGAGGAACATGGAAGGACTAGACTGGCTGAGTCTTCCGGCCTCCGTCTTTCTCCTATGCTGGATGCTTCCTGCCCTCAAACATCGGACTCCAAGTTTTTTAGCTTTTGGACTCTTGGACTTACACCAGTGGTTTGCCAGAGTCTCTTGGGCCTTCAGCCACAGACTGAAGGCTGCGCTGTCAGCTTCCCTACTTCTGAGGTTTGAGACTCGGACTGGCTTCCTTGCTCCTCAGCTTGCAGATGGCCTATTGTAGGACTTCACATTGTGATTGTGTGAATCAATACTTTTTAATAAACTCCTTTCATATATACATCTGTCCTATTAGTCCTGTGTCTCTAGAGAACCCTAATACAGAGAGTAAGTAATTTTTTCCAATTTTATGCAGCCAGCAGCAACAGGGGTGGCTAGGCGACACCAGCCTAAAATCAGCTCATTCTTAAGCCTTTGCTTTTGAGACAGGAGAAGTTCCCTTGTCACCATCACAGGGAATGTAATGGGGGTGTGGATTGCATCTTCAATGTCCTGCTGCTAAAACTTCTCTGGGAACATACAGATGGGCAGGCTGTGGGGCTCCGACCCCACAGCAGTGTCTAGGGTTGAATGTTTACAGCTGAAGCCCCAGTGGGCATGTATTACAGAGTGCTCTTTTAGTTTAGCTGTCTGTAGGCAACTTGTGTAAACCAGCTCAATTAGACCCTCTACCTTCTCACAAGGACAGAAGACTTTCTGTGTCCAGGGTTCTTGCCTTGGTGTACTGGAAGAATCTGATCACATGTGGGCTTGGAGAATGAGTGCAAAGTTTTATTGAGTGAAAGTAGTTCTCAATAGATGGCGGAGCCAGAAGGGGGATGGTTTCCCCCTGGAGTTGGGTTGTGTGGCGGCCCCAGCTTTCTTCAGACTGGCCTGGGCAAACTCTGCCTTCTCCTGCTGGTCAATAGCCTGATGGCGGGCTGGCATCTGCCAGTGTGCTCTTCCGCCAGAGTGCTCCCCTTGACATCCTCTCAATCCAGCCACTTGTGTCTTCTTCCTCTGATCCGCTCCTGTTGACATCTGGCTGCCTGTGTGTCCGCCTGCTAGGGTCTCAGGTTCTTACACACACAGGATAGGGGCATGATAGGCCAGGGTGATCTTGGAAAATGCAACATTTGGGTGCAAAAGCAGGAGTGCCTCTCCTCACCTAGGTCTATGCGGGTGCAGCTCTAGCCAGGGACCCCTCTTTCTCTACCCAGCACTCCCTGTCCCTGCTTCTGTATGACTGAAAGGGACCACGCTCTTCCCTTTCCAGCACTCTCATATCAGTTTCACTTATATACAAAGATGGTAAAATACTGGGCCAGAAAAAAATACGGATTAAGGTAGAATAGGGTTAAGTTTTTGTGTTTTTTGTTTTTAAGGGTCTTTTTTTCCACAGTATGTGTAAGACACCTCTGAAACATCCTAGTAAAGATGAAAATTATTTTACTAAACCTCTGCAACAAATCTCTGAGATAGAAACATTTACATCTCCATTTTATCAAATGTTTAGTGAGGCCTAGAGAAAATAACTACAACTCTCCCAAGAACACTGTATTAGTCCACTTCCACACTGCTATAAAGAACTGCCCGAGACTGGGTAATTTACAAAGGAAAGAGGTGTAATTGACTTACAGTTCAGCATGGCTGAGGAGGCCTCAGGAAACTTACATTCATGGTAGAAGGCAAAGGGAGAGCAAGGAACCTTCTACAAAAAGCAGCAAGAAGGAGAATGAATATACGAGGAACCACCAAATACTTATAAAACCATCAGGTCTTGTGAAAACTCACTCATTATGATGAGAACAGCATGAGGAAAACCGCCCCCATGATCCAATTACCTCCACCTAATCTATCCCTTGACACCTGGGGATTACAGGGATTATAATTCAAGATGAGATTTGAGTGGGGACACAAAGCCTAATCATATCAAACACAAAATTAGGAAATGTATACCTGAGGGCCTAGCCTGGGTCTGAGGCCCCCACAGTGGCCAAGTCCTCTCCTCTGTCTTCTCCATCCTCTTCTAATGGCCAGGCTATGATGCAAACACTCACAGATCACAGTGAGGAAAAACACACTGAGTTCCATGGTGATTGCTGGACCCAAAGCTCTTCACTTAGAAAAAGCATAGTTGGGAGATTCATGGTCCCTCCTGCAGACTAATCATCTCACAGATAAAATGCACAGGTGCATTGGTGCTGGCTCATGTCTGCAATGATTTCCCAGAGGGGCTCATGCTCAAAAATTGAGTAGAAAACGAGGACTTTAAGAGTGCTTAAAATTTTGAGTACCCAAAGAAGCACTTCTGAAGCACATAAGTTAAAAGCTCATTAGTTAGGACTCCATCCTCTCAAAACACTGCAGAGATCCACACAGTGTTACCTTGGACAGCAGCTGCTTCCTGGAATCTTTATACTCTCACCACAACTCCTAAGCAGGAGGAAGAGACTTTTGGAATATTGGAGTAGAAAATGCAGGTGGAGATAATTAGTCTAATATTGTCCTGTGATGTGGTTTGGCCATGTCCCCACCCAAATCTCATCTTGAATTGTAGCTCCTATAATTGCCACATGTCATGGAGTGACCCAGTGGGAGGTAATTGAATCACGGGGGTGGGTCTTTCCCAGGCTGTTCTCGTGATAGTAAGTAAGTCTCACGAGACCTGATAGTTTTGTAAAGGGCAGTTCCCCTGCACACGCTCTCTAGCCTGCCACCATGTAAGATGTGCCTTTGCTCTTCCTTTGCCTTCTGCCATGATTGTGAGGCCTCCCCAGCCACATGAAACTGTGAGTCCATTAAACCTCTTCCTTTATATATTACTCAGTCTTGGGTATGTCTTTATTAGCAGCATGACACTGATTAATAATACCATTTTTTAAATTTCATTATAAAAATAAGCTAACTGACTGTTTAAGACCTGAGAATGACGAGGCTGAGTCAGTCTGGCCACACAGCCAGTTAGTGCAGGGCCAAGAACACAAAGGTCCCCTGACCCCCTGCCCAGCTCTTTTTTGCCATCAGAATGCTTCCTTATCATTTTACTGATAGACTTACCATTCCCCACATTAAACATTAGATTTCTCTTTTGTGTGTGTGAATTGTTCTCCGTTTGTCAGTTACATGCTAGTAAGTAGCAAGTTCCCTGTGTTTCTTCTCACCACCAGGGAGGGCCCCGGGAAGTTGTCCACCTTGAGTCCGTATAACCTTGTGAGCAACTTAGGCACACTCCACGTCAAACTGCCTCAAGGGCACTTGGAGAGCTCTGGGAAGGCTGTGATGTGCACACCACGGGGGAAGCTCTCAGAGGATATTGGCAGCAATTCAGTTGCCAACCAGCTGCAAAAAGCTTTAAAGGACAGTGTTGCATAAAAAATGAAAAATGTTGATTGAGGACATATTGCCCTTGATTGAATGCTGAAGGAAACCTGCTGGCAGAAAAATAGATGAGAAAGGGAGAGGGGAAGGGAAAAGGGGGGCAGGGAAAAATAGGTCTGCCCACATTAGCAGCTGTGGAGAAAGCTCTGTTTGTCCACCCACAATGAGCATCACATGGAGTGAGATGTCATGCTGTCTACCAGAAATCCAGGCCCCAAAATCGCTAGGGATCTTACCATAGTTTGCCTTGGGACTTTCCAATGCTAAGAACTGTTCAAACCTTTGCTTTCCTAACTAGTTCCCATTCTATCCCATCCTTTCCAACTTTGCCTGAAGGCCCCAGAAGGGTAGGGCAGGAAGAGAATGCATATTTACAGCCTTTGAACGCAGGCTTGGGGCTTTGTAATCCAGTGACCATCGAAGATGTAACTTGGTTATCTTCTTGGAGACACTAGCAGTGATTTTATCATTTATTCCTGTGGGAGATCTGGCTCCCTACCAGCCAAAGACGGAGCTTTCTCTTACTTCCCAGAGTTGTACAGCCAGTAGTTTTAAATGTGACTGTTCTGAGGATTCCTCTCTGCAGAGTTCAGTTACTCACTAATCATCACTGCCCAGGGAGGATGCATTTCTGAGAAATATTCTAGATGTCTTGATTGACGGAGGCTCCACTGTGATCTGAGCCAGATGTAATGTTTACCCTAAGAGTACTCACACTTATCATCCAGCACAATGGTGTCCTCTTACTAGAATTAGCATCTGCTGGATCACTGACAGCATTTCCACAGAACACACAACAAAGCGGTCAAGATCCAGGGCATCGAGCCACGCCTTAAATCGAAGCATTGTCCACCTTCTAACCCCAAGCAGACACCAAGAGGGAGCCAACAGCAGGGATCCTGAGAAACAAAGGGAGTCCAAGGAGCTATGGAGAGAATTTTCCATTTTTGGGGATGAGGATATAAAGCATCAATTTATGTGAAACCTACTGCTTGATTGAAGACTAGATTTTTGAAAGCCATCCTGTAAAACACCCTGTCCCACACATTGTTAAAGGTAAGAGGGCTAGACACAATGCTGTCACTGCAAAAAATTGAGTATTTCATAGTCTTCATCTCATAATTAGTATGGTAGTAATCAATATGACTGATATAAAAAGAACTAGATATAAGTCTTTGTTTTTCTGACGTCTTGTAGAGTTTCTGTAAGGCAATATTAATTAAAAATGTGTAGGGTAATGATATTGTAAGATCCTTTGTTGGTAAATGTGAGAAATTTCATAGATAACTCTTAATGATTGAGCCCCCTCTTTGTACACTATAGGAACATAGAACCAAATAATACTACCAATAAATGTTTGTTGGATTAATAACTTCACAAAAGGATACAACTTTTCCGGAGAGATATCAATAGGACAAAGGCCTGTAATCTATCAATTCTACTTTTAGGAATATATTATAAAGTAAATATGTGGTTGGTTATTCAATTTAGGTAAAATTATGCTCAACAAACCTTTTACAAAAAAAGATTTTTTTTTTTTTTTTTGAGACGGATTCTTGCTCTGTTGCCAGGCTGGAGTGCAGTGGCTCTATCTCAGCTCACTGCAACCTCCACCTCCCGGGTTCAAGCGATTCTCCCGCCTCAGCCTCCCGAGTAGCTGGGACTACAGGCGTGTGCCACCATGGCAAGCTAATTTTTGTATTTTTAGTAGAGGCGGGGTTTCAGCATATTGGCCAGGATGATCTTGATCTCTTGACCTCATGATCCATTCGCCTCAGCCTCCCAAAGTGCTAAAATAAGAGAAAACTTTAAACAACCCAGAATGTTTAGTAACAAAGGCCTAGTTGAATAAAACTGATCAACCATGTAGTGCAACACTATGTAGACTTAAAAATGATATTGTAGAAGAACATTTATCCACATGAAAATACATGTTAAAAAGTTTGGTGAAAAAAGTAAGACAAATATCTAAATGGCATGTTCAATATAGAATATTTTTGATAAAACATAAGCATACACAAATATTCTGCAAGTATGTTAATATTTTTAAAATGTTAACATCAGTTTTTTGAATAAAGCGAGATGTTTTTAAAATATTACTTTGTATTTAAATTTTGCATTTATTCTAAAATGAATGCTCATTACTCATGTAATAAGAAAGTAATGAAAAAATAGTAAAAAATAAAAAGGCCTCCATAAATTACATGTAATTTAATAATGAAAAACTACTTAGCTACTACCTACCAGGCCCTATATGGGCAGGCAGAGTGGAAGGTTCAAAGGAGAATTGATCAGTTCTGCTCTCCAAGCACTCATGATTCTGAGAACCAGAACAGAGACCAAGGAAGCAAACGGTGAGAAACCAAATTTTCTAAGAGCATCAGTTTCTTAAAGTCAATATCATGGAGATATCTCTGAGCCCGTGTTACATTTCCTCATGTTTAATAGTTTCAGATTCGAGAACAGCCTGGCCAACATGGTGAAATCTTGTCTCTACGAAAAATACAAAAATTACTGGGCATGGTGTCAAGTGCCTGTAATCCCAGCTACTCGGGAGGCTGAGGCAGAAGAATCACTTGAACCCAGGAGGTGGATGTTGCAGTAAGCCAAGATCGTGCTACTGCACTCCAGCCTAAGAGACAGAGTGAGACTCTGTCTCAAAAGAAGAAAAAAAAGTTTCAGAATATATCTAGGCAGAGATTCACCAGCTGTCACCTACATACTGACCAGAACAGCGTTAGATGTCCCAGTTTACCTGTAATGAACTGGGGTCCTTCCAGGCAATTATTTCAGAGCCCTAAGATTCCTGGATCTTTCTTCCTAGGCTACCCTTCCTCCTCTAAATATTCCACAGCTTACTCCCATGACTTCCTGTAGGTCTCTGATCAAATATCAATTATCAGAGAGGCCCTCTCTGACCTTTCTGTCTAAAATAGCTTCAACCCAAATACATATTCTAATACCAAGATTAGTTTTAGGTTCCTATCTATAGTGTTCAGAATGGTATGGAGAGAAAAAAAAAACATGAAGAACTCTAACCCTGTTCCTAATAAACATGACGTCTCTTTTGACTTTAAATAGTGTGGTTCTCTAGGTAGTTTGGAGCACTGTGTTCCCTGGGCTATTGTCATTAGTATAATTCCCATTCGAGATAGTTGCATTCAACTTAAGGCTGGTATCAATCAACGCTGGATGCTGCAGCTCCAGAACCTCTACATATGATGTGTGGAGGCCAAGGGAGGGGGCTATCCCCATCATCATCTAAGTGAATTCACCTCCAATCCCTTAGATCAGCATTGGGGATGTTTATCACTGTAAACATAAACACATGGGAGAGTTTGAGTGGCAAAAAAAGTCATCCATTTGGCCGGGTGCAATGGCTCATACCTGTGATCTCAGCACTTTGGGAGGCCGAGGTGGGCAGATCACCTGAGGTCAGGAGTTTGAGACCAGCCTGACCAACATGGTGAAACCCCATCTCTACAAAAAATGCAAAATTAGCAAGTTGTGGTGGCACATGCCTGTAATCCCAGCTACTCGGGAGGCTAAGGCAGGAGAATCGCTTGAATCCAGGACTCAGAGGTTGGAGTGAGTCGAGATCGCACCATTGCACTCCAGCCTGGGCAACAAGAATTAAACTCCATCTAAAAAAAAAAAAAAAAAGACAGAGAGACAGAGAGAGGGAGAAAAGTCACCCATACAACCACCAAGCCATTTAAATTCATGGTTTTTTTTTTTGGATCAGAGTTATCATCTTCACACATGGGGGAACAGGCCCATATAAGACAGTTGGTTTCAGCTCTCCAGCAACCTTGGAGTTAATGGAGCTCTTTTCAATCTTGAGCCATCCATTTTTCCAATGTACCCTATCATGGTGGAAACCTCCCAAATTATGGGGGTCTTCTCCATGATGAAGCTGAAGCACTCACTTTGCAACAAGTAACCCTTAAGTGACTCCCCAAAGATGCAATGATATTATTGGTTTACTATTAAGTCACTATAGTGACTTTAAGTGGTATGGCTGCTTAAAGAATTTACAGTTAGGGTTATTTATCCTGGAAGAACAATGTAAGGTGAGATGTTTGAGAGCAGAGACTGTTTTGTTAATGTCTGTGGCACCTATACGTGGCAAAATACTTGCCACGTAGAATTCTATTCAATGATACTGGTGTGTTTGCTAAAAAACCTGAATAGCTGATTGAGGGTTCCAGCCGTGAAGTTTGCATTTTACATCTGCAGTGCTGTGATGTTGTCCAGCTTCCTATATGCAGTGGCACTTCTCATTTTCCATTTTTTAATGACTCCTTAAATTCTTTATTTAATGACTCTTAAATTCTTTATTGTTGTAACTTACAACAAGTAACATTGAGTAAGCCTCTAGAATACAGCCTGGCACCTAAGTTCCTGATTTGAGGATGCCCAGTGCTGCCCAGGCCCTGTGGGCTGGACAAGGGAAGATGATGTGAGGGCTGCACTCTGAGCCATTCCAGTCTACTGGGAGAAATAATGAAGTTGTGCTGCCATGTCACTGCTATCCATACTCTAAGACAATTTCAAGTACTTCAGCTGAGATGAGGTAAAGGGTGAAGGTTGAGGTCAAAATACAGCTAAGTAACAGAGCGCAGAACAGAAATACAAAGGAATGGAGACAAAGGCGTGGATTGATCCAGTTGGCTGCTCAGTTCCATGCCAAGGGATGAACAGGCGTCTATCTAGAAGCAAACTCTTAAATAAGAAAAGACCTACCTTAGAAACGTAGTCACATCTCCTCCACTTGCTAAATGATGTGGCCTGTGGCATGTCACTGAGCCTCCGTTTCTGACTATGTCATTAGGGCTATGAATATCAAATGAATTAATACATATGAATGGATTTTGTTGGCAGTAAAACAATATTCAAATCTATTATGCTCTCAGTATGTGGAAGGAGGACCACTTTTACCAATATAACAAAAACTGGTGTTACCAATTTGTTATATATGAAGCATGCAGGAATAAAATCAGAGGTGTGTTCAAGCCAGCCCCCACCAGTTCCAGAGAGCTGACCGTATCCATCTACTCCCAAATCTGCCTTCAGTGATCAGATGAGGATAGTTTGCCATTGGCCACAGCGAGGATATTTACAGCAAAAAATCTGGAAAATGATACAAATCGGGACCTCTTCATTCTCTTCTGAGAGAGGTTGTTAACCCTTACCAACACAAGACTGGATGAAATGTCTGTTTCTTCCAGTTAATCTTTCTCGTATCTGATAAGGATAAGATTTTTTTCTATTTGTTTCACACTAGCCCTTTCAGACACCAGCATTTCCCTGGAATAGCAAAATAATCAGCATTCACAAGAGGAGAGAGAATGAGAAAAAAAAAAAGGCTCTAAATCTGAAGCCTGTGTCCATCTTTCTTAGAGGAATTTAAATTCCAAGGCCTATATATTCTTCAATTCCATATGGTACCATGAGGTCTCAGTAAATATCACTCAATGGCTCCAATTTAGTAACACTGTCACACACAGACACACACACACACACACACACACACACACACGAGTCATCTGCCATCTGCTGGACTTCATGTGAGAGTTGGTAGTTTCAATCAATGGAATGGTGCTCATAGACACGAACCTCTAACCTGATTGAAATAGTTTGAGTCAATAACTTCTTCCTGATTGTTGAAAGACTAATAACACATTTATATTCTTAAAAGTGGCGTCGACTATAAGCTGATGGGAAAAATCAAGTTTTCTGTGTGTTGGCTCCTCTCAAAGATGCATTCCACTATGGAAGGGGTTTATGTACCTCCTAAGAGTATGGGGCGAGGGCAGGTGCAAGCCAAAGGGAAGCGTTAGAAATGTGTCCCCTACTCATCCTGCCCTCAAACAGGGCCAGTGACAGTAACAGACACTATCTGTTTCATGCACTTACTCCCATTTCTAGATCTGGTACCTGAAACCACAGTCCCGAAAGTAGTCAAGTACGGCTATGCCTGAAGCCCAGAAGTGTGGTTTTCTACAGTGAGGAAGATTTGCATTGTGAAGCAGATGTCAGATAGAAAAAGCAAAACAGAAATATGAAGACACTGTAAGAATTTCGGGGTGATTTCTGACCTGCTCACTTTCCATCAGGGCATTCCAGGGTTTTTTGCCTTCTGAATTTTGAACAACATAGCATTTAAATGATCATTTTTGTTTCTCCCCGCTGCTCCCCAATCTAAACAACAAAAGAAGGAATTTAACCTCATATCCTCGCTCTGAAATTAGCTCTATTGTCAAAAGATGACAGCTGTATCCTGATTTCAAGAATTTCATGTTGGAATAAAACAGCATTTTTGAAACCATTGTGTTATTTCAAACAGATCTGTAATGGTCCCTCAGCAAACCATTTTCAGAAGACTTGGGTAAGTAAGATAAAAAGACACCATTTCTGAAGAGTTGCTTTTATGGGCTAGGTCAGAGTGCTCTCTTTCCATGTTGTTCATTCCCAGTTGAATTTCCTAATAGTCTATCTCCTCAGCTAACAGATGCCCAGCCTCATGTCGGAACCAGATCGCGCCACTGCTGAGATTCCATCCAGTTCCTTTCTTATTGAGCCGTTTCCCTAGCAGATGGTGCAATGCTGCAGGCATACTCCTTCCTGTTAATTACCAGCCTTCGCTACAGATGGAAATGTCAGTCAGCCTCACAGGTCCTGGTTCCTGCCATTGCCTCAGTCCCTAGCCCTCTACCTAGGCAAGATGCTGCCAACACACACCATGTGTTTTGTGACTGCTGACTAGGCAGGCAACAAAAAACAACTTACTTCATGAATATTCATGGCGGAATGTTTAAAGTTCTGTTCATCTGTGATGCTTATAGATCCGCTTAAAGGGGATGGCACCTTCCTAAGAACACTCTGCCCCTTGTTTTCCTAAACTAAGGATACACGAGTTACCAAGTGAGTTGTCATGGCAACGTAGAGAGGACCATTAAACGTCGGCCATTTGGAGCGTTCTGTAGACACATCAATTTCTGACTAACGTTCTTCTCATACCTCTAAGTGTCACTTAATTATTCTTTTCCTGCCATAACAGACCAATAGTCACCAAGCTGAACTGATTAGCTAATAACTGTTGGTTTTCATTAAACCCTGATTATCTCATTAGCGCATATGTAGCCAATATGAATTCCTTGATCTTTCTTGGTATTTAAATATACCAAATCGAGATAAGTGAATTTCAGTAGTCATCCTCTATCCATTAAGTCGAATTATTTTACTTCTGTTGGAAACATTTTAGCAATCAAAACTGGGTATCTTTTTAGGTTTAGAGGAAAAAATTAGGGCTCAGGCTTTGAGAGTAGAGAAGAGGAAGTGAGATCTTGAGGAAGCCTTTGTTTGAAGGTCATTCAGATAAGCTTTTGTTTTTTTTAATTGGTCATCTTCTTTGGGATGCTGTGTTTATGGGTGAGATCATGTGATGATGGAGAAGGTCACCAGAGCCAGGCACCTTGTCCACACACAGGGCTTCCTTCCTCCACTACTTAACCAAGAGATGTAGACGGCGGGGTCAACATTAAATACCACAAATAGGCAAAAGAGCTTCAGACAGGAGGATCATCTCCCTGAAGACAAAGTAATCATCATCCTTGGAGGGCAAAATGGGCAACGTTATGGGTATGTAAAATTGAGAAGTAGCTTTCATGAGTCCTGATTTATTTATTTAAAAATCTACATTTATCTTCTTCCTTAGGTATCTTTTGTTTTGGAATGGGACTCTGCACTATGGGATTTCTAGCGGAGACGAGAGTTACCAGAGTCAGCACTGGAGGTATGGGAATTTCTAAGCTACAGAACTGCAGTAGGGAAAATTGAAAGATGCTATTTTGGGGGTCTCACTGATAGTTATGAAGCTTAAGTCTTTTTTCCTCGTGTCTTTTTAAGAAGCATATGTTAGTTGTATGCTTTTTGATATTAAAAAAGAAAGATAAAGCATGTGTAGGTATTTTACAGTCAGAGCAGAGATGGGGATATTCTGAATGCCCTTACCCCCCAGAAAACAAAAGGTAAGCTACACATATTTCATAAAGTAATAGGAGAGGATACATCTCTAGGAAGAGTGGGGAGATAATGCCTATAGTGCAGCCAGGGCTCTACATTCCCTTGTCCAAAATCAACTATGATTGCATCTTACAATGAAGAACACACACAGTGATTTGCAGGTAAATATTTAACAACAAGCTCGCCAAAAAAAAAAAAAAAAAAAAATTGCTAGAATATATATACATGTACATAATATCATTATAAACTTTACTCATATAAAGGATGTATATCACACAATTTACAAATAATAAAATACACAATACTCTTTATTGCAAATTTTACATAAGCAATTAATTCTTACAGAATGCTTTCACTGATTTTTGCCAAGCTGCAGTATCTGTAGCCAACCTATAGTTACAATTCAGTTATGATTGGATAATTGAAACTGAATCCCTTTCTGCTAACTCTTTCCTCATTAAATTTGTTATCATTAAGTCCAATATGTGATCTACTGTTAAACTAGTTCCCATTCTCATACAAACTATTATACATTTAGTAAATCAAAGCCTGTTTCCGGTTCATTACTATGTATGTCGGAATTTCACTCTTTGTTCAATGATGTGAGGAACTTTTTTTGTCTAATTGGATAATGGTATTCAAATACAGGAAGAATATTTCTTCAATATCTTCAATATCTTTTGCTATACACAATGTAGTAGCGACATGCACAGCACACTATTAGGTTTAATCTGCATTACTGACATTTTCTGCAAATGTCATTTCTTAAGTCTAGTCAATCAACCGAGCATTAAATCAAGTTTTGTTTTATAGTGTTTGCCAATTTCTGTTTTATAAATATTTCTACCATGCCCAATTTCAAGCTACCAACATGATGTCACTGAAGGCAAAGTTGGACAGAGAAGTTATAATAGTACACTTGATTTTTAATAATGACTGTGTTTAACAACCAAATTACAAAATTGCTGAAAATTTAACCATAGGCTCTTGCAGGCTGGTACAAGTCAACTCAAACACACCACCAGGGCACCCAGTCTCTCCATTTCCTCCACTTATCATCTCTTTTGGAATAAATATATCATGTGTGTATGTTTACAAGTATGTAAAAATTACATAATTTTACAAAGTCTTATTTAAGTGAAGCTTAATAAAGCATTCAATAAATTGAATTGAACGGATGCACACTTAATGAAGCTAGTTGAAAAAATAAAATATAAACACACAGAAAGTTTAGTAATATTTGGAGTGATTTTTGCTTTGTGCCAAGGGAGATTTAACAGGACAACATGGCTTCTCAGGAGGGTGAAGACTTTCTGTATAGCCTAGTAGGGGTGGGCAAGGGGCTTAGCCTGAGCCTAGAAAAGTGGTTAAGATTTGGGTAGATGAAGAGGGAAAAAAAGAATAGTTCAGTCATTAACTCAAAGAATATGTATTGATTGATTACTGGTAATCATAAATATTAAATTTTATGTCATTAACAATCTTTAAAAGGATACACAGTTTCTCCAAAGAATGTTTTAATCTTCTAAGCAACTGGAGGGACACAAATAAATGTCAAAAATCAGTTACTTAAGGAGTTTTAAATGTCTGAATTTTAAAAATTAACCACAGTGTCTAAAAGCAGCAAAAATTGTTTTCCTTATATACTGTATCTTTAAAAATTCTGTGGAGAATAACAGCAATAGAAACTTATGAGGAAGCCAAAAATTGCTTATCAGATTTAGGAGATATACAAAAACCAAGTGTTTTGTTTTGTTTTGTTTTGCTTTGTCTTTTAATTTGGTCTTCAAAGGAGGGAGAAGAAGGATATATGCAATTAAAGGTCAAAATGATAATAACTTGGCTAGAATTCATTTTCATTTGCAGACCGGCACTTGTAGGAATTCCCTGTTAGCCCAAAGACTAGCCTGAATGAAGTTAGTTACGCATTATTTCCCAAAGTAAGAAAATTTAGCTTTCATTTCTAAAGCCGGGAAGAAAGAATTATAGACCTGTATAAAACAAACATAGATTTGTTTTGCCATAAAATGAGAAAAGAGGTCTGTAACTCTGAATAAAGAAATATCTAACCTCTAATGAAGAAAATTTAAAAAATTTACTTTTTATTGAAAAGTAAATATGGAAATAAATACTAAAAATGACCAAATTGAAATTTGTTCAATCTGGATAGTAATGTAATTAAAGTAATAAGATGTTAATTTCTCTTAGAAGGCAAACCAAGGCCATAGAAATTACTATGTTATTGCCTCTTCTGATATGAGATAGATATACTCATATACTGCTATGAATTGCTACTAATTTATTTTTAGAAGTCAGTTTGACATATGTAACTAGAACCACAATAGAGAAATGGTTAAAGATACTATGGGCCATCTGTCTGTCTGTCTGTCTCATCTGTCTAATTAGTTATCTAGAAAAACCAGTACAGAAAGAAAAAAATAACAAAATGTTAATGAATTAAAAGTGATTTGAGGTCTCTGTTTACATTTTTATGTATTTTTTCCATTTTTTTACATTAGAAACTTTTGCTTTTATAATCAGAAAAAAGAAATCAAACTTAATTTAGAAAGGAATTATACTGCTTTTGAGGAGCACAAGCTTTGGATACAGAAAGACCTTGAATTATAGCCTGCTTTGAATCTCTATGATCTGTGCAGCATTGGCTAAACATTTCTTAGACTCGGATCTTCAGTTTCACATCTTTAAAAGGCATAATAACAGAATGCTTACAGGGTTACCTTGAAAATAGCCGAGCCTAACTTACAGAGTGCTGGACGTGTGGTATGTGTTTAGTACAGGCCAGCTTCCCTCCCCAGTTCAACACATCCTGAGTGGTATCCACTGGCATTGAAAGACCAAAATCAGATCTTTTTTAGTCTCATCAATTCTATCAAAAAAACCCTCCCCCTTGTGCTCTCAACCTAGGAGGGTCAAGCCAGTGGAATGGTAATCATCTTGTGTGAGTTGTCAGTGCTCTCCTAAGCATCTGTTATGCAGGATCACGCTCTTAAGTTTGCCAAAAATTACATCGTTGATAATGTCTGCTGGAGATGCTTAGGCAAAACTCGAAATAGAAAGATAATATTTTGGAAGACAATTCCCCACAAGTGTAACCCCAAAGAGTGTTGGTTTGGGGACATGGAACAGCTGGAAAAGTAAGACCACATCGTTCAAAAGCATGACAGCACCTCTGCAAATGAGATGAGAGCTAAATATGTGTCTCAGAGATAGGAAGCTAAATCAGAACGCAGCAAGAAGACAGCACACATTCGAGAGAGGAAAAAGTGTGAAATCTGCTTCTGGCCATCAGAGGAGCTGATGCAATCCCGGCTGACTCGGGGGACAGCCACGGTGCCAGCTACAGAGGCCACATGGCTTCTAATGAGGCCAGGCCCAGTTGTAGCTCCGAAGAGTGGGTGAGCCAGCCAAATTTCACCCAAGGACAGAAGCAGCCTTAACAGCTGGTGAGTGAATTAACTTCAGGCAAACGGTTGGACCCAGGTGGAGGGACATTTTGAATCATTCCCTTATGGGTAAGAAAAAGAACAAAACATCTTAGGAAACAGAGCTACCATGGCCTCTTTATTTCAGTTTAGTTTCTTCTGTCAGCCTTCTTTGGGGGCCAGGGAAGGAGCCAGGCAGCAGGGAGAAGCTTGGGGGCTTGAGGGACTGTGGAGCGATGACACATCAGTGTGAGACTGCATAAAAGGAGGATGGGGAAGTCAGGGCCCAGGGTGCACTTGCATTGCAGAGCTGGGAAGGAGGCTGCACTTTATCAAGGCAGCATTCCACCTGAGTTAAAGGAAAACATTTTAGGTGATGTGAGCTCTTAAAAAGAGATTTCCTCTTAAGAGAACCTCTTCAGCATCTTTTTTATCTGCAGCTCTTATCAAATGCTGGGTCCCTGGCATTTGCACAGGAAATATTATTGACCTGCCCCAGAGTGTCTCTACTCCCAAGATTTACCTGTTTCTGGAGCGGGCTGTCCTCATGAGGCCTTGTCCCTGGAAGCGCCCTGCAGAGAGCAGGCTGATCCTGAAGGGACGGAAGAAGGGCTTCTTGCATTGACTGGAAACCTGAATCCTGAAGAATTCAGGAAAAGCCCGCACCCTGCAGTTTGAGCACCATCTTGCCACCTGGTGGCTGCATCCCTAAATTGCAAGGGCAGGTCTTTGTTTTAACAAGCCTCTAAATAAGTGAATTTGCAAAATAAAGTCATGAGGTGAAGCCATTTTGACAAATGTTAGAGATGCGAGCATCTTAGAAGGATGGGTAGAATTTAAAAAAAAACAAACATATGTTGTGAGAGAATATAGCTTCTCTGGTGAGAAAGAGGTCAAATCAAATGTGAGTGGGCAGACAGGAAACAGGAGGCTAACGCAGCACCCAGGCGTGGGTAGGATACCGCATACCGCCCTGACATGCAGGTTATTCCAGGAAGATGTCTCTCTCTGTGAGGGCTGAGGTTACCACTGTTCCTACGCAGCCCAGGGAGGAGAGGGGTCTGGTAACATTGTGCGCCTCTCCTTTTTTGACATTTTAATATTTGACCCCTGTTTACGTGTGCAAAAACCTTCTCAAGGCAGCACAACATCTTTTGATTTTTTAACATCAGCACTGAGTTTACCTTTTTTTTTTTCGATCACTTTTGTCTTCTTCCTTTCCCATTCTCTTCTTTAGTTGACAAGCACTGGCTACCATCTATGTGTCAACAGTTGTGTCATGAGTTTGAGATGGGCCAACAGCACATGGAACTCAAAGGTGACTAAGGGAGAAAGGAAAGTAAATCAACAATCAGAGTCCAGAGAGCTACATGCAGTGCAACCCATGGTTTTATGGGAGAACCGAGAGGGGCACCTCACTCTGGAAGGAACAACGCCAGGAGAGGCTTTGAGGTGCCAATAATGTCCAGGTGATGTGCAAATGTGTAGGAGCTAGCAAGACAGAAAAGCAGCTATTAATGGGGAAGTGGTGTGGGTGACATTTCAAATAGAGGGAATAGCAGCCAAAAGAAGATTAAAAAGATATGTTTAAGGAAATGCTGGAACGACTATTTCACATGGCCGTGGTGCCAGAGATAAGTTTAGAAGACATGCACAGGATCAGACCAGGGAGGGTGAGCCAGTGGCTCTGCATTTCACCCTGGCAACTCTGAACTCCTGCTGGAGAATTTTAAGCAGGGGAGGAACAGCTACCTGACAGACACAGATAAACATCCTGGAAAGATCGCTCCCACTGCAGTGAGAAAGGAGCCATGCTGGAGACTGCAGCTGCACAGGCCAAGGAGGCCTTCTGAAAAAGTTCATCTGGATGAAGGCAAATCCAAGAGCAGCTTAGCTGGCAGAACTGACAGACCGTGGTGCTCCTACAGAACAGGTGGGTGACGGGAAGGGTCTCGAGGAAATGCACAGAGGGTGTGAAAAGTTCCAGGTTGAAATCCTAGGTGCAGGCTACGCAATGGCCATTTAAGCATTTATGAATGGAAAATCCAGGGTGCACAATGCTTTGAGGAGAGGGTCACTTTGGATTTGCCTCTGGAGTCTACAGGCATGGTGTCCTTGGGCGCCCAGCCATGGAAGTCTGGGGTCTGGGCTGGTAGCTGGATCTCAGCCTCCTTCAGCTCCCTTTTTCCTCTTTTTGTTTATTTTTCATTCTTTCCCCTCTCCACATCTCAGTTCTAACCTCTTTGTCTCAATATGCTCTTTTTTGTCTGTTCTTTAAATAGGAACTTGTTTGGAATTGAGCCTTGATTCTGAAAAGAAAGTATCAGAGGGCAGCATTTGAACTGGCATTTAAGGTGTCAACCAGGGGGAATTTGGTGCTGACCAGTAAAAGGAGAAAATCCCAAAGAGAAGCTCCATCACCAGGGACAGGAACAGACTCCTGACTAGAAACTCCGTGGATGTGCTGAATCATTCGGATACTTTCCAGAAAATTATTTTACCTACTCAGAAGGCTGGGCATCAGCCAAAACAGGCTGGAAAACCACAAGGAAAGACATTTCTATGAAGTAACTAGAGTTTTCGGGCTTCTACTCTAGAGGAATATAAGAGGAACTTTCTTTAAAGAGTGTGCAGGTGGTTCCTTTTAAGCTCACCTGTCTGATTTTTCAAACAGATCAAGGGGTGATGGCAGGGAAATGTCTCCCCTGGGAATCTCACCCCTCCATTTGCTAAAGAGAAAGAGCTTCAATCCCTTGACAGGATGATGAAGAAACAATAATAAACTGCTGTGACCAAGTCTCATGCCAGCGGTCCTACCTGTGGTCCACCCTTCTCGTGGCCAACAATGACTTTTCTTTTCTTTTCTTTTTTTTTTTTTTGAGACGGAGTCTCGCTCTGACGTCCAGGCTGGAGTGCAGTGGCGCAATCTCGGCTCACTGCAAGCTCCGCCTCCCGGGTTCACGCCATTCTCCTGCCTCAGCCTCTCCGAGTAGCTGGGACTACAGGCGCCCGCCACCACACCTGGCTAATTTTTTTGTATTTTTTAGTAGAGACGGGGTTTCACCGTGGTCTCGATCTCCTGACCTCGTGATCTGCCTGCCTCGGCCTCCCAAAGTGCTGGGATTACAAGCGTGAGCCACCGCGCCCGGCCACAATGACTTTTCTTAAAAAAAAAAAAAAATCAAGATTTGTACCACTCCTGCTGTAAGCTCTTCAGTGGTTCATGGATGAATGAACAGGATCACCATTGGCACTCAAGGCCCCCCACAGATCACCTACTCATCTTTCCACCCCAGCTTTTGCCGTTCTCTCCCCATCCCACAAATCCATTGCCATCCAAAGATAAGAAAGATCCCAGATAGGGCTTCCCGGTTGCAGCAGAGTGGACTGTCTTTACACTGGAGGGCTATTCTTCCACAAAGAAGTCTGCTTCCTCGTGGGAAGGGATTAGAGTACTTCTCCTAGGCACTATGTGAGCAGATGGTTGAGAAATGAGCTAGCCCTTGAGCCTCTGCAGCAAGGGAGGGTTCTTCCTTTTAATGGTCCCATCATCAGAGCAGATGGCATGGGAAATGCACCAGTTTGGAATCGGGAGGAACAAGTTTCAGGCCTGACTCAGATACAGATACTTGCCATCATCAGTATGCCCTTGAATGAGCTATAAAGGGTCTCTGAACCTCTGTCCTCTCCTTTGCAGTGTTGAGCCAAGGTTATATACCACACAGGGATTGAGGAAGAGGAATTAAGGGAGCGTACATGGAAGGGGCTGGCTCACAGCCATCACTGGCTAAACACTACTTGAATTCCATTCTAAAACTCCACATAGAAAGGCAATTTGACAAAATTTGATCATCCCTTCACCCCAGTTCTCACCTCGTGAACTTTTCTTCCATTTATCACCCTTGGATTTAGTAGCTCGGCACACACAGTCTTTCTCCCTCTCTCGCTTCTTTCTTGCTCTCCTTTTTTCTTCTTCTGTTAAACCTAAGAAATTCTAATGCTGAACAGGGTTTTCTTAAGGTGATTCTCCTGGAAAAGATGACTCTTCAAGCAAAAATTCAGACTTTCTGTAGAGTGACCGAGACACGTAGGCGGCGGTAGCAATACAGGCTGACCTTCCAGCATGGTCCTGGGAATCACACGTCAGCTCTGCTGCAGATGCCCAGACGGCGTGTTTCTTCCTGAAACAAATCAACTTCCACACTGCTCTTCAGAAGACTAAGATGGCCACGTCTATCTAATGAACCCATCCTGCCACCTCCATTTGGATCCCGGAAACGGACTGAGCTCTTTTGTGGTTCCCTGTACATTTCAGCGTGCATCTTCAGCTATGAGAGGTCATTTGCTGCCAGTTCTGTTGGCTTTAATGAGTCTCCTGCCTTGGACTTGGAGAGAGAAGTGGGAAAATGTGATTCTCATGCCCAGGCCTGGCCTCCCTGCACTCACTTTTCCCATTAAGCTTTGACACTGGACCATGCCTTTGCTGGCAGAGGAGGTTTTTATGGATCTTATGGGGGATGCACAATGGAAACTGGAATTAAACTTGTGTTTCTCTTTTCTCTCTCTCTTTTCCTTGATTGGGTTTTGACGGAAATCATTTGACTGTTTCCTTTTCACGTGGCCAGAACTGAATATGTTCTTTCAACGTTATCCAAACCATCATGCTCAAATGGAAAGGGAAGTTCTGTGAGGTTAAATGGCAAAGACATGATGTCTACAGTAGGAACAAAGCTGCTTAGATCCTCCAGACGCTGTAAATTCCCCTAACATGAAAGACAAGAGTACAGACTCTGAGGTCAGAGGGACTCATGCCCAAATCCCATCTCTACCTCTCACAAGTTACTTATTCTCTTTGAGTTCTGATTTCCTCACTGGTCAAATGGGAATAAAAATCCCCTCCCGGGCCGGGCATGGTGGCTCAGGCCTGTAATCTCAGCACTTTGGGAAGCCAAGGCGGGTGGATCACGAGGTCAGGAGTTCAAGACCAGCCTGACTGAAATGGGGAAACCCCGTCTCTACTGAAAATAGAAAAAAATTAGCCAGGTATGGTGGTGCACACCTGTTATCCTAGCTACTCAGGAGACTGAGGCAAGAGAATCGCTTGAGCCAGGGGGGCGGAGGTTGCAGTGAGCCGATATCACACCACTGCACTCCACCATGAGTGACAGAGCAAGACTCCATCTCAAAAAAAAAAAAAATCCCACCTCGTAGGATATCTGTGAGGGTGAGGTGAGGGGTAAGAACTTGGAGAATCACCTGCTAGGAATCCTCCCCTCCCTCTCTTGCTCCTGCTATGTGGCTTTCTGTTCTCAGGTCTCTACCCTCCCAAAGGATCTCTGAACATTTTCCATGTGTCAAACAGGGTAACCTCTTAGAAGTCTGCTTTGCCTTTTCAGGATGACCTTCAGCCATCCACCCACACGGTTCTCCCAGCCTCGCGCTCTGCTGTAGGATAAACCCAAAGGCCTTGGTATGGCCACAGGGCCCTTGAAGGGATTTCCCCTGACTCTTCTTGGCTCATCTCTTATCACTCCTAGTTCCACAAATAGTGTATGTCCTTCAGAGGACAACTCAGCACACATTGATCCCTAAATGCCACCCTTCCCTCGGGACTCACTTCAGCTGTCCTTTTCACTGAGATGTCACCACTCCCCAGCTGTGGTCATCCACAGCCTCTGTGTGCATTTCCTTCCATCAGAGAGCTTGCTGGGGAATCATCAGCTCCTCACACTCCCATCTCACCAAGCTGTGAGCTCCCAGAGGGCAGATATGTGTCTTGTTCATCTCCATAGCATTATTTGATATTGCAATGTTTAATACACAACAGTGTTGATGCTGAAATAAACAAATATGGAATACACAACTAGGCTGACTCGTGGTTTTCTGATCTCCCTTGTTTTTTTTTTTGTTTTTTTTTTGATGGGGAGTCTGGCTCTGTCGCCCAGGCCAGAGTGCAGTGGCACGATCTCAGCTCACTGCAACCTCCACCTCCCAGGTTCAAGCAATTCTCCTACCTCAACCTCCTGAGTAGCTGGGACTACAGGTGTGCACCACCACACCTGGCTAATTTTTGTATTTTTAGTAGAGATGGAGTTTCACCATTCTGGTCAGGCTGGTCTCAAACTCCTGATCTCGTGATCCACCTGCCTCGGCCTCCCAAAGTGCTGGGATTACAGGCATGAGCCACTGTGCTCGGCCACAGTCTCCCTTGTTAATCTTCCGTGGCGTCTAATTACTGCCTTGACACCTTGACACTGCCTTACTTTCTGCATTTCAGTTTGGAGGTCAGAGGCTAAATTTCTTTTATTTGTTGCATCAGCCTCTACACTTGAGGGAAATATCTTCAAACTAAAGAAGGTTTTATTAAAAAAGGAAACACCTGATTTAGTTAGATTAGCCACAAAGAGGAATTTTGGATTGCCTGTTTCTGATGGGCTTGTTAAGATGGTATTTTGATTTTTAAATAACAATATAACTTTAATGTCATCATAATTAAATATTGAATAAACTTTCTTGTGCTTTTTGAATACATTTTTTCTTGCTATGCAGTGGGATGTTTCTTTTTCTTAAGGTATAAATGCATTGTTTAACATGTGTTTCCAATATATTACGAGACTGCTATGTAATAGACTTTTTTCCCAACAAGACAGCATTCCTTAAATCGAGTTAATCGCCTACATAATGGTCATGTTAAGTTATTTTGAAATAACTACTCGGGAGGCTGAGGCAGGAGAATGGCTTGAATCTGGGAGACGAAGGTTGCAGTGAGCCGAGATCATAGCACTGCACTCCAGCCTGGGTGACAGAGCGAGACTCCATCTCACAACAAAACAAAACAAAACAAATAAACAAAGTAAATAAATAAATAAATAAAAATAAAAAGGATCATTCTGACTGCTGGTGAGCATAGATGGTAGGAAATCAGAGGGAGACTGTGTGAGATGCTATTTCAATAATCAGGTTAGTGATGACAGTGACCCAAACCATAGGAATATCAGAGGAGCAGAGACAAACGGTCCAAGATTGGATTTTTTTTTCTTTTTTTGGGACAGAATCTCACTCTCTCGTCCAGGCTAGAGTGCAGTGGTGTGATCTCGGCTCACTGCAACCTCCGCCTCCAGGGTTCAAGTGATTCTTGTCCCTCAGCCTCTGAAGTAGCTGGGATTACAGGTGTGAGCCACTGCACCCAGACTTGGATGTGTTTTGAAAGTCAAATCTTGCTAGGGAGTGAACGTGGGGCATTAGAGAGAGCAGAGTCAACCATGCTGCCAGAAACCAAACAAATGGTAGGATGGGGCTGCCATTGACTGAGATAGCTGAACAGTGAGACACATAAGTTTGGTGAGTGGGGCCAAGGAGGAGTTCACTTCAGACATGCTGTGTTTGAGATTCTTGAGGTGCCTATTACACATCAGAAAGGTGATGTCAAGAAGTAGCTGAATATATGAGCCTGTGCTTCAGAAGGAAAGGGGTCTTGTTAGAGATAGACATTTAGGACTGGCAGTGCTGAGATGTGTTTAAAGGAGGAAGGCTGGATGATGTCACACCTGGGATGTCACACATGAATACGGAGGACAGGAATAGTCTGGGTGCTAAGACCAGGGATGCCACAGTGTTCAGAAGTCAGGGAAAGGAGGAGGAACCAGCAAAGGCCACTTAGGAGGAAGGCCAGTGAGAAGGAAGAAAGCAAACGATGTGTATTATCTTGAATCCAGATAGAAAAAAAATATTTTAAAAATGAAGAAATATTAAATACAGTAAATATTGTTGCAAAGACAAGTAGGACAAGGAGTGACAATTGAACGTTGGATGTCACCATGTTTACCACCTTGTAAGGGTTGTTCTGGTGTAGTGTGTGGCCAATCCTTCGAGAGAGAATTGTAGGAGGAGTGGAAACGGTGGATGGGCATGAGACTTCCGAGGAATTCGGCATTCAAGGAGAGTAGAGGCATAAAGCTGTAGTTAGGGGATCAGTAACTTTTTAAAACAGCTACTGACTGTATATCTAGGAGAAAGACTCACAGAAAGGGAGCAAATTATGATATGGGAAAAACAGGAGGAAATTACCTAGGAATGATTTGAGTAGGCGTGAGGGGATAGAGTTGAGCACACCCATGATCGCTCAAATGTCACCAGCTTTGATACAGATGGGTATGAATTCAGACATGTATTTGTGGTTCTGGCTCTGTTCAGGTGGTCCTTTTGTAGAGGGCTTCATGAGATATGGCTGATGAAGTAGGCTGTGATTAAAGCAGAGTGGGTTAAATGCCTAGACAGGGAGATTAGGCCTAACCCAGGGAGTGAGAGGAGTCATCAAGGATTCAGAACAGGGAGTGGAATGAGGAGATAAGTGTGCATTAAATAATACTGCTGCTGATGTTCAGAATAGCTGATATGTATCCAGTGTGCTCTTTCAAGATACTGTTACCCGTGTTGAAGGAAACTATTGAGATTCACATGGATGCGGTTCTTGCTACTATGAGAGTATTAAGGAAAAAATAAAATTTCTTGTCATGCTAAGAATATTGCGAGGCCTTCATGTTCTGAATCTGGCATAAATGTCTTCAGATGTGTTTCAAAGTGGAAAATGAAAGTCTGAGGCACCCTGAGAAGAACCCTCCACAGCAGCATCTTGTGGGATGAGGTTACAACAATCTCTGTGAAGTTAAGTCTTTTTCTTTTTCTTTTCTCTTTCTTTCTTTCTCTTTCTTTCTTTTTTCTTTTTCCTTCCCCCCTTCCCCCTTCCCTTCCCTTCTTCTTTTTCTTTCTTTCTTTCTTTCTTTCTTTCTTTCTTTCTTTCTTTCTTTCGTTCTTTCTTTTCTTTCTTTCTTTCTCTCTCTCCTTCCTTCCTTCCTTCCTTCCTTCCTTCCTTCCTTCCTTCCTTCCTTCCTTCCCTTTTTTCTTTTTGTCTTACTCTGTCCCCTGGCTGGTGTGCAGTAGCACAGTTGGCTTACTGCAACCTCCAACCCCTGGGCTCAAGGGATCCTCCCAGCTCAGCCTCCCACAGACACACACCACCATGCCACGCCCGGCTAAGTTTTGTATTTTTGGTAGAGATGGGTTTTCGCCATGTGGCCCAGGCTGGTCTCAAATTCCTGAGCTCAAGTGATCTGCCCACCTTGGCCTTCTAAAATGCTGGGATTACAGGTCTGAGTCACTGTGCCCAGCCTGCTTCTCATTTTCTGAGCACCACTGAAGTCCTACATTCTTAGCTCACATCAGAGAGAAGGAGCAACAATCAATCAAAACCTATAGGAGATTTTCCTCATCTCCCAGGTGAAAACAGGCTCAGAGACAGGTGACACTCCATTAAAAAGTAAAATACATTCATAACTGGTATAAAGGCCCCACATATGTATATAATATAATGTGTATATATAGTATTATATATAATATAGTGTGTGTATACATATATTATATATGTATAGTATTATATATAATGTAGTGTGTGTATACATATTTTATATATATATATAAATTCTTGTGCATAGCATTATTTCATTTTGCTAATGACAAGTCTAAGGCTCACAGAGGCAAGGTGACTCACACAGAACTTTTATATGGCAGAACCAAGCATCTGAGAGAATTTGTCTCACCACACGCCGTGTTCTTGTTGCCACCATTGTATTTTAAATGTTAAGTTTCTGCTATACTTTATTTATACTATTCTTTATTTTATTATTCCTTTTAAATTAAACTTAAATTGACTCACTTTCTTGATTTTAGACCCATCCTAAGCAAAACTATCCATAAGTGCCTAGGTTTTATGTGCTAATTACATATTAATTTCTAACATATATTTAATAATTATTAAAAATAATCATCTCTAGAATTACCAATAAAGTACAGGATAGGTTGAAAGTACAGAATCAGGAGTAGAGAAAAATTATTCGGAAGTTGTAATGAGAAGACAAAGGTTCATGACCTGAACCTGGTTATTGACAGGTGAAATGCAAAAAAAGACAATAAAAACATGAGAGATTTTGAAATTAAAGCAAAAAAAAAAAAAAAAACAACTAAGAGTTCAGATGACTTTTATGGTTTCAGGTGATCGGTGGTGCTATCAGGACAGGAGAGAAGTCCAGCAAAGTTAAAAGCTACTCGGCAAGGCTGCATGTAGCTCAGCTCTGCCAGCACAGCTGACATCTTACGCCACAATAGTCTGAGTGAATTTCTCTGTAGGATAAGGTGGTTAAATTAGCTGATCACAGACATGCTGATTTCTCATTGTTCCTTCCTTCAATATAGGTACAAGTATATATAGACATAAATATACATATGTATATATGCATATACAGTTTTTTTTTCTTCCATTGGGGAAGGGGTAGTAAAGGATAAATATAATTTTAGAGTCGCAAAAACTATATCTAAAAATAGTCAATCTTGTACGTCCTATTGTGTAACAGACATCAGTCATGATAAAAGATTAATAGTAAAATTCTTGGTTTTTGTCTTGCTCTGTCACCCAGGCTGGAGTGCAGTGGTGCAGTCTTGGCTCACTGCAACCTCCACTTCCCAGGTTCAAGTGATTCTCCTGCCTCAGCCTCCCGAGTAGCTGGGACTGCAGGCGTGTGCCATCATGCCAGGCTAATTTTTGTAGTTTTAGTAGAGACAGGGTTTTACCATGTGGGCCAGGCTGGTCTCGAACTGACCTCAAGTGATCCGCCCTCCTTGGCCTCCCAAAGGGGCTGAGATTACAGATGTGAGCCACCGCACCTGGCCGAATTCTTTTCCTTTCTGTAAGATCACATTAGTTACTAATTAACTCATATTCAAGTCATAGTCGTCACAAAGAACACATGGTGGCAGACAGCACTGAAAGGCCCCGCGTTCCTTCTCAGCCTTTGGCTTCTCTGATGTGAAATGACACCTCTCATAATCTTTGAGTGTTTAGGCTGTTGCTGTGTGAAATCTCCCAGTTCAAATGGGTCCTTATTTTCTCTGGGAATATTCTAGCATTGGACTTCCAGGCCAGAGACTGGATGAGATGACTTCTTTGAAATGTGTATTCAGCAGAAGAGAAAATCGGCTGCACTCATAAGTGCTTTTAGAATGCTAAGGAAATCTCTAAGACCCCCTCATACTTCTTGACTCTCTCTCTGTTACAAGCATTTGGGAGACTTAGAATATTCCTTTGCTATCTGGCATAATTACGAGAAAGTCAACATCTTTGGAAAAAAAGACAGAACTCAAAAAATTTCCTAATCTGTTCATAGTTGGGGATGGCTACAATTTTTCCAAATAATGCCAGGTAATGTGCATGTATCTATCTTTATATTTCTATGCAGATGTGTGTGTGTGTGTGAGTGTATGTATGTGTGTATTTCTTCTGAATTTCTCATCCCTTGGAAAATGAGTGTTAGTCAAAAGAACATGAAAAACAATTAGATTGGGTTTTGGGAATGTGGTCATCGTGGAGCGGCTTATTATCAGATAATAAATCTGCATGTGGGTAGGTGGGTGGTGCGTGTGTGAGTGTGGGTGTGTAGTTGAAGCCACTGCAGAGCGGCCAACAGCAGGCAGAAATGGGAGGCTCTCCCCCTTGAGAGCAGGGAAGTGCTCACTGCATGAGAACCAGGTGCAGGAGGCACAGAGTGCCCGCAGGGATGCTGTGTCCCCCTGGAACACTCAGTTTGTGCAGCACAGGAGCTGGGTCTCAGGTGGAAAGTTGCAGTCTTTGTGGCTTGATGTGTCTGGAGAATGGGGTTTGGTGCTGCCAGAGAGGTTAGGCTCAAATGTACGCTGTAAATGTGTGCATTTCAAGCTATGTAAATTATACCCGAATCCAAAGAAAACAATCAAGATTGAAACCTGAATCTGTTTGATATTAAATGATGTTCACAAGTTTATGAAGTTGCCCTGGGCCTTAGTGTCCTCATGTGAAAACATAATGGGCACTACTTACTGAAAACCTGCCTCGCGCAAGGCCCTCTCTTCGCAGCTTTACACCTCTAAAACTCACGGTCATCCCCCAAGGAAAGTTGGATTATTTGCCTTGGCCAAGATCAGGAATGGGATCCAGATAGGTCTGGTTCCACAGGTCGCATAGTTATGACTACCGTGGCCGCCTCCCGGTTGGGAAGATCAAGTTGAAAAGTGAGGTGTATTATAAACTGGTAAGACGTTCTAGGATTTCATGTTGCTATTACTACTCAAAGGGACTTTTCTCTTTCCAAGTCATGAAGACAAAACATTTGGGACCAATGTTGAGACACTTAGAGCAGCAGCAAAAGCCAGTTGCTTGGGTGGGGACGTCTCAGTTTCAAAGCTTCCTCTCTTGGTGAGTTCTCACCTGACCCACATGTGGCTTCCATCCCTTGCATTCGAAGGTGTGTAATCAGGTGACAACTCTGGGAACTTTCTACTTTTTTACCCTTGTTCCAAGGGTCTGACACTCTGAAAACTCAAAAGAGTGGAGCTAGCAGCTGGAGAGAAGTAAAGACACATTTGTAAGATGCTGTGTGTGGTGTTTTCTTTTCCTCCCTTTTCCCCTAAATGCAGAGAGAGTGCAGTGTGACTAATTACACCAGAGAGGAAAGCAGAAGCTCTCAAGTTAAAGTATTTTGGTAATCATGTTTACTGCGGGTAAAGTACGTCTGCATTAAATAAGTCAAAACACAGTGCGCAAAATTTGGAAGGATTCCTTGAGCACTGCAAGGACGGAGTTAGATGTAGAAATGATATAATGTCCAAGTCGAAGCACTATGAGAGAAGATAAACCATCTGCTTCAACTAACTCAGATCCACTTGAAAATGCTAATCGTATGGCAGGAGGATGATTAAACTACATTAAAAAAAACTTTTTCAGTAAGAGATGTACTGCATTGTTCAGCAAGATTGGGCTCCCCACAGATGGAAGGAATGTTATTGCCTCAATTAGGTGACCATCAGAATCTTGGTTTGTCATAGGTTCTTAAAGACTTTATTGATCACTCGAGCTCTGTTCTGCCATCCATCTCTTTGCAGATGGTCCAGAAAAGGTAATTAACTTCTTGAAAGGCCTGCAAATGTTTAATAGCAGATCCAGAACCGAAATGCTGATTTCCTCACTCCAGATTTAATGTCCTTGCTGCTGCCTCTGTAAGTGGAGAACTGAGTACTACATTGATAAGAAAATACTACGCAATCATTACTCAGTTATAGGAATGTTGCTGCTAGAACTGAAAGAAATCTTTACAAGGTGCTAGACACAGACTCCAACTTCTCATTTTATGAGCAAGAGAAGCAATTATGGGTAAGAGAAGTAAGGAATTGCTATTTACCCCACCACAAAATCATGAAATGGAAATATGCAATACACGCACACACATTCATATGGACATTCTGCTCTAAAATGGGAACAGACGAAGGTCTTGGTATAGGCTTCAACACAGGGCACAACTTTCAATGTCCATGTCAGTGAAGATGGCATTTCCTTTTCAATGTCAATGAAGATGATGCCACTGCTAATGTGATGAATATGACAATGATGATAGTGAATTTTTGAGAGCTCACTGTGGAACTCCTGGGCACTTTACATAAATTGTGTCATTTAATCTTTCAAAAATCCCTGAGGCTGCTGTGCACTAGTTTGCTAGGTCTGGCCTAAGAAGAACCACAAACTGGGTGGCGTAAACAATAGAAATTTACTGTCTCGCTGTTCTAGAGGATAGAACCCCAAGATCAAAACGTGGGTGAGGTTGGTTCCTTCTGAGGGCTGTGAGGAAAAGATCTGCTCCAGGACTCTCTCCTTGGCTTGAACATGGCTGTCTTCTCTCTGTGTCTTGTATTTTCTTTTCTTTTTGCCTGCCTTTTCCAAATTCCCCCTTTTCATCAAGATACCGTCATGTTGGTCCATAGCCCACTTTAGTAACCTTATTTTGACTTGATTGTCTCCAAATATGGTCATATTCTGAAACACTGGAGATTAGGACTTCAGCAGATGAACTTTGTGGGGTACAGTTCAGCTCGTAACAGACTGGCATTGCTGTTGTTGTTATTCTTCCCATCCAGGAGATGAGGCAGCCGAGGCTCAGAGAAGGCGTGTACTGTGTTCACCGTCACAAAGCTGGAGGGAAGCAGAACCTGCGTGAAGTCTGGGGCTCAAGGGGGAGACTTGGCTTTTCTTCCTAAAAATATTTTGTTTGCTTTTGTGTGAGGCCCAGGTCAGACTTTCAGAAAAGGACCCCATCTCCAAACAGTTCCTGAAAAACGTTCTCCCCTAGATGACTCCACTAGGAATTGATTTTCCCTAAAGATGATAGGAAGCTGTTTTTCAAAGTCTGCACCATGCCACTTGGGTCCCTGCTGGAACTCTATCTGCACTTCTCTCTTGCCCCAAGAGCCACAGCCCTGATTCTTGGGGTCCCAAGTGTGGACTAATGTTCTGAGTCTCAGCCATTACCACTCACATCAGTGTCAGAACAAAAAGCTGGGTGCAGCCTGTGAAGGAGCCCAGAGAATATTCCATCTTCAACTAGGGGGAAGTGATGACTGCAAATCCACACCATTGACTCACGCAAGGGATTTCAACAGGGCATATTCCTCGAGGAGGGAAGTTACTACAGCTTGGGAGAGAGAAAGCTTGAGGTGGGAGGAGCAGGAGCCAGCAGAGAGAGACTGTGGGCAAATACTTCAGAGTAATAAAATTGAAGAAACTCAAGGGCCAAGGTTGCTGGTTAGAAAGAAAACACAGAACTAAAACTGTAGGCAGGGACATTAAAGCAAAATATGTCTGGTTATAACATCACTTCCCCAAAATTTCAGTGCAGTTTTTACTGGGTGAAAATTACTTCCTTGTGAATCATTTTGATAGGAATTCCACTGGAGATTTAAGGCCAGATAAAGCAGGCAGATAAGCCAAGGTATGTCTTATGAAAGGAGTGAGACATGATGGGTATAAAGCAGCCGAAGGTGGACAGGGTGGGTGTGCACCTGGCTCCTCAGATACCTGTTCTCAGGTCCTGGGAGAGCAACATCTCTCTGCATGTCAGTCTCTAGATTTCTAATATGTGTTATCGTAACAGTGTCCTAGTAAGTCATGACAATTCAATGCGATCACACATGTGAAATTGCCTGCATAAGCTTGGCACTTGTGAAGTACACAACAAATGTTTTAGAATAATGACAGATAATTGGGCTGGTATAGTGACTTGTGCCTGCATTTTGGGAGGTCAAGATGGGAGGAATGCTTGAGCCCAGGAGTCTGAGACCAGCCTGGGCAACATAGTGAGAGATGCACCTGTGGTCCCAGCAACTTGGGAGTCAACGGTGGGAAGATTGCTTGAGCCCACGAGTTCCAGGCTGCAGTGAGCTGTGATGGTGCCACTACATTCCAGCCTGGGCAACAAAGTCAGATCCCATCTCAAACAAAAACAAACAAAAAAGAAGTAATTGTATTATAAGGAAGTAACAACTGGGCAGCAGAACTTCTGTTTGTAATTCGATCTTCTTCCTTCTAGGCCAGAAAGAAATAATTATGTACTTATCATGGAAGAAATCTAAAGCAGAGGCTGTGTCATGAGATAGAGAAATAAACCCTTAAATCATAACCTTGTAGGAAAAAATCTTAAATACAAGGGCTCCAGTGACACTGGCTATTCATGTGGACAATCAACTATGAAGCAGAGTTGCCACTTAGCCTATGGAGCAATTGTGGGCTTCTGTTGGAAAAATACATGTTGAATCCTGAGACCAATGATAAGAAAAATAGGGTGAGAAATCCAGGTGAGTGTGACTTTTATTCACCCCTAAATTGGGGTGTCCAGGCACTGAGCTGCTGGGATTGTCCTGGCCAGCCACCATTTCCTCCATCAATTGTTTTTTCTGACTCACATCATTTAGAAATGCCTGTGATAGCTGCAAAATTTTTGTTTTTCATTCATACCTCTCTCTTCAACCATATGGCCCTGTTGGTCAGCTTGGCATAGGGTAGAGGGCTGGGTAAAGGGACAATATTTATTGTGCTGAAATCTTCAGCTCTTCCTCCATTGCACATTTAATTCTCCCAGCATCCACATGAGCAAATTATTCTTTCATTTTTCAAATGAGATGAGTCTCAGTAAGAGATAGGTAGTTAGTAGCAGAGTTAAGATTTAAACTTTGGTGTGTGTAAAGCCAAAGTCCATGTTATTTCTGTTATACTAATATTAGTAAAACAACAAAAACTGAAACTTACGTAGCATTGACTATAGGTTGGGTATGGTTCTAAATACTTTAGATACCTTCACTCCATCTTCATGAAACCCCAAGCAATAGGTAGGTGTAGGTATCCTTATCAGATGGTAAACCAGAGGGCGGGGTGGATGGAGTCAGGAACAGAGTTATTAAGGATGGAGCTGAGATGCCACCTGAAAACTCTGCCTTCCCAGTGTTGAACCACTGTATTAATTTGCTAGGACATACAAAGTCCCACAAACCAGGTGGCTTAAAACAATATAAATTTCTTGTCTCACAGTTCTGGAGGGTTGAAGTTCAAGATCAAGGTGCCGTCAGGTTGGATTTCATTCTGATGTCTCTCTCTCTGTCTCCTAGAGGGCCATCTCCTCCCTGGGACTTTACATGGTCCTCCCTCTGTGTGTGTCTGTGTCCGGATCTCCTCTTCTTATAAGGATACAAGTCGTATTGAATTAGAGACCATCCCAATCACCTCATTTTACCTTAGTTACCCCTTTAAAGACTCTTCTTAAATACAGTCACATCCTGTGGCACTGTTAGCGCTTCAACATATGAATTTTCGGAGAATGGAATTCAGCACACAACAACCACTGTGGGAGACGGCCTTCCTCTCCAGTTGTGCTAGCTCCAGTGACAGTTCTGTTGTTCTGCTTTTATGTTTCCTTCTAGTGAAGTCTTGCCCCTACAACTATCATGGCTCACACACATGGCCTGTGGTACTAACAACATTGATCCATGGATATTGAAATACATCTAACAATGAATGAGGCTTAATATGCTCCAGAAATTCTCAGCCTGTATTTTAGATAGTGCTAAGTACCTACTGACTACTCTTGAAAGTTTTCTTTTCCCAAATATCACCATTCCTTATTTATAAACTTAAAAAAAATTATGTTAACAGACAGAGGCAGTTGGAGAAGGGTAAAGGTAGAGATGGGAGTCGGATATGTTGTCTTTGGGTAAAATAAGACAGCTTGTTGTTTGCTCTGAAGTTGGAGTTATAACAATCTACAGTTTCATATGGGAAAAATTTGTTTATAACATTAAGACGAAATAGTGAAATTAAAAGTACAAATATGACCATACTCAAAAGTAGAGCTATAAATAAGAAAATAAAAGATGGGTAGCAAATGAATCAAATTGTTTACTTTGGGTGTCTGTGAGTGTGGTTAGTGGGAGTGATTTTTCTTCTTTTACTTATTGAAAAAAGGTGAATTTTTATAAGTAGTTAATACTTTAGAATTCAATAGGTCATAAAATGTTATAAGATTTCTTAAGCGTGGCTATCTTATAATTAAACTTCCTTTTGGACTGACATGTCTGTCTTAGAATGACACTTACTGTCTTACAACGAGCATGCAAAGCCTGGATCTTGTTTACAAGGCAAATTACATATCTGTAAGAGGCAGAGAAGGCTTGAAATGTCTTATCAAAGCATTCCCACAAAAAGTGATTACTGGATCCTCAAAACTACCTTATTCAGTAAATTAAAAGATGATGAATATCATCATAGGGCATAAGAAGATTAAGAACCAAAACAATCAGGGGAATGGCAGCCAGGGAGTGGAAACTCATCGATAGCCATGAAGTCTGTTTGTTTCTAGCTTCTTCTGTGCTTTGGTACTAAGAATATGCTTCTAATTAGAAACATCTAACTATCTCTTTAGAAATGAAGTTACTTTTAAATAGGACAGATTCCACAAATGATTGCTTTCAGCTGTGTAAATGGCGTCTCAGAATTTTACGTTTAATATTCATATTTAACAATTTTAAAACGGTGCAGTTCTGCATCAAATTTTAACATACTGGACCAATGTATTTATTTGTAGTACTAGGATACCTTATTTTAAAACAGATCTGAACATCTTTTTTGCATGTATTCTGTGAATATATCTAAATTCATGTCAGATAAATGATTGAAGAAAAAGATTCTAGGTCTCCAGTGACCTTGAGAAGATTCAAACTTCTGCAAGGATCCGTGCTTATGTGAAATCCAGGTGTGTACTGGGCACTATCACAGCTATGGGTCTTCTTCAGCCAGTGCCAGGCAAGGCTCAGGCACCTGTGAATGACTCGTGCTCCTGTCCCAGTTTTATTAAAATCTGTGAAATAAAAGAACATATGGGCTGGGCGCAGTGGCTCATGCCTGTAATCCTAGCACTTTGGGAAGCCGAGACAGGTGGATCACCTGAGGTCAGGAGTTCGAGACCAGCCTGGCCAACATGGTAAAACCCCATCTCTAATAAAAATACAAAAATTAGCCAGGCGTGGTGGTGCATGCCTGTAATCCCAGCTACCTGGAAGGCTGAGGCAGGAGAAATGCTGGAACCCAGGAGGCAGAGGCTGCAGTGAGCTGAAATCACACCACTGCACTTCAGCCTGGGAGACAGAGCAAGACTCCATCTCAAAAAAAAAAAAAAAGAGAGAGAGAACATATTAATATGACACACCTCTATGTGATTGTGTCCTAATGCAGTTAGTTTCAGGGCTTAAGTGATTTCTCTCTTTGTTTGGTTTGGTTTAGTTTAGTTGGTTTTACTATTTGTCTAGCTTTTAGATTTATGTGTTCGCTACAAGAACAGGTACTATAGTTTGGCTACAAGAGAAGTTTCATATTGCTGATGATATGTTTAATTTTTAAATGAAAATTTTATCATTTATATTTTAGGCTTTGGCAACAGATTTGTACATTAAGTCTTGAGAATGCAAGGCAAACTTAAAAAGAAATTGCAACCACCTATGTATAATGAATCATGATATTTTAATCTTGTACAGTCGCAGCAAAAATCCAGGATAAATCAAATGCTAACAATCAGACTGGGCTATCATCCATAACCCTGATTTCAATTAAGCCAAAAAACTGCCTCGTTTTGTAATTACTTGATATTATAATAAGAAAATGTTATAAATTTGAGCTTATAAAATATATTTGGATTACAAAATACTGATTTTATCTTTCATCTGCTTTACATTTTACAGATACACCTAATAGCTTATTTGAAAATAGAACCCTCTTTTTTAAAAGTTTGGAAAATATTAAAGGAAACCAATATCAGACCAAGAGTAGTTATTATAACCCATGTGACTTTTCAATACGTAAAGCAGAAATTGCTGCTATTATAACAACATGTTCATAGCTTCCCTGAGGTCATGTTCTAATTAATCATTATTTTAGCTTTTCTCATGTGCCGTGAGTTATTTCCACCCGAACCAGGATTGGGGGTTTTCCCTGGGAAATAACCGTGTATTCATTGCTTCCGTTGTTGTATCGATGATTATAGCATGGCAGAGACCACCAAGGCTTACCTGATTCAGGTCAATTTAAATGAAATTCTCATCTCCTACAAATCATTTTGTAAGAGATTTTACCTTTTTTCTAACCTTCCCTTTCAAGATACCATATAAAGTCAAATCTAAAAACCTGAAGATTATAGAAGTCTTACAATATAGAGAAAATTAGAGTCACTCTGAATTTTATATTCCCAATAGAGATCAATGAAGACTGTATCCCCTCCTAGGAGGAATCATGAGTATTTGGGTGTTTCCTTTTGTCATGAGCTTTGGGGGTGGGATTTATTGGCATTTGTTTGGATGCCAGATGCCCTCCAATTTATGGGACAATTATGTGCCATAAAAACTTCTCTTTATTTTATGCAACTTTCAAATCCCTCACCGGATATTCATGTGAGTGGAAAAGCTTTTAAAAATTATTTGAATCTAGAATTTAATTATAGTTTACAAATAGAAACGCACAATTTTCTTTGCACAGCTTTAATACCTACTAATTTTCCAAGACCACCACTACTTTTTAATTCAAAAGTAGAATATGCTTTGTGTTATTGGGGATTTTACCAACAGCCACAAAACTGAAAAATCACAACCTCACACTGAGACACTGCTGGTGATATTTGAGGGCCGTCTGCAACTCCTGTATCATCTGCAATTGTAACTGTCAAATTCAAAAGAATTCTGAATTTGGGTCAGAGCATTATGTATCTCCGTATACGTACTATTTTATATATTAGTTTCCTTTTATGTCTCCTTAATATTATAGTTAGGTTAAATAGAGAGTTATAGGGCCAGGTGCATTGGCTTATGCTTGTAATCTAAACACTTTGATAGGCCTAGGCAAGAGGATCATGTGAGCCCAGGAGTTTGAGACCAGCCTGGGCAACATAGTGAGATCCTTTCTCTTAAAATCAATAAATAAAAAAATAGTAAAAATAAAATTTAAAAGATAAAAACCAACAAAAAAAGTAGAGAACTTTATACAATTATATATTGATTTTTAACCTCAAACACAGAAATGCAAAGGATGGTGTTAAACACATACACGCTTCAGTTTACTGTACATTATTATCACTGGTCATGCAAGATTCTCTTGTTTTATTATTTATTCACTTTTATCTTCATAATACATTTCTACCTCCCCTTATCAAGAATTTTAATATTATATGATGGGTGTCTTTCTTTTTTAAAATGGGTAGTATTGAAATAATTGTCACTGTGTCAGTCTTCTCCCTGTTCTTCTTATATTTTCATTAAGTACCACATTTTTAAGATCCGTCATGAAATTATAGGACACCAAAGCACCCAAATTGTGCCCCAAACTGCTGCTCACTCCTCCACAATGTCTGTCTACAATTGAACCACCTCCTCCCAGGAAGCCGTAGCTGGCTGGCATCACTAACTGTGTTCAATAAACATCCTTGTGCAAGTCTTCTCATGGATATGTGGAAGGATTTCTGAGGGCTATGTACTTGGGGAAAGAATTTCTGGAGTTGTAAGACGCATCTATACTTAAGTTGATTGATTACTATCAGGTTGGTTTTCAAAATGACTGCACCCACCTCTATCCTCCCTAGAACATATTCCTGTATTGCACATCTCTGTCAACCTTTGATATGATCATCTTTTACACCCTTTGTGGTTTTCTTACCAGCCTAATAGGCTTGGAGTCATAACTTTTTGTATGTCTTATTCATCTAATTATTAATGATTGAAAAGTTTCTTCATGTACTTTTTAGGAATTCCTTTTATAATATAGATATTAATCTCTTGCCAATTTCAGACATTTAAATTATTTTCCCTCTTCTCATTTTGAACAGAAAACCTTAATTTTGAGGTAATCAAATTAACCAATCTTCGCCTCATATTTAGTGCTCTGGAAATTGTTGAAAGTTCTCCTCTTCCCTTAATCACACAGACATTCCCTTCCATTTCTAAATTAATGTTGTGGTTTTGTCGTCAGCATATAGGTTGTGCAACACAGCTGTGAGCCACAGTCCTGTTACTCCCACCCATTCATAGTTTTGATTCCTTTGGCCTGTCTCTCAGTCCTTGCACCAACCCCACCCTGCCAGCATTGCAATAGCTTTGTGAGATGTTTGGATGGCTGGCCAATGACAGTGAGCCAATGAGAGTCCATAGAGGTGACCCAAGTTCAGATGAGGCAGCCTCAAGTCCTGAAGAGCTGAGTGCATGTGAGTTGTGACGATGGACCTGGGCGTTCCTGTCTCCATGGAGTCTTATCTAAGCTCTGTAGCAATGTGGCCCAGGCTCAGGCAGCTTGAGCCCCAGGTTACCTCCTGGCCTATCGCCAAGGGCACTAGACAGTAGCTTTGAAGAGCAACGACTGTGGCTCTGTGCATCTACTTCATCTTTGAGCTGCAGCAGCTCTGGTGATATGAAATGCAAAAGAGAAATGGATATTGGTGTCCTCAACTCCCTACGGTCACCTCCAAAGAACTAAAGAAGGCTGACCTTAAGCTTTTGTGTCAGACCTCTCCTGTGATTCTTCTCACCCTCTCTGTCCATGTTGTTAAATTCCCTCATTGCTGCTGAAACCACGTTTAGCACATTTTGCTACTTAGGTGCACACTTTGCCACTTCTTGCTTTCTGCCCTAGGGTTCCTCTGTCACTGCCAAGTGGGAGTCGTAAGGCAACTCCCCAGTCTTCCTGTTTATACTCCAGGGGGCAACCCTAAACATGGGAGGATGGAAGATAGTTCATAAATATACCCTCGTCCAACCCTTGCACTGTGGGGGATCCCCCAGGTATCCCCAGTCACCACCGGCAGTAATCAGCTTGGTAGAACACCCCTAGTTTACCTCTACGTCCTTTCTTATTTTACTCTTTTCTGATTCTACTTTCCAAAATAAGTGACCTGCATCTACACCCTGCCTGAAGCTCTGCTTTTTCGGCTCTACTGGTTAAGACAGAGGCCACTCGATACTGACCTTCATATTTATGTGCAGCCTTGGCCCCTGGCTTATCTGCAGATACATTCCATGATTTGAGTCACATACATCAAATCTAAGAAAGAATTCCCACTGTGTAGCCCAAGTTACACCTGTATTAGATATTGAGGATCTACCAGTGCCAATGAATCATCCTTATCTCCAACAAACTCTCACTTTAGTGTGGAAGACAGACAGGCAAATGGGCAGTCACAATAGGGAGGAATCCTTCACGCTACAATTCAGTAAAGATCATGTTCTTTCATCCTGAGCAACAGTAATTTCCACTCACCTCTGTGTGCAGAGAAAGCCTCAGACGAGGCTATTTGCCAATTAGTCAGTTAAAATGGAGAAACAGAACATCTGACCAGTCTGCCCTTAGACAGTACCCATCCACAAGGATATGCAGTGTCACCGCCCCGGGCTCACACAGGCAGGGTACTCTTGTCCACCAAGGCTCCAGGGCCTCAGCCACACCCTTCTCATTAGAGTAAACAAGAAACTACTATCTACTGTCACATTTCACATTCACAATGAAACCGATTTTCCTGGTAAACACTCGTCATTATATAGATGAGAAGGCAGGCTCAGGAAGGAGGAGAGACTTTCCCAAAGGAAACTTGCAAATTAATAGCGGAGTTTAGACAAGAACCCTTGGCTACTGATACAGCCTTCTTTCTCTGTTTGTTTGTTCATTTCTTCATTCATTCATTCATTCATTCATGCAATGCTCTTTCCCTATTCATTTTATCCCTACTGAAGCATAGGCAAAATCCCATGGCAACTGATACAATGCTCTTTTCCCCCTGGTTGATTGATTGATTCAATCATTCATATCTTTAGCAAGAAAAAAGCTTCCTCAGACAATGAGATCAGAAGTCACATTTCAGTCCAACGTAAACGTCACAGATTCACAAATGCATGAGGGTTATTTCTACTACACTGTGAGCTTCTTGCATGCAGGAAGCATTTCTGACAGCTTGCTGTATCTGCACAGCTGCAGTGGCCGCACCACTGCTGCTCTCTTGCCCTTTCCCCTCTTGAGTCAGCAGGAGGCCCTAAGGAGCTCTGAAAATACCCTATGGTACTGAGGAGAAGAGCTTGCAAAGCCCTAGATGATAGGACACTTGTATCAATCAAGTTTCAAATAAGAAAGAAAGCCACTCTGTTTCAAAGAGAGGAGATCAATATAGGAAATGGTTTACATATGGGAGAGCTGAAAATCCAAACATGGAATGATGAGGTAACCAAGCAGTCAGGCACAGGAAGCCACTCCCTAGCCTAGGATGTGGGAGAGAAAGAGAGCTCTGTAGTTGTGAGACCACAGAGGTCAGTGTCACCAGGTGAAAATTTGGTTCATGGAGGGCATCTCTGGTAGGAGATGCAGTCACTATGGGGACCCCCATCTTAGGAGAAAGAGAGAATGAGCTTGGCTTCTCCCTTCCTCCCACCTTCCAATGTCCCACTAGAGCTTCTCATTGTCCAAACTGAGCTCACCTGGGCGCCTGGGAAAGGTAGCCCAGAGGGGTGAGCCCACCTGAGATTCACAGCAGAGCTTGGGAAGACTGAAGGATGATATGCAGGAAAATAGCCCAGCACCCACAGGACACTCCTGGCCCCTTCCAGTTCGGATATCTCAGAAGTGTCTAATCAGACCTAGGTCAGAGCCAGAATCCAGAGTTCATGGCTTCAGTAAGAGAAGTGCCTTTCATCTTGGGAGAGATGCCAGGAATATACGATTCCAGGCTCTTATGTTTTATAAGTTTGCTAAAGAGATGAAAATATGCTATTCTGGACAGTGCTATAATATCCAAGGCATGTGCCTACACAATGGAGGAAAATAAATATTTGTATAAAGAAACAGATTTCGGTTTATATCTTAAAAGAAAATTTTCTTAAGTAAAAATATAGTCTAACATATGTTATTAGGAAACAATGTACCTTTATTTAGTTCAGTGTCTTCCAAAGTCTGGTTTCTCATGTGTACATCCATTTTAAATCTACCTTTTAAAGACGGGCATGACAAAGTGGGGTGGAATTTCAGAAAGAAGAAGAAATTTCAGATAGGTATGTAGAGTAATAGAGTGGAAGGCAGAGGAAATGGTATCCCTTGATTGGAAAGAGGCAGAGCTGAGATGCCACAGCAGGTTATGCCTTCCGTGACTTCAAGCCATTAAACAGCAGTCACACCAGTGGACACACAATTTCAGTGGGAGAAAAAGACAAAGCTATATTGGAATGGTAGAAATGAGAACTGAGTAAAAGTGGGACGGAGAAGCGCAGGTACATGGACACATATACAACAATCTCTCGATGTATATTTTTAATTGGTCATTTACATGCATATAAGAAAACTAGCATTTATTAAGTGCCTACTGTGTAACAGATTCTACATTAGATGAATTATGTAACTTAATTCTTTTTACAAATATGTGAGATACTTTCCTGAAAGAGACATTGTAAATTAGGACACTGGGAAGATAAACTAATGGCTCGTTCAAGGTCAAGCTGTCAGCAATTCAAACCCGTTTTACGTGACTCCAGATTCTACCCTTATCACTCTACCTCACCACTTTATAGGCACCTGTTAATATTAATTTAAATAAGGTTTCAGATTTGCTCAGTCTCTTGGCATTTAACATGGCTTAAGCTAATTGTGTACCCTAAAGTACACAATTTTAATCACATCCATTTTAATATTAATTGCTGTGGTGCTAATTCATCAAAAATAAGAAAACTGAAAACCCACTTCAGTCGGAAATTGCAAAGCACTCTGTCTAATATTCTAGATTCCACATGCGTCCGTGTAAAGAGACCACCAAATAGACTTTGTGTGACCAACGAGGCTGTTTATTTCACCTGGGTGCAGGCGGGCTGAGTCCAAAAAGAGAGTCAGCGAAGGGAGATAGGGGTGGGGCCGTTTTATAGGATTTGGGTAGGTAAAGGAAAATTACAGTCAAAGTGGGTTGCTCTCTGGCTGACAGGGGTGGGGGTCACGAGGTGCTCAGTGGGGGAGCTTTTGAGCCAGGAAGAGCCAGGAGAAGGAATTTCACAGGGTAATGTCATCAGTTAAGGCAGGAACCGGCCATTTTCACTTCTTTTGTGATCCTTCACTTGCTTCAGCCCATCTGGATGAATACATGCAGGCTTGGGCTCAGAGGCCTGACACTGGAGTTTTAAACTTCAGCGTTTATTAATATACATATGAAGCTCTATGTAAAATGTTCTCTCACACATTATTTGATTTAGTTTTCCCAACAACCTTTAAAAGGATGTACTAGTTCCTTATTTTATTTTTTTACAAACAGGAAAACTGAGATTATTTCAAGCTCTCCCAAGGACCAAGAGCCAGAGCTGACAGAGCTGGAATTTGGACCAGCCACTTGACGCGTCCAGCGGTCTCTCCACCATCCCCTGCTGCCAGATTTCCGCGTCAGTGCCCTCTTCGCCGGTTTGTCAGACAGCCTGCAACGCCAAGGAAACTGCTCGAGGCTGCGCCCAGGGGCCAGCCCAGGTGTTCAACTCCTGGCCTAGCCTGCTGCAGATTGTGCTTACTAGAGGCTTTTTTTTTTTTTTTAAAGGAGATCTCACAAAATAACCCTATTATTAGTGTTATAATCATTATTATCATAATCCTTTCTCTGAAATAATTTCCGTAAAATATATTTACTAAAGGAGAGGAGCACTTGAAAAAAAAATGCTAATCCATCCCCTACCACACAAACCCCAGATGGCCTTGTTTTAAGTGGAGGAAGACACCATAATAATAACCACGATTACCATCAATTCCACGCAGTGGCAGATGTGAAAGAGATAAAGATGCTGGGATGCTCCCATAGAAGTTCAGAAAATCTTTCTGTTTTCCACACAATACAAAAGCATGAATCCATGTTAAAGAATAGGTTCCATGCAGTCAGATTGTAATCTTTCTTGCATATCTATGCCCCAGATGGCCCCATGTTTAATGGGAGGAGAATAATAGTCACTTTGTGAACAATTCAGGGGAAATTACAGAAGTATGGTAACTGCCCTGTGTACCTTTATTCAATTTTCTCTTATTTCACTAGCAGCATGAATAAAAAGAGTGGTGCATATTTTCAGCTGAGGGCGCCATTTTGACTTTGAAGGAGTGGAGATCCAAACTGACCCTTCTGTCCCAGCTGCCTCATAACACGGGAGAATAAAGTGAGCCTGTTCCTTGGCCAGTGCTTCCCCGCCCATCCTCACACACAAGGTATAAAAGTGAGGCAATGGTGTTTCCTGAGAAATGTAAGTTGGAGAAACTGGCTCATTTCAAATGGTCGTTCTCTGGTATCATGTTACTTTGATGCTATTATACTAGCACACTAGCAGGACAGTAAAAGATAAAATGGTACAAGTGTGTCTTCAAATCTCAGATTCCTCATGGCAAGTGCAGCAAACATTGAAAGGTATTTTGCAGATTTTTTTTCCTCTGTCTTTTTAAATGGAAAAGCTTGATTTCCATGAATACTGCTCAAGTAGACTATATCAGATTTTAGGAAAGATATTTTGGTCCCTAACCTTAAAATGCCTTTTTATTATCTAGGAAAGAAAATAATATAATGTTGAGCCTCTTTGCCCAGGCAGGAGGTAGGGATAGAGGAATTACTAAATTGAGCATCTCCACGCTAGTACTCTATGGGCTGGTAGGAGTTGCACTGTTTAACATTACAACTCTGGAAAATTACTACATTCCCTTACATTGCAGATATGATAGCAGAGTAGGGCCTTCACATAACTTACCGAAGACCACATCAGATGTAGAAACTTGTATTAGCATCCAAGCCTTTTGATTCTCGTGTCTCTGAAGAGTCAGCAATAATGGATGCAAGGATCAATGAAGACCTTGAGTCTTGAACCCTACAGCCCCTATGTCAAAGATACTGATTTCTTTAGCTTAGGCCTAAAAGAATGTTCTCATAATCTTGGAATTGAGTAAAAGGCCTTAGAGATCCTTATTTTCCAAATGAGTAAACCAGGAGTAGAAAAAATTAAGACTCTTTGCTAAGGCTGCATGCCTAATTAGGGGTGTGTCCAGCTGAAAGTCCACTCTCCCTGATTCACAAACAAGTGCTCTTTCCAGCCATAATGGAATGGGGTACAGATGGCATAAACTCAATTCTGCCAGCAGAAATCCTAGAGACTTCATCCTGAAAACTCACCCTTGGGAGGCAGGTTTCCTGTCCTGATCCTGTCTTGCTCCATGGAGTTAGACAATTCTAGCAAAAGGCAGGCAATGATTGCTTGGGTTACACATTGGTATCTGCTGTTTCTTTAAAGAGAGTCCTCTCTGTCAGTTTTCATCTTGCCAAAGGGAATGATTCCAAAATACCCAAACATCACACAATCAGCTTTCTTCAGGGCAACAGAAACTCCACTATTAGTTGTTCAGCTGAATGAGGACAATAAAGGTCTTTTTGAAAACATGAACATATTAGTTGGAAGTTCTTTCCCTCCTCTCCATGTTGAAATTCTACCCATTCTTAATAATGCACATTATATGTTATCTCCCTCTTCCATTATATTTGTGCTATGCAATATGGAATCCACCAGCCACATGTGGCTACTATATCTAAATGTCAATTAATTAAAATTGATAGAATTCAAAATTGGATTTCCTCTGTTGTTCTAGTCACATTTCTTTTTTATTTTATCTTATTTTCTTTTTTTCTTAGCTTTTACTTTCTTTAACTTTTATTTTAGGTTCAGAAGTGCATGTGCAGTTTGTTATGTAGGTAAATTGCATGTCACAGGGGTTTGGTGTACAGATTCTATTATTACCCAGGTAATAAGCATAATACTCGATAGGTAGTTTCTCAAACCTCTGTCTCCTTCCAACTTCCACCCTCAAGTAGGCCCTGGTATCTGTTGTTCCCTTCTTTGTGTCCACATATACCCAATGTTTAGCTCCCACTTATAAGTGTGAATATGCAATTTTGGTTTTCTGTTCCTGCATTAGTTTGCTTAAGATAATGGCCTCCAGCTCCATCCATGTTGCTGCAAAGGACATAATCATTTTTATGGCTGTGTAACATTCCATGGTGTATATGTACCACATTTTCTTTAGTTTACTGTAGATGGGCATTTAGGTTGATTCCATGTCTTTGTTAGTCTGAATAGTGCCGCAATGAACATATGTGTGCATTTGTCTTTATGGTGGAATGAGTTATGCTTGATAATGGGATTGCTGGGTCAAATGGTAGTTCTGTTTTAAGGTCTTTGAAATATCTCAAAACTGCTTTCCACAATGGCTGAACTAACTTACATTCCCACCAGCAGTGCATAAGTGTTCCCTTTTCTCTGTAACCTCGACAGCATCTGTTATTTTTTGACTTTTTAATATAGCCACTCTGACTGGTGTGAGATGGTATCTCACTGCAGTTTTGATTTGCATTTCTCTAATTATTAGTGATATTGAGCATTTTTTCATGTGCTTGTTGGCTACATACATGTCTTCTTTTGAAAAGTGGCTGTTAAAGTCCTTTGCCCACTTTCTAATGGCATTATTTTTTGCTTGTTAATTTGTTTAAGATCCTTATATATTCTGGATATTCAAGCTTTGTTGGATGCATAGTTTACAAATATATTCTCCATTCTGTAGATGATCTGTTTACTCTGTTGATAGTTTCTTTTGCTGTACAGAAGCTCTTTAGGTCCCATTTGTCAATTTTTGTTTTTGTTGCAATTCCTATTGGCATTTTTGTCATGAAATCTTTGCCAGGGCCTATGTCCAGAACAGTATTTCTTAGATTAACTTCCAGGGCTTTTATAGTTTTATGTTTTGCATTTAAGTCTTTCATCCATCTAGAGTTGATTTTTGTACATAGTTTAAGGAAGGGGTCCAATTTCACTTTTCTATGTATAGCAAACCAGTTATCCCAGCACCGTTTATTGAAAAGGGAGTCCTTTCCCCATTGCTTGTTTTCATCAACTTTGTCAAAGATCAGATGGTTGTAGTTGTGTGGCTTTATTTCTGGGCTCTCTGTTCGGTTCCACTGGTCCATGTGTTTGTTTTTGTATCAGAACCATGCTGTTTTGTTTACTGTAGCCTTATAGTATATTTTAAGGCCAGGTAATGTGATGCTTTGGCTTTGTTCTTTTTGCTTAGGATTGCTTTGGCCACTAGCCACCTTTCAATACTCTATAACCTGTGGCCAGAGGCTGCCATACTGAATAGCACAGATACAGAACTTTTCCATTATCACAGAAAGTTCTATTGAACAGTGCTGCTCCAAGTGCTTAGGTCATCTTAAAAATCACTGTATTGACACTTGGAATTACAAAGTTTTAAAATGTAAAAGACCTTGGAAAGCATGGAGCCTAACACTTCATTTTATATAAGAGAAAAAAAAAAACTTTGCTAATAGGTGAGGCTGCCACCAAAAGATGCTATAGAAAAATCATCATGCCATGCTGTGTGTTCGCGTCCTGTAAGTAGAGCATGTTTCATCCCAGCTTTGGTTTCTAAAGTCCTTAGGACAAAGGAACTGTTATTCATTTGTGCATCCTGAAGATTGAACACCCTGCCGAGCACATGGTGGAGATCCAGGGAATGTTCGTTGATTGGCTTGAAAATATTATCAAGTAGAGCATTGTGACCTTGTTTATAATTCATTTATCACAGTAATAGCATTCAGAGAAAATAAGACACCATCAAAGTAAAGTATTTTAGCAAACAATCTGTTACTTATTCAGTTATTGCCAGGCTAGACCTAGTTTCCAGAGCAGATATGGGTGGACTTTGAACAGGTACCCTATATCTTCTCTGTGGTACCTGACTATGAATAGGTTCCCATATCGGCTCTGAACAGGTACCAGGTGTGTCCACTTAAACTAAAAATAAAATTTTAAGCTCCTCGCTGACTGAATAGACTCTCTCTTGGTAAAGGGGACTCCATAAAAACCTTAAAAAAACAAATTCCCAGCAATGATGGGAAAGGAAGTCAGATGTGCTTGTTATATCCCCCCTCCCTTTTGAAGTTCAGGCACACTGGCCAGCATCAATGTTAAAATAGAGACTCTACAACTGACGAAACAGATTCTCTGTGGCAATAAAATACGAAATTATAAAGAAGGCTGTTTCAGACAAGGATTAAGTCACGCTTGCAGGCCATCAGTCCTGCTACATAGCATCCTTAGGTTAACTTATAGCATTCCTTTCTGCTGACCCTGTTTTAGATAGAGCCATACTTCTTTAACCAACTGCAAATTAAAGAATCTCTGAATCAACCTATAACATGGAAGCACTTCGACTCTCCAAGATATTCTGACATTTTGGCCAAACCCATGTATACCTTCCAGGCATTGATTTATGTCCTTGCCTGTAGCTCTTGCCTCCCTGAAATGTATAAAACCAAATTGTTATCTGACTGCCTTGGGACCACTTACTCAAAACTTCTTGGGTGTGTGCTTTCCCCGGGCTGCAGTCACTCGTATTGGCTCAGAATAATCCTCTTTTAAATATTTTACAGAGTTTGGTTTTTCTGTTACATTCACCTTGGCAGGTGTTAGGGTGGCTTTCCCAGCCAAGGAGGAGTTCATTCTAATGGACAAGACACACGTTCAAAGGCATCAGCTAGAGCAATGGAATTCTAGTCCAGGAGTTGGCAGTGGAATTCCAAGGAATCTATCAAAGCAAACTACATGGGAAGGTCACACTTAGAAGTTGAGGTCAGCAGGTGTCCCTCCTTTTCCCTCAGAAAGCTGAGAGTTTTCAGGAACAAAATTCCAGTCTCTAGATCAAGAACTTACCAGAGGGATGCAGGACCATGACCCAGGCAGAAACTATGATCTAGCAAAAACAAAAAAAAAAAGTCAGAAGAAAGCCCATTTCCAAAACTGTTTTAGCAGATTATTATTCATTTTGAAGAACTAGCTTGACTTAATAAATATGAATTTGCAGCTGCTTCGTCTCTATCCCCGCCTCCCTTCCTCAGCTCAGGGCAGGGCAGAGCAAAGGGGAGGCCAGGAGACAGGACTGGCAGAGAACAAGGGATGGTGAGAAGGTTGGGGCCTCACTGCAGGGTGCTCCGGCCAGCGCCAAGGTAGGGATCTAGGTGTGGGGCACCCCTAGAATACCTGGTGGGTGCCAGGCTTTGTAGACAACTTTAGATTTTTCCCCTGAAGTTTTCATAATTTGAGTCTATAAAACAAACTGATAATAGACTAACAGAGAAAAAGCATACAAATATATTATGTGCACATATGAACACTGGAGTTATAAAAAAATATGAAACTCAAAGAAAGGGCAGAATGGTTGAAGCTTTACACCATCTGAGGTTACAGAAAGCCTAGTGTCTTGGAATGAACAAGACCAATCATGGCAGGAAGAGAAGAGGAAACACTGGGGCAAAGGTGGTCTTGTTATGCAAATGAAACCTCGCAGGTAGCTGCTCTCAGAACCACAGGTAGCAGCCTGTGGTTGAGTTAATTTTTCCTAGGTCCAGACCAAGGGAGAAAGCCTGGCTGTTTATTTCACTAAGGCAGATCAGATGCAAATCTCCTCCACAAAAGGCAGCTTTGCAGGGCTGTTCTTAATCTGCAGGCCCACTGAAAAGTCATCTCAAAATGTGTCAAAGAAGTGTATTTGGGGTGAAATATTTTTGGTTTCCTTTACCTTGCGTGTTTATGGCATAAGCAAATAAAACCACCAGAAAAAAAAAAAAGAAATTATACAAAATTGTATTTTAAAAAGACATTGAAGTAGTCAGCATAGAAAAAAAGCAGGGATGTGTGTGAGTTCCTGTCACTGCTGTTAATGATTCTATTTTGAGGAGGGTCACCTTAGTACTGTCAGTACTCAGCCCTCGTGGCACATGATCTGGTTTTGGGTGGCTGGAGGCCATATGCCATAACAGCCAGGAGGATGGTGAGCACAGAACCAAACCAACTACCTCTAACTTCTGGTCACAAAGAAATCAGGATAGAGCTCTGACCATAGGGCTGGGTTCTGCTGCACAGCATGTGGGATCCCCTGACGCAGGCGCTCCTAAAGAATAGCAGCCATTCCAGAAATTACATCCCTCTCTGGCCTCCTGGCCCCTCTCTATTTAAAGCAAGCAGCAGCTAAATGTTTAAATTGGGCTTTAAAGCCATTTCCTCAAAGAGTTAACACAATGTAAACCATCATAAAAGGAAAAAAAGGACCCATTTATACTCAAATTACACAGGAGTCGCTTGTCTCCATCTAGGCTCAAGAGTATTTGCTCTTAAAAGCTATTTTTTCCCCAGAAACAATAGTGCAGGTGCGTCATGCTTCAGTGTGCAACATATTCATCCTGGGAGGCAGGAAGGTGATTTCACACCTGTTTCCTCTTTTCATTTGCTCCTGGCCTGGCTAATTTGCCCAATGTCAAGACTGGTGTGGCCAAGTCTGTGGAGGAGAATTACTGCTATGCAGCACGATGTCCTCACTCTGGGCATTTGGACTGTGTGATTTGCCGTATGCCTATTCTGAGTACATCTTTCTGTTTTTCATCGTCTATAAATGGAACTGATTGGTAATAATAATCTAGAAGAGATTCTGGGTGTAGTGAAATATCGGAAAGAGAGAGAGAAGGAGAAAAGACAGTTTTAACTGGCATATGGTATGTATTGCTAACGGGGAAAGGAAAGAAGAGAGACATTACTCTGTGCTTTGATTGGCTAAAGGTGAGTTACTGGAGAAGACATCTGATCTTCACTTCTTACGTCCCCAAAATAGACTGCTAACCATTCGAATATGTCTGCAGAAGAAAGAGGAGAAAGACGATGAAAAGAAAATTGCAAGTACCTAAATGCCTGTACGTCACTGTGCCTCCTGAATCAGGGAGGGAGGACTTTTCACATTTTTGCATACTAGAACTTGTGCAACAAACACAGGGTCATTTATATACCAAGACAGCATGCTGAGTACATTTTCTAAAAGTACAAACTTGTTTTGTGTGATAGTGACTACCCTATAAGCTTTCCATTTATTTCAACTCCATATATTCCTCTAATGTTTGTCTCCCAATTCGCTCTGGAATAGAATGGCCACATGAATTACATTTAAAAATTGCTTGGTCTGAGATAAACGTTAAAATAATAAAATTACCAGATTTATATGAATTTTAAGAAATCATATTTCTCTATCATTACCAGTGGTTAACATTATTCTAACATTTATATTTTTGAAGTATGATTTCATAATTCTAATAGAAAATGGATATCCTATAATCTCATCAATTTCTAAGTCATCTCTTTGAAGGCTCATAAATTCCCTAATCAAACAAAACACTTTAAAGAGACATTTGATATTTTTGAGTAATGTGTGGGAAATTAATAAATATAAACTTATTTTCATATTTTATGCTGCTTATTTAAATATTTAGAATATGGTTTTAATTACCATGAAACTTTACTAAACATCCACCTGTCAGTAAAGAAACTGATTATTTTTTGTAGATTTGCATTCTCCTGAAAAAGAAACAGGTGTGTAAACCTGCAGGTATTTATCCACCAACAAAAAATAAAGGATATCTGTGAAATGTGGAGGAAGAAGTAAACATGAATATAATCTTAAAATTGCAAAATCTCAGTATGTGATTCCAAACTCCAAGAACACAAAGATTCCATGGAAGAAGGGAAATGCCTTCTTATTCTTGTGGAATCCTTCTCAAATACCAGGAATCTCATTCAGTTATTTGTATCTATCTATCTGTCTGTCTGTCTGTCTGTCTGTCTATCTATCTATCTATCTATCTATCTATCTGGTTATGTTTGTTGATCCCTTCAACAATCTTCCATGATTATTTATGGTAATATATTCCAATTTTATTGATGTAAGAATTACGGTTAAATTAAGAACCCAGGGTGGAAGTTTCCTTTGAGCCTAATGTTCAAGATCAGCCTGGGAAATACAGCCAGACTCCCACTCAAAAAAAAAAAATTAAAGATTAATTTTTTAATTAATTTAATTTATTAATTACAGGTTGCATGTGCCTGTAGTATCTGCTACTTGGGGGCTGAGGCAAGAAGATGGCTTGACACCAGGAAGTCAAACCTACACTCAGCCCTGATGGCACCACAGCACTTCAGCCTGGGGGATGGAGTGAAGAACTAAGGTTAAGCAATTTTCCCAAGATCTCAATGGTCATAAATAGAATTTCCTTATTTGCTATTAAATGTCTGTGAAGTCTGCTGCCATCTTCTCTATTACTCCTCATATTGGTCAATTTATATCTTTCTTCCTTTTTTCTTAGTCATTCTTGCTAGGTTTATCAATTCCATTGGCCTTTTCAAATTACAAGTTTTGGATGTTATTGATTTTTCTTTACTGGGTTTCTGTTGTTGTTCTTTCTAATTTCATTGATTTCTGCTCTTTTTCATTTCCTCCCTTCAACCTGCTTTGTGTTTATATTGCTCTTTTATTTGTGGTTTCTTTGATTGACTTGAGCCCTTGCTTTTTTCTAATGGAAGCATTAATGCTACAATTTCCCTCTGAATTGCATTCAGTGGGAGAGAGAAGAAGGTGTGAGCCTGCTCCATCTTGTACAGAACCAGAGCCCTAGAGGTTAGGTTAAGTGAAGCATTAAGCAGCATGGAATAATCCTGAGCTTTGGAATCAAATTGGCTTGGGTTCCATTCACTATCTACCTGACCAACTGTGTGTCTTTGGAAAAGCTCTTATAAGCCTCATTTTCTTGATTACAGTTGTCATAAAATGAGACAAAAATTCTTATTTCTGGTGTTTCCATGAGAATGCATATAAGAGAATGTAGAAAGGCTATACATAATCGCTTGATAGATCTTTTTTATTGTTCTTTCCCTTATAGTCTTGATTCTTTCCATAGTTCAGATGACAGAGGTTTGACTGTCCATACACATCACCATGACTCATAACAAATTTCGGCTTCTTCACCCCTCGCATCTTGACCTCTGCTACTTGCTTACTTATTTAATATTCAAATGTGCTCAGCAATTATTAATCGCCTATTCCATGCCAGGTATTGTGCTAAGATTTTCTTCATATATTAGTTTTTAATGTCAAATATATTCTTGTGAAGGAAGTTTTATCATCCAACTTTTCTTTACAAATAAAAAAAGACAAGCCCTTGCCAAGGTTACACAACTTGTATGGTATGACGCTAAGATTCAAACCCACGGCAGCTTGGCTGTAATTCTGTGCTTTTCTTAATACACTGCAGCTACTCCTCATTTTCACCCTTTACCTGTCTGGCTTTCTCAGCATCAGTCTATTGACATCCTCTACTAGTTTAAAGGTCTCAGACCCAGGATTGCTGACTCTAGCCTGGACATCAGTCTCCCTTTACCATTTCAGCTGTGGCCTTGGGGCTCCCACCACCCACTCTCTGGACATCAAAGTGTCAAACACCAGAAGCCTGGCAGGCCCAGTGAATTCAAGGTAGTGTCTAATTAAACATGCACCCACTACTTAGGAAAGTGTATACTTTTTTAATTCCTAAAAGCAAACCTTTTCAACGTATTAAAATTAGAGATTTATATTCATAGCTGAATGGAGAATTGCTTCTTACTATCACCATTTCCATTTCCAGTCAAGGACAAATCTGCTTTTCCTAAAACATAATGTCAATTCCTATCATTCCTGTGGGTCTATCACAGATACATATCCTTCATCATAATGCTTTTCTAAGTAATGAGTCTATAAGCCCCTTGACTATCCTCTCCTCAAAGTCTCCCTGAGACAGGACAGACTTAAGAATGAATCATGCTCTACTCATCCCACTGGCATTTTAGTTCCATTCCGCCCACCCCTGCAGGCTCTTTACCTTCATTAAAGTTAAGATGTCTTAACTAACAAGAAATGAGTAGAGCCAGGGCAAGAGATGAGTAGAGCCAGAGCTATTTCCATGTGAATCAGAAAAAAGTGTGTAGATAGGGAGGATCTAGAGATGGGGGTGGGGTTGGGTAGGAGCAGTACTAGAGGCAGAAGGAAGGGATGGGAAGGGAGATAGACTGAGGGAGGCATCACAGACAGAAGAGAAGACCCTCAGCTGAACTCTGGGGTCCCTATTCTTCAGTCAGCAGCTTGGCTTAGAGCAAGTCACTCATCCTCTCTGGTGGCCCCTTTCCTCCTTTTTAATTAAGGGTTTGGGATTAGATGACCAGAGGGTTACATATGGTCCTTACATCCCAGGCTGTTCTGAAAATAGCACAGCTTTACACATTTGCTAGTAAGAAGTCCCTCTTTCTTTCCACACCGACTATTGTACAAAAATTCAATTGAAATTTGGTTGCTGAGAACCTAAGCCACATTTTCTTTCAGTCACGTCAACATTCTACGTGATGCTTAGGTCCTCAGCCAGTCGACTAAACCCTGGTGAACCCATGATGGACTTGAACTGTACTAGAATGACATACAGGTCCCAGGAGAAGAAAGGGAGAGAGGATGAGAACGAGTTTCCTGAAATATTGCTGAGCATGGAGTATCGTCCTGTCTACCCTACTAGCCCTTTCTTCATGGCCCCATGGCCCACTAATTGTGATTTCGGTCAGCCCCATTTCTCAAGAAGTCATGGGCTACAACATCAGCATCCAATTAATTCCCTCATCAAAATTTCTGGGTGGGTGCGGTGGCTCATGCCTGTAAGCCCAGCACTTCGGGAAGCCAAGGTGGGTGGATCACCTGAGGTCAGGAGTTCGAGACCAACCTGGCCAACATGGCAAAACCTCATCTCTACTAAAAATACAAAAATTAGCTGGGCATGATGGCACTTGCCTGTAGTCCCAGCTACTTGGGAGGCCGAGGCAGGAGAATTGCTTGAACCTGGGAGGCAGAGGTTGCAGTGAGCCGAGATCGTGCTACTGCACTCCAGCCTGGGTGGCAGAGTGAGACACTGTCTCAAAAAAAGAAGAAAAAAGGTTTCCTAGGAACCTTCCCTTAGCCCCACTTTCGTATGCTAAACAGCAGGAGGAAAATGAGTAGCGCACTAGTAAGGTAAGTGACTGATAGACATTAATCTTCCTTCCTTGCTGTTTAATTTTAATGAAGATTAACACTGAGCTAACATTTAATGGGACATCGGTTTTATAAATACAATAAACAGATTTGGCTGTGGAGAGAAGAGGTATTTGAGGCATGTAATTATGTTTGTCGGAAAACCAGATTCACCCGAGAAAAGCCCCAGATCAGTACTCTGAGATTTGTTTATTCCCTACTTCAACCCCATACCCACAAGGTTATTAGAAGTTCTAAATATTCACCTTCTTGTATCAAAATACAGGAGTTCCAGAAACAGTGATAGCTGAAATAGCCACTCTCAAGTAGGTTTAAAATATTATATATCTTGAAAGAATCATCATAAATTATGGGCCACACAGCACTGCCCTCCACTCAATGTACAGGCATTTTAGGCCAAGGCAAACTGGCCTTTCTCTCCCAGGCTCTTTTTCTCCATCATACGCACAGTAAGGGGACATACATGAAGGTGCAATATTATGGACTGAATATCTGGGCTCTTCCAAAATGTATATGTTGAAGCTCTAACACCCAGTGTGATAGTGTTTTGAGGTAGGACCTTTGGCAAGTACTTAGGGTTAGATAACATCATGAGGGTGGGGTTCTCATGATGGGATTTTTATCCTTATAATAAAAGGAAGAGAGACCAGAGCACTTTCTCTCTCTCTCTCTCTCTCTCTCTCTCCCTCTCTGCCATGTGAGAACAGTCAGAAGGCAGCTGCCTGCAAGCCACAAAAAGAGCCCCCACCAGGAACAGAATCTGCTAGCATCTTGTTCTTGGACTTCCAGCCTCCAGAACTGTGAAAAATAAATGTCTCTTGTCTACAGTATTTTCTTATAGCAGCCTGAACAGACTAAGACATGTGGAATTCAGCAGGAGGCTAAGGTTCATGCACCCACAGAGCCAACAACAGAGTCGTCTTCAAGTAGAAACATGCCCAAATTTCATGGTATCCCCATAGTAGAGACAGCTTTCTTTGTGGCCTGACTCAACTGCTTGGGTTGAGTCACTCAGCTCAGCTGGTAGGGACAGAAGCATCTTTGTAGGTGAGATGGGCAGGGGTGGAAGAGCTGTGAGTTCCGCTCACTGGAATCCAGCCGAACACCCACATATCTCAGCCTGGAAAGGGCTGCAGCTCCCATGGCTCCCGCATGGAAAACAGCTGCTTCCTCTTCCTCCTCCTCTTGATGTTTCTCTTTCTCCTTATCTTGCCTTGTAGCATCTGTGCCACAAGTTTCTCTCTCCAAATGATCTCTGTACAAAACACAACCTCTGCAACTTTCCCAAAAGATCTCATATGGGGGCCACAGCCCCTTGGTTCTCTAAAGGTTCACTTAAAAAATCACTGACGTGAGGCAGATTGATTAACAGGAGAAAAGGCATACATGTTTATTCTATATGTATACGGGAGCCTTCAGAATGAAGACCCAGAAGCTTATACACCACCTTAGGGTTACAAAAAGAATGGGGGCTTGGATCCTGGTAAAACAAGTTAAGAGAAGTGGAAGAAGAATTGAATTATAATGAAGGGCAATACACAGTTACTAAGGAGAATGATTGGATCCTAGAAACAGAGATTAACTTGTAAATAGTTGTGTTTTGTTTTGTTTTTGAGATGGAGTGGGAGTGCAATGGTGCTATCTCAGCTGTCTGCAACCTCCTCCTCCTCCTCGGTTCAAGCTGTTCTCCTGCCTCAGCCTCCCAAGCAGCTGGGATTACAGGCACCCACCAGCACACCTGGCTAATTTTTTTGTATTTTTAGTAGAGACAGGGTTTCACCATATTGGCCAGGTTGGTCTCAAACTCCTAACCTCAAGTGATCCACCTGCCTCACCCTCCCAAAGTGCTAGGATTACAGCTGTGAGCCACCACACCTGGACAATTTGTAAATAGTTATTTTTGTGATATGAGTGATCCTTGGAGACAGTGATTATGCTTGTAAAGGGTCTTCTCAGGTGTGCTTACATCTTGGTCTTCTTTGCAATAGATAAAGAGATAAGAGGGAGGGGAAGAAAAAACAATCCTTCTCCTTGGTGGGTCTGGATCCTAGGCAGGTAAAGGAATGTCGGCTTCTATGGGAGAGACGTTGGGTGGGGGTGGGGTCAGAAAGACCTTGAGCCTTCTTCAATTTAGCATGTCAAAACGCCCTATTTTGAGGTATCAGCTTCTGACCTGCAACACTGGGCTGTCTGTCTCCGATTGCTGAGAATAAACAGAGTAGATCACATGGTTGCTAACCCCTGCCCTCAGGCTGCCCTTTCCTCCCAGCTGTGTATCCACACCCTATGCTGCACTCCTACAGCACTTGGGAGGTGAACTGAGTTTCAGAATGACGACTGGCAGGGTGAGCTGTTATGGTCTGATATTTGTGTTTCCCCAAAATTCCCACGTTGAGCTCCTAACTCTCACTGAGATGATATTAGGAGACGGGGCCTTTGGGAGGTGATTAGATCAGGAAGATAGAGCCCTTGTGATGGGATCAGTGCCCTTATAAGGAGAGACAACAGAAAGCTTGCTTCTCTCTCTCTGAGATCTCCACCCTCCACCTGCAAACCAGGAGGCAGGTCCTCCCCAGACCCTGAATCTGCCATCATCTTGATCTTGGACTTCCCAGCCTCCGAACTGTGAGAAATTAATGTTTGTTGTTTAAGCCACCCAGTCTGTGGTATTCCGTTACCATAGTCTGAGTTAACTAAGAAATGAGGTAAAGGGAGAAAAGCAAAGTCTCCCAGTTCTCTAACAGCAGTGGACAGGGAAGATGGCTACCAAGCACCCACAATCTATTGGGCACTTGATGTGCATGGATCTCTTGGTCCTAATGGATTTCCTGTGAGGAAGCTGCCATCATGCCCACTACAGAGATGACAGCACTGATACTTGGAGAGATCTGTGTATGTATGGGAAGCATCGTTTAAATTAAGGTCTGTGGGACTTCACAGCCCATGCATTTCCTATCACAGAACGCACCTGACACACACTGTCAGAGGGCATGGATGTGTACTGTGAAGTGTTATTTATCTTCATTTGGAAGAGTCTGCTGATTCTGTCTCCTTCAGCCCCACTATAAACTGCCTTTCTTCATCTCTGACCAATTCAGCATAACAGGATGGTCTTGTCTTCTGCAGCCAAAATTCAGGCCCTGGTGATATTCTTGATTTGTTGTAAGAGACTCCAGTGCCCAGGTCACTCAGCCTGGTTGATTCTGTCACAGTTCATGAATTCACATCAAAATGCACCTTTCCCCCTATAACTAAGTGAAGGCCTGACCTACTAGACCCATCTGTGGTCTCTAGAGCCCCATTTACAGCCTATAAACCTTTTAATTTCTAAGTGGTCTGAGCACCCATTAAATTTTTTCTTTTTTCTGTTTTTTTCTTTTTTTTTTAGATAGTGTCTTTTTCTGTCACCTAAGCTGGCATGCTATGGTACAATAATGGCTCACTGCAACCTCAACTTCCTGGGCCCAAGCGATCCTCCCACTTTGGCCTTCCAAAATGTTGGGATTGCAGGCATAAGCCACCATGCTTGGCCCTATTAAACTTTTTAACTTCAAGATGACTCAGCAATAGAAGCAGGATCCAGTCCCCCATCGTGAGCTAGAGGTGAGGGCATGCAGAGCCTGTCAGCGAGAAGGGAGCACAGAGTGGGGAAACAGCAGGACATAGGGAGGCAGGAAAGCATCGAGGGCACAGGTGTGACTCCAGTCATCCTCTGCTCTTCCCTGATTCGTTCCCTTTCTTCTTCCTTGAATTACTCGTTCATCTGAATGTGGCAGGAGCACACCATTGTGGCTCTCCTATTCCCTCTAGAAGGCTCTGCCATGGCAGGCACACAATTGGAACGAGAGTCAGAAAAGTGTGCTTGAATCCCGGCTCTACCAATACCTCCCTACCCAACCTCAGGCATGTGGCTTGCCCTCTCTGTCTGCTGAGACCATTGTGAATGCAAGTGAAATCCTCCACACGGCCTCTTCGCTTGCTGTTAATCCCTCTGTCAGCAAGGCTGTCATCATTCTCTGGTCACCCCTGCCTCTGAGCCCTCCTCCCCTGGCAAATTGTCTCCATCATCTTGATTTGGCAAGCCATTCCATCCATCATGGCCAGGCACCACACGGGATAGCAGATTTCCATCTTGCCACCCAGACTTCCGGTGCTTCCAGGGAAGACTCTGTGTTAGGGTCTCTCCCTAAGCCCCAGCACCCTTGCTTTTAACTAGCAGGGACCTGTGACTGCCCTCTATTAATTAAGTTTAACCTAAAGCTGCCTTCTTATATATTTTATGTTCAGCCTAAATTTTTAAGTTCTCCATACCTAGTAAACAGCAACCTAGCTGGATGTATAAACAGACTGTAACCTACTCTTGTGCTAATCACTGAGTTTTAGCCAATCAAAGGTGGCCAACTGTTAAAACCAGTTCAAGTAAGACAAACACCAAGCTGTAAACAATCCAGTTGTTCTGATCTGACTTCCATTTTCTGTACATCACTTTTCTTTTCTGTCCATAGATCTTATTCCACCACTTGGCTACACTGGAGTCTCTCTGAGTCTACCCTGAGCCTACTCTAGCTTGGGAGGCTGCCTGATTTATGAATTGTTCTTTGCTCAATCAAACTCTGTTAAATTTAATTTGTCAAAGTTATTTCTTTTTAACACCTCTAAGTACATAAAGAGATAAATGAATGATTGAAGAACAAGAAAATAGTACTTGGGTGCAAGCCCTGCCAGAATCTCCATGCCCTTATGTTGCATCTCTTGCCTTCAAGTCAAGTGTGGATGCTTCCAAGATGTACAGAATGCTCTTGCTTAAAAGGGAATAGACTCAGGACCCCTGAGAATAAATAAATATGTGAAAATGTCCTGTTGCCTTAATGGTTTCCTTAATATCCGCTCCTCCTCCCCCTGCCCTCACCCCGAGGTATCTTTCCACACTCTGCTGTGTCATCACCCACTTGAGAAGTCCTCCTGTAGCTTGGGTCTGCTCCTCCTCTGGCCTGCCGAGCAGCCTTCTCACCTACTCCTTTGTGCCTTGTGATTTGTTTTCATCTGCTTTCCTTACTCCAATCTGAGCTAGGGATAGTCATCATTTCTCCATGAAACCTTAATCACACAGCTCAGTGTGGATCTGCCCTTCACTATGATCCATCCATAGCATCCTGCACTCATTCTACTCTAGCGTTGCTAAAAAATTGCAAAAGACATTCACCCAGTTACCTGTCCTTTCACCCCACTATAGTCTCCACATGCCTGTCCTCTTGCCTGTTGTCTTTCCAGACCTCAGCAGAGTACTAGACATGTACACATCACTTAATACATACATGTTTCTCAATGAATGCATTCATAGGAATTTCAGAAGTCTTCCTGAGATTCCTCGTGTTTACTTCTAGCTAGCAAGAATCCTTCTAGTGATGGTTTTTCCTGTCTCTTTTCCAGTAAATCATAAAATCCATGTCTTTCAGCAGATCAAGTTCCTGATATATGCAAGGTTCTTTTTAAATGCCAAAGCAGTACATGAATGAAGGGAAAGTCTAAGCTCTGCCGCAAAACAAAATCTGTTTCTGGTCCTTCTGAAAAGTACCCGGATGGTGTCTCAACTCAATGTAATCATGTTAGGCTGAGCACCACTGAGATGCCAAGGCATTCCAGGAAGATTGTGGAGTTTATATAACCTCAGGCTGAAAAATGTATCCTGCCTCAATCCTCATGTCCACCTGAAAGGATGATGAGATTTTTCTTGTTGACCCTACACGTAGATAATGATAAATGTGGAATTTTTGCCATGATAACAATCTGAGGGTCTGTATTTTATGTTTACTTGATAACTATTTAATTCAACAAATATCTACTAAAATATCAGATAAAATAGGAATACCAGAAAAAGTGCCAGCTAAAAATATCTGATCGAGAGGGGATACAGTGGCCAATAAAGAGAGACGTTTCCTCTCCGTGTAGCACGTTCAATCTTCCAGGGTAGCAGTCATTCAACAAGTAGGTATCAGCCAATGACCCAACTTTTAAAATAGTAGTAAATAAAATTCTGTCTTTAGTTGAATGGAAGCTTATGATATTGATGACAATATTTTAGAAGACTGAAATTACAGCTGAAGTTTTTTTGTGTGATTTTCTTCTATAAGGTTATCATATAGTTTTTATACCGAACATCTTAGTTATTAAGAACACCAGATAAAGCTAGGGAGGCCAAGGTGGGTGGATCATGAGGTCAAGAAATCTAGACCACCCTGGCCAAAGTGGTGAAACCCCATCTCTACTAAAAAGTACAAAAATTAGCTGGGCGTGGTGGCGTGCACCTGTAGTCCCAGCTCCTTGGGAGGCTGAGGCAGGAGAATCGTTTGAACCCGGGAGAAGGAGGTTGCAGTGAGCCAAGATTGTGCCATTGCACTCCAGCCTGGGCAACAGGGCAAGACTCTGTCTCAAAAAAAAAAAAAAAGTTTTACTCTGGTAAAATACAAAAACATAAAATAATTCCATTAATAGTTAAAAAGATGGTGACTTATTGATATTCATTTTGATTGCTCAAACTGCAAACCAAACAGCTAAGGAATAACTAGGACAGTTGCCACAATAATTGAGTCCTGTTTAGGATAAGCCTATGGCTTCATTTTCATGAGCATTACCTAGAATTTTAAGAACATGCTTGAAATCTAAAATGATGATTTATTAGATATTTCAACACATTTTTCTGTCATTATTTGATATGTCATGACAGAAAATATGCTTAAAGAGTTAGGTTGATAAAATGAATTAGATTTGGAAAGAATTTGTACAATATCTTTTATTTTTCCTTGATATTTAGGAAGAAACTATTCAAAATAGACTCTTTTCTAAAGGAAATACGTTGTTAAACTACATTTTCTTTTAAAGATTAATTAAATTGAATTGAAATTGTATTTAAATATTATGGAAAAGATAGTATAAAGCATGCAAATATAATTTTAAAAGGGGAGAAGACCACAATCCCAGCATTACAATAAAATCACATTCATTTTGGCATCTTTTCTCCAGTCTTTTATATGAAGAAACAATTTTAGATTGTGGTATTTATAGCAGCATGCCAGTTTTTAGGTTTTTATTTGAATAATTATGACACATTTTTAAATAATTTGAAATATCTATTAAAATCGTGCAGAGAAATCTATTCCCTTCTCCCAGCTTCCTCAGATGGAAGCATCTTACATGACAGGAGCACCATATCAATACCAGGAAATTGACCTTCATGCAATCTGCTGATTACATTGCCTTATTCAGATTTCAACAGACTTTATAGGCACCTGTGTATGTGCCTATGTATGTATGCCTGTGTTTATCACAGACACATACATGAGTGCCTATATATGACAGGTTTTTTTTTTTTTTTTTTTCTTTTTGAGACGGAGTCTTGCTCTGTCCCCAGGCTGGAGTGCAGTGGTGTGATCTCAGCTCACTGCAACCTCCGCCTATATATGTGTGTGTTTTCTTTATATATGATAGTGTTTGTTTGTTTGTTTGTTTGTTTGTTTTTGTGAGACGGAGTCTTGCTCTGTCCCCAAGCTGGAGTGCAGAGGCCTCAGAGCTCAACAAACAGTTCAGCTTAGCCTGACTTATACTCCAGTCTGTTAAGAATTTCTTCTGCACAAACATCACATGGCCTAGGGTGAACCCAAAGGACTGATGGGGAGCAGAGGGAGCAATAGCCAGGCCTTCTAGAAGCCAGTCACTGCTATTGACAGCATTTTGAGGGGATAATACAATTTTCCCATTGTAACGTTTTCACTATTGTGCCAAATTAAAGAGCTAACTCCTGCACAGGAGTGAAAATCAGTTGGGATGGCTCAAGTTTCCTCTGTCCTTCCCTGTGTCAAACCTCCCAGACAGAACTGGGATCTTCAAAAGCTGAATCTCTGTAAGTTGTGGCTTCTTCCAGTGCTTTGCTCTTTTTTTTTGGACGGAGTCTTGCTCTGTTGCCAGGCTGGAGTACAGTAGCGTGATCTCAGCTTACCACTGCAACCTCTGCCTCCCAGGTTCAAGCAATTCTCCTGCCTCAGCCTCCCGAGTAGCTGGGATTACAGGCGTGCGCCACCACACCTAGCTAATTTTTGTATTTTTAGTAGAGACGGGGGTTTCACCATGTTGGTCAGGATTGTCTCGAACTCCTGACCTCGTGATCTGCCCCCTCTGCCTCTCAAAGTGCTGGGATTGCAGGCATGAGCCACCCAGCCTGGCTAACTTTTTTCTTTTATATATTTATTAAGTATGTATCAGCATTATTTAAGCAGTAAAAATCTATAGTCAATAGTGTCATTAGACTTTCTACATGCGAAGTGATCTATTTGTTTTTGTGTTTTAAATCCATATTAGGAATATTTACTCCTAACTATTCTACTATACCATTTGATATGTATATTATTAATTCAATTGAATACTAGTATCAGGTCAATTTACTTTTCATAAAAAAAAACCATTTCTATCATGGGCAGACCCAAGTTTGGACATAGTGTGTGCTTTTCTATAGCAAATGTGGAGCTGGGCTACAGGGATCCAGCACCTTGCCCTATTTTACCTATCAAAACCCTCCACAGCCTAAGGATCTAGTAAAACAGTAAATAGATTGATGCATTGGGACATGTTTTGTCGATTTTAATTTCTGTGTTCCCCAAACTTTCATTTGCTTCCCATTTCCTTCAGAACTAAAGAATATGTTACAGTAATAATAACAACAATGGTAAATACTTGCATAGTATTTACTAATTCCAGGCACTGCTCTAAATGCTGTGCACAGTTTCACTCATCTTGACCTTACAACAGCCCTAGGAGGTGGGTGGTAATTTAGCTCCATTTTATAGGTGAGAAAAGTGAGTTAAGAAATTTGTCCCAGGTTTACACAACTAGTAAATAAGTCAGTTTGGATTCTCTATCACAATCTAGCTCTAAAATTTATGCTTTTATTAACTAAACTATACTACATCCAAAAAAGATATTCTTAGCTTTATATTCAAATACATTTTCCAGTTGTCTTTATGCAACTTCCCAATCTCATCTCCCAGGACTGTGCATTCCCAGCCCAGTGGAAATTGCCCTCTTTATTTTTTTATTTTTTTTATATATATATTTTTATTATACTTTAAGTTCTAGGGTACATGTGCACAACTTGCAGGTTTGTTACATATATATATACATGTGCCGTGTTGGTGTGCTGCACCCATTAACTCGTCATTTACATTAGGTATATCTCCTAATGCTATCCCTCCCCCGTCCTACCACCCAACAACAGGCCCTGGGGTGTGATGTTCCCCTTCCTGTGTCCAAGTGTTCTCATTGTTCAGTTCCCACCTATGAGTGAGAACATGAGGTGTTTAGTTTTTTGTCCTTGCAATAGTTTGCTGAGAATGATGGTTTCCAGCTTCATCCATGTCCCTACAAAGGACATGAACTCATCCTTTTTTATGGCTGTATAGTATTCCATGGTGTATATGTGCCACGTTTTCTTAATCCAGTCTATCATTGTTGGACATTTGGGTTGGTTCCAAGTGTTTGCTATTGTGAGTAGTGCCGCAATAAACATTATGTGTGCATGTGTCTTTACAGCAGCATGATTTATATTCCTTTGGGTGTATACCCAGTAATGGGATTGCTGGGTCAAATGGTATTTCTAGTTCTAGATCCCTGAGGAATCGCCACACTGACTTCCACAGTGGTTGAACTAGTTTACAGTCCCACCAACAGTGTAAAAGTGTTCCTGTTTCTCCACATCCTCGCCAGCACCTGTTGGGAAACCGCCCTCTTTAGACCTGCTTTTTCTTCTGCAGCTGCCTGAACTCCTTGATGATGCAGGCACATCTCTTCCCATCCTGTTAGCTTCTGATGGGAAGGGATTGGGAGAGATAAAATGAGACTCCTCAGAGATGTACTTTCATGGTTTAACTCAAGTGTGATCGTGGACATGCCATAATAAAATTTCAAGAAGGAACGCCCCAGCAATTAATGGAGTGCAAATGAAATAGTCGTCAATCAGATGGTGATGGAAGAGCACAGTTGGGAAGACTTCCTAAAAGAAGTGCTATTTGGCCAACAATTTTAAGTTAGAAAAGGAATTCACCAAAAAAGCAGTGGGGAAGATTTGTGCATATGGGAAAAGTTATTGCAGACATAGAGCAGCCTTTTGTTTTGTTTTGTTTTGTTTTTATTTTCTGTAGAGACAGGGTTCTCACTATGTTGCCCAGGCTGGTCTCTAACTCCTGGCCTCAAGTGATCTTCTCACCACGACCTCCAAAAGTGCTGGAATTACAGGTGTGAGGCACTGAGCCCCGCTGAGCAATCTTTGTGAGTTTGTGAAAGCACAAGCAAACCTGTGAGTAACTGTGTGTAACTTGGGTTCATTAGATGTATATGTATATTTATATATTTATACACATGTGTGTATGGCCTAGTGAGGCAGGAGAACAGGAACTGGAGGCAGGGAACCTAAGGACTTTCAAGAACTAAATCAAATGGAAACACTTCAGCTATGACAGGAAATATCCTCTGCATTTATATAGGGTGTACACAGAGTAAATGGCTTTGTAACTTGACTTCATTCTCTTCATTTATATCAAGTAACCAGTGGAAACCCCTAGAGGGTATTTAAACCTCAGAACATTCTGTAACAGGGCTGTTGAGCCCCATGCTCACACCCACTCCTACCCTGTGGTGTGTACTTTTCTTTTCAACAAATCTCCGCTTTTGTTGCTTCCTTCTTTTCTTGTTTGTTTGTGCATTTTGTTCAATTCTTTGTTCAAGACACCAGGAACCTGGACATTGTCCATCGGTAACACTGGTATTGTGACTGCTACTGTGGATGTGTGTATAGTTATATATGTACATAAATACATGTGTGTGTCCTGGTCTTGTGACTGCTACTGTGTATGTGTGTATGATTATAGATGTACACACGTGTACTTAGTGTTTCCTCAGTAACAGTCAGCATCTTCCTGTTTTTACTCCCCAAGCCCCTTGGTCTAACATGATGCTTCATATGCAAACAAGTGTATTAGTCCACTTTCAAACTGCTATAAAGTGCTGTCTGAAACTGGGTAATTTATGAAGAAAAGAGGTTTAATTGACTCACAGTTCCACGTGGCTTGCGGGGGGCCTCAGGAAACTTACAATCATGATGGAAGGTGAAGGGAAAGCAAGGCACCTTCTTCACAATCATGGTGGAAGAGATTCAGGCAAGTCTCATATGGCAGCAGGCAAGAGAGAGAGAAGGGGTTAAGTCCCAGACATTTATCAAACAACCAGATCTCCTGAGAACTCCCTTGCTATCAGGAGAATAGCATCGGGAAATCACCTCTATGATCCAATCACCTCCTACCGGGTCCCTCCCTCAATACCTGGGGATTACAATTTGAAATGGGATTTGGATGGGGACACAAAGCCAAACCATATCAACAAGGTTTTGGAACTTAGCACTTCTTTTGCGAATAAGCTTTTATTCTCTTCATACAGATACCTTGAGTATACCTCTGAAATCTTTTAGTAAGAAAGCAGAATAATAAGGGTTTTTTATATAAGTAAGTTAGATTCTGAGCCTCATGAGAAAATCGTATCTGAACTATCCACAAATATTCCACTGTTTCAATAAAATGGCATGCCTTTACCACAGTCTACATGCGAAGTACATTTCAAGGTAAATCCTGTAGGCTATAGAGATTTTTTTAATGTTCTTTTAACTGATTATCCTATTATATGCCCCCTCTTGGTGTGGCAATCAGCGTGATACCTACCATCACAATTAAAAATTAATAAAAATATTTACAAGAAATAAAATGATTTGGTAGATGCTTCCTCTGTATAGCAGTTTGCAAAATGTTTTCTGCTGTGGGCTCTTGAAATAGATATTTTATGAACAGGTATAAAATTCACAGGCCTGTCATGTACAATTGCTACAATTGATTTGTTAAATGGCTGCCATTTTACTTGGGAAAATATTTGTGTTGTTTTTTCTGCTGATAGCAAAGCTCCATGCCAGGAAGGCATTTGCCCATTCCGTGGAGCTGGCTTCAGAAAACAATTCACAGCAAAATTAAAGCAACTTAAGAAGAAACTTGAAAATCAGAACAATCATGTGCTTAAGCAGGAGAAGACCCACTAATGTAAAACGGAGACAAAAAGCCCTAATTAAATGCCAAATCAAACCAACTCTTTTTTCCTTTTTCTTTTTCTTTCTTTCTTTTCTTTTCTTCTTTCTTTTTCTTTTTTTTTTTTAAGGAGAGATTTTTAACCTTTTAGTGATTCCCTTATTCTTAGAAACAAAAGAGAGGCAGTCGCAGAGCACAGAGCTCTGCAGACAAAATGTCCCAAATTTCCACCTTCTATTCCGCAAAGCGGTCTAGGAAAAGAGGATTTTACTCAACCTATACGTAGGGATTGTTTTCTTACACTACTGACAACTGTGCCAGAGAAAACCCATGCCACGCGGAGCGCCTCCTTTTGACTTTCTCATCGGGAGCCTTCTCTTGCCCGTCAGATTCCGGCCCAGAAGTCCCCCCGGCAGCTGTCACCCTACAGATTTGCAGAGATGAACTCTCTTACCGGGCCTCAACTGGAAGTGAGAAGGAAGCTGATTTCTGCAGAGGAAGACAGGGAGATGACAGGTTTCTTTGACAGATGTTTGCATTTTGTTTTTCTAGGGCAAGGCAACTCATTTGGTGGACATAACAGGCAATCTGGCCTCCACACAGACAATCCAGATGGTTGTTACGAGTTGAGAGGAGGTGGCCATCGGGAGGCTCAGGCCAGCTCTTTTATTACAGGCAATCTTCTCCCCACAGCCTGCAAGCTGCATGGTTTCCCCTGAAGGACTGCGTGCTTAAAAATTCAAACATCCATATGACTCTTTATTTTTAAAAATTAAGTACTATATAGGCTGGGCGCGGTGGCTCACTCTTGTAATCCCAGCACTTTGGGAGGCCGAGGCGGGTGGATCACGAGGTCAGGAGATCGAGACCATGGTGAAACCCCGTCTCTACTAAAAATACAAAAAATTAGCTGGACGTGGTGGCGGGCGCCTGTAGTCCCAGCTACTCAGAGAGGCTGAGGCAGGAGAATGGCGTGAACCCGGGAGGCGGAGCTTGCAGTGAGCCGAGATTGCGCCACTGCACTCTAGCCTGGGCGACAGAGCGAGACTCCGTCTCAAAAAAAAAAAAAAAAAAAAAAAAAAAAAATTAAGTACTATATAGAAGTACGCTAAATGCAAGGCCGTGAAATACCATCCAGTTTTGCCATCTTCCTAAGGCAAAATGCTCATGAGTTTGAAGCATGGGACACATTAATTAACATAGAGCTAATCCTAGCTCTGACCTTAGCTCACTGTATGGCCTCAGACCACTCACGTCTCTTCTCTGGATTTTATCCACCTCTAAACGTAAATAGTCTTGGGTCCCTATCAGTTTTGACAGAAAATGATAGGTTTAATTCAATAAGTCTGTCTCAATTCGAATCACTGGGTTTTTAATTAGTACAGTAGACTCTCCTTAATTGCAGGGGATACATTCCAAGACACCCTGTAGGTGGCTGAAACCACAGGCAGTACTGAACCCTATTGCTATCAAGTGGAACATGTTTCAGTTCAGGTCTTCTATCCACAAATATGGAGCCTTTTTCATCTTAACTAAGCACTTAACACGCACCCCAGCTGTAACTTTTGCAGTTAGAGGTGTGACAGCAAAACTAGCATGAATTTCTTTTTTTCTTCACAATTTCATGAGTAGAAGACTGAATCTTAGCAGCCTCAGCATACATTTTTTTTTCTTTCCCGAAGCCGAGAACTTTCCCCTTTTCACTTAAAGACAGCACTCTACCGCTTCTCTTCGGTACATCGACATTGCCAGCATTACTACCCTTGCGCTCCGGGACTGTCGTGCAGTAAAATCAGGGTGATTTGAACACCAGCGCAGTGGCACTACCATAGTCGATCTGATCTCTGAGGTTGCTGCTCAATGAGTCACAAGTGGGGAGCATGGATAGTGTGGATCTGCTGGACAGAGGCTGATTCACTTCCCAGGTGAGATTTCATTCACATGACGCAGGACAGTGAGCAATGTAAATTTCTGAATTGTTTATTTCTGAAAATTTCCATGGACTATTTTAGACCACAGTTAACCAAGGGTAACTGAAACTTTGGACAGTGACCCCTCGAAGCGAGGACTATGGCATGCACTAGATGCCGGAAACTGACGGGTACATGGTACATGCTCTCAGGAAACTCAAAAAATGAACTACTATCATCAGTATTTTAACCTTGACACTAAGTGTAATTTTTAAGAGTGTAAAGTCAGAAAAGAGGACTTGAAAAGTCATAGACATTCTGAAGCACTGACTAATTAGAGGACTCAGTCGACACTTCCAGAAATACTTGGAACCCAATACAATGCTAAACAATCCAAGCGCTAAGCTAGGCTAAGCCAGCTTGGCAAGGGGTGAAGGTGAAACGGGCGAAGAACCTGAGCATGCAGAAGGAGTTAGAGAAGCTCTGTTTGAAAATACAAGAGCTGGCCAGGCACGGTGGCTCACGCCTGTAATCCCAGCACTTTGGGAGGCAGAGACGGGCAGATCAAGAGGTCAGCAGATCGAGACCATCCTGACTAACACGGTGAAAACCCCCTCTCTACTAAAAATACCAAAAAATTAGCCGGGCCTGGTGCCGGGCGCCTGTAGTCCCAGCTACTAGGGAGGCTGAGGCAGGAGAATGGAGTGAACCCAGGAGGTGGAGCTTGCAGTGAGCCGAGATCACACCACTGCACTCCAGCCTGGGCGACAGAGCGAGACTCCATCTCAAAAAAAAAAAAAAAGCAAGAGCTGAATCTATCTACATCTTCCTTTACAGGAATGAAAGTGGAAGTGTATCCAACTAGAAGAATAAGTCCAAACCAAGGAGATTTTGAGAGCCAAACTTAGGGAAAACCAAGAAGAAACTAAAAGTCCAGAGATTGAACCACCGAATGTAAGAACTAGCCTCCTGTTAGTAGAAGGAATCAACACATTCTTTCCAACAGACCTGTAGCCTCTGATGGCACACAGTGTCACTGAGGTCAGCTGGGTGGTCAGGTGTTTGAGCCACCTTGAAACACCAGCGGCTGAGGAGAAGAGCTCCTGCCGCACCTGCTGGGGGCTGTGGGGTTGGGGCTTCCCACTTCCCGAAACCCTGGAAAAGGGCACCCAGACATTTTACAGAATCCTTGAGATGGAAGGTGAGTTTTCCAGGCCATTCCACAGGTTAATCCTGCTGGCTGATTCAGCCACACAGGAGAGTTTGCCTGGGAAGGGATCCCCCAGTGGCTGCTACTTTGACTGATAAAGCAGGCACAGGAGGATGGTTGAGAATAGTCTGTGCATTCCGATTATCTCTGACATTTTCCCAACTCATAGTTGGAGCAGAGCTATGACAAAGGCATGCATGTTGCCAGTGCAGATATCCTCTTGGCTGTTAAGGGCTGAATTCTGTACCCCCACATTCATATGTTGACGCCCTAACATCCAATATCTCAAAATGTGACTGTGTTTGGAGACAGGGCCTTCAAAGAGGTTGCTGAATTAAAATTTGGTCATATGGGTGGGCCTAATCCAATCTCACTTGTGTGTTTATAAAAGGAGATTAGAACACAGACATGCCAGGGGGAAGACCACGTCGGGGAACAGGGCAAAGGAACTGCCTGCAAGCAAGAGAGAGGCCACAGAGGGAACCAACTCTGCAGACATTTCGATCTCAGGCTTCCAGCCTCCAGAACTATGAGACAATACATTTCTACTGTTTAGCCACCCAGTCTTCACACTTTATTACAGGGGCCCTAGCCACCTAATAGACCAGCATAGAGTCAAAAAGCTGTCATGACCAAGTGCCCACACTGGGTCAGCAGTCCCAGAAGCAGTATCAGAATCATCTGTGAAGATAAAACTCTGAAGTCCAAGAAACAGCCATTGGCACACACATAGGACCAGAGCAAACCAGGGAACCAGGTGACGGCCTTTACTGTCAGAGATGCCTGTATACAGTACAGTCAGCTGACAAGAGGGTTCTCGATCATGGCCACATATTTGAATCACTTGGGGAGCTGCTAAAACCCATGACACTAGGTCACAACCTAGACAAATGAAATCGGAATCCCTGGAGGGTGAGACCCAGGCATCAAGAAGGATTTAAGATCTCTGCAAGATTCAAACAGGCAGCCCAAGTTGAGAGCAGCTGGCTTAAAGAGATTATAAGGCTTTGTTACAGTATCTCAGCATGGATTACATTTCAATTTAGCTCTTTGCTATTATTCTTATCCTCTGAAATGTTTACACCACACAATGGCCTATTACTGGCTCTGAATTTTATACCATATATCACAGAATAGATTCCTCACTTAAGTTGTAGACATAGGCAAAACTTTTCTTGTTTTTGATGTAAGATAAAGGGAGAGAATGACTGGATCAAAACAAAAATAAGATAATACAAAATAAGTCATGGGGTGGCATCACATTTTTTAAGAGTCTTCATTTCTGACAAAAGCACAAGCTTATTTGTTGGTGACATAACTTTTGCCATTTTTCCTACCTTAACTGTTTAAGCTCACAGTAATTTTATAGCTTACTGTACAGGCTAAGGCTTTTGGTGTCTTTCTTAAGCTGTGTCAAAATACCTTTAAGTAAAAAGATGATTTGAAAGGTATAAACCTAACGAAAGTAATAGCACAGTTACAGTTTTTGTGTTTGGGCAGATTTTAAGATATTTCTATGTATTTTTCTGACATGATGGATCCTGAGGACTGCCATAGACGTAGATTAGTCTGATTTTAGGCCATCGCTTTGTAACATTATGCAGTTTTTATCTGAAAGATGTTTCAAGAGGGGGAGCTAGTTAGCTAATTAATTAGAGATTGTGACTTAAATTTTGCAGACAAGAGATACTTTCCGAGTTTAAGGGAACCCTAAGAAAGCTGCGTTTCCGTATCCGTGCCATGGGAAGTCTCCTGTCCTGTTTCCACTCTGCCTTCTCCATAAAGCAGGCGGATCATCGGGGCCCTCACACAAGCCCAGCGTGGTAGCTGATTAAGGCTTGACAAGCAAAAAGCGAATAGGATTTCTAATCATGGGTCTCCTAGAAATGGAGCCACAAAAACCCAAAGAATTGCCATTACACCCTAAGTCATGCAATTTAGAGCAACTCAGGAAATAGATGCACACAAGCAAACCATGTGGTTAAAGCCTTTGGAACTGGTTCGAGCAAAGCTGTAGGTGATTTGTCAAAATCATCTGCAAAACCAGATTTCTAACACCTCCCTGCTGTGTATCTTGTTTCTGCTGATGTGTGGTGCTTCATAAGATGGGGATGTTAAGCATGCAGCAACTACAGTCATTTGTTCTCAGAGGTGAGTGTTGCAGTTATTTTTATTACTTTTTCTCTTCCTTACTCTGTTCCTTTCCTCGCCAGACATTCCTTAAACCACCTATCAACTCTCCCCTCACAGTCTCCCTTTTCTGTCTGCATTCTTTTTTTGAACCCAAATCTAACTTAGCTGCTTTTGTGGTTTTTCTATTCACTTTGTCATTTTCTCCCTTGGTTAGGAAATAAATTCCTGTGCACACTCACACCTATGCAAGGGCTGCCCTCAGACATAGCAGGAGGCCAACTTCAGCCTCAGCCTCCTGAAGCAATATTTCCAAGAGGGAAGAGCAACATGGGTGTGTGCGTGTGTGTGTGTGTGTGTGTGTTGTGTTTATTTGTATGGAATGCTAATAGGGCATACTAATAGCTTGTGAACAAGTATCTATATCAAGATAGACACCCCCAATACATTCAACATGTGTTGAATATTTAACATGAATCACACATTGCTTGTGAATTGTGAGGGATATAGTTGTACTTATGTGTATAGATATGTGTACATTTATACATATACTCTCTATAGAGTACCTTATAGCTTACAAAGTGATTTCAAGTACATTTTCTCACTTGACCTAGAAGAGAGAATAAAGTAGAATGCGCACATCTCACTCACTCTTGGAGGCGGGTCTCAGAGCTAAGGTGAAAAATGGGGCCGGGCACAGTGGCTGACGCCTGTAATCCCAGCACTTTGGGAGGCCAAGGCAGGTGGATCACCTGAGGCCAGGAGTTTGAGACCAGCCTGACCAACATGGTGAAACCCTGTCTCTACTAAAAATACAAAAGTTAGCCAGGCATGGTGGTGGGCACCTGTAATCCCAGCCACTCGGGAGGCTGAGGCAGGAGAGTTGCTTGAACCCGGGAAGCAGAGGTTAGAGTAAGCCAAGATCACACCACTGCACTCCAGCCTGGAGGACAGAGCGAGACGGTAGATGGAGTGTGACAGTTTGTGTTGGCATTTTGGCTTGGCAGAATTAAAGCCTAAAGTGCAGGGCCCAAAAGAGCCAGATTTGCAGCCTAGCTTCCCCACTCCCTAACCATATTGCCCTTGGGCACGTTCCTTAATCTCTCTATGTATCTGAAACAAGAGGAAAAATCTGTCTCTTAGAGTTATTTGTGCAGATTAAGCTACTACTTGTAAAATGGTAGCCATTATTGCATCACGTGAGCATGTACTATTAAATATAAGCAATCATTTGTGAAGCACTTTGAGATGCACGTGGTCTAGCATCCCTGAGCCACCTTGGCTGTCCCTTAGCAGTCCCCAAGAGTCCTTTTCTAACATGGTTATGCCAGAATAATTTGGTTAGTTCAGGTGGGGTGAGCACAGTGGGGCAGGAACTGTGTCTGGTGGTTACTGGGCAGCTTTGCACCTGGGGCTATCACAGTCAGTTTTGTGGCACAAATGTGTGCCGAGCACTTTTCATAGGTCAGAAGCTAGAGAATAAGTGTGCTTATAGGCAAGCAATGAGAAATAAGATGGGAATGGCAAGTCACACTCCAGACTTGGGAGGCTTTCAAAGTTGGGAGAAAATCTGGTGCTTCAGAGGATAGGGCTAGAAATGGGGAGTACCCAAGCCTGGGCAGCGGGTGGGAGTTGCTCATCATTGTATCACTGCCTTGATGTGTTTGCACCCAGACTGGAGTTTCTGCAGCTCTAGACACAGGAATGTACAGGAGACGAGATAAAGAGCTTCTGTCTTTGCTGCTTAACTTCTTTATCCCCAGCATCTTCAGCTGCAAAATGGCAATTAGTCGTATTATGCTTTATAAGGGGGAGTGAAAATTAAATTGAATTGAGGTTATAAACCACCAATGGTGCCAGGTACAACTTGGTGCTTAATAAATATTCATTCTTTTCTTACCTTCCATTCTTCCTCTTACCTTTTGATCTGGTTTGGGTGTGTCCACACTGAAATCTCAACTTGAATTGTATCTCCCAGAACTCCCACATGTTGTGGGAGGGACCCAGGGGGAGGTAATTGAATCACGAAGGCCGGTCTTTCCCGTTCTATTCTCATGATAGTGAATGAGTCCCACGAGATCTGATGGGTTTATCAGGGGTTTATGCTTTTGCTTCTCTCTCATTTTCTCTTGCTGCCACCACGTAAAAAGAGCCTTTCATCTGCCACCATGATTCTGAGGTCTCCCCAGCCATGTGGAACTGTTAAGTCCAATCAAACCTTTTTTGTTCCCAGTTTCAGGTATGTCTTTATCAGCAGTGTGAAAACAAACTAACACACGTTTCTTCTTCCTCCCTCTATCTCCCCGCCTCTGTCTTCTCCTAGATCTGGGTCACCCAAAGTCAGAGCCGTGAGAAAATTACCCAAACCCTATGCATTATGTGATGGTTCTGAGCATGACAACTGTCACAGGGAAAGTGACTGGCTCATCGTAGTTGATGTAGAATGTGCATGTCAGCGGGTGGAGGTGTATGTGGACATGATGATGCTCTACCCAGGTTGCCCTTCAACAAAGAACCAACAGTCCTTGGGGCTGGGGACACTGGTGGACCACACCTTTGATATGAACAAGAGGCAGGGACATACTAGGTAGAAAATGGTGGGATCCTTGACAAGGCTGCCACCCTCAAGCCTAAACCCACGGCCCTAAATGAGAGCTTCAAATCCATTTTCCCACCTGAATGTTGCCTTCTGGCCCACTACACCCCTATCCTGTGCCCATAAAAACCCCAAGCTCCACTGGCAGAGGAGCAGAGTGAAACGGCAGAGAAGGACACACACAAAGAGAGAAGCATCTGAATGTTGAGAGGAGATGATTCAGCTGGACATTGGAGACTTCTTTGGGAGAGGTGTTTGGCCACAGATGGCTGACCTCCAGGGAAGACTGCCTTCTCACCCCATCCCCTTTCCAGCTCCCTATCCTGCTGAGAGCCACTTTCACCCTTCAGTAAAACCTCCTTTCAAGTGCACCATCCTTCAAGTCCATGTGGCCTCATTCTTCTCAAGCATCGGACAAGAATTTGAGACACACTGGGTATGGAAACCCAAAAAGGCTGTCACACCAGCCCTTTGTCCTTGCTGGTGGAGGGCAGCTTCCCCACGTAATGAGGCAAAAGGCCCACTGAGCTGGTAACATGCCCTCTGGGACGCCTCTGGTTGCAGACACCTCCTCCTGGACAGCAGAGCTAAAAGAGCATTGTAACACACTTGGACACTGCTGTGAGGCCTGCACAGGGCCTTCTTTCACTGGAGAGACACAGCTGGTGGTTCCAGCATTCACTCACTCTGGTTCCTGCTCCTGTCCATGGCATGTTCCCTCCAGTAAGGGGTTGAGCTCAGCAGCAAAGTAAACAAGCCACATCCCTGTCGCAAGTCCTGTGAAAGGGTCACAGGAACTATCCTGTCTCATCTTCAGGGATTGCCTGGGCTGCAGAAAGCAGGCCCCAGATCTTGCCTCTTCTGAGGAGACCCACATGTATGACTGATCCATGCCAGGGGTTGGGGTGGAGGAGTAATAAAGCTCTGGTTATCTCAATCTCACTTAGACACTCTTCTGAAGAGCCATGTGAGTCCTCAAGCTTCCTATAACATAAGTAAGGCTGTCTTGAGCCTGCATGGAAGACGGCTTTCCCCTCTGCCCCTCTGGCTTTCTCCTGTCCCTTCTACGTGTACTTACCCCAAGGCTTTCCTTGATAAACATCCTTCACTTTAAATCTTTATCTCAAATCTCTTATCTGAGCTCAGCTTCCCCAGAGCTCAACCAGCCACAGGTGGTTGCATGGAACTCAGTCCTTTGCACTCATTCATTCTTACCTTGCATAGTTAGAACAAGAGGCACATGTGCAGAGGGGAGAGCCTGAGTTGAGATCTCTGGATGCATGATGTGGAGATGGCTGCACAAAGAATTTCTTGCAGCAAAATCATGTATACTCTGAGGCTGAGAGAGGATTTTGAAGCTGTCCTGTAGAGGAATAGTGCCACATAGGTGCCTAGCAGAATCATAAATACATTTATTAGGCTCGTATGCAAGACGCCGTCTCGCAACTTAGATGATTTTGACTCTAGAGTTCTCATACCCCTTTCAGCTTTAACTGGAGGACAAGTGAATGGGGGTCCCTAGCCTCACCATCTTCAGGAACTTGCATCTTTGGTTCTGGTGGGCTTTTCCAAAGGACAGAACAGAAGCACATGATAAAGGTGGGGTTGAGAATTCAAAAGAGATCTTTAGAAGTAGAGCAGGGCCAGGGGCCATGTTAAGATTAAACTTTAAGGCCAGCCACCCATGGTGGGCTCACACTTGTAATCCAGGAACTTTGGGAGGCCAAGGTAGGAGAATTGCTTGAGGCCAGGAGTTCAGGACCAGCTGGGGCATCATAGTGACCCCCTATCTCTGCTAAAATAAAACTTTAAAAAGTTAGCCAGGCATGGTGGTGCACATCCATAGTCCCAGCTACAAAGGAGGCTGAGGAGAGAGGATCACTTGAGCCCAAGAAGTTGAGGCTATAGTGAGTTGTGATCATGCCGCTGCACTCCAGCCTGGGGAACAGAGCAAGACACTGTCTCCAGAGACAGAGAGAGAGAGAGAGAAATGAAACTTTGGGAAGGAATGAGTGATCACCAGGTAGTGCTTCTGAGGAAGCTTGCTCTGAGGGAGCTGATAAAGTGCCTTTATCTACTATGGATTAAGCATTACAATCCAAAAATCCAAAATCTTAAGTGCTCCCAAATCCAGATTTTTTTGAGCAGTTACATGACACTCACAGAGAATGCTTATTGAAGCACTTCAAGGTTCAAATTTTTGGATTTGGAATGCTCAATGGGTAAGCATAATGCAAATATTCCAAAATCTGACATAATTCAAAATCCAAAACACTTCTGGTCCCAAGCACTTTTGATAAGGGATATTCAATCTGTAATAACCTACCATGAAAATGAAGTCCCAGGAGAAATGAGTTCTATGCTTAAGACTGAAAAGTTACAAAACTTTATTCTTTGTCTAAGAGAGACATGAAAGTTATAGGGAAAGGGATGCAATTATTATTGTTGGTTTTAACTTTTTTGAACTCAGTCTAATTCACAATGAGATTAATGACAGTGTTTATTGAGCTTTTCCCATGTGGCCAGCAATATGTTAGGTGTGGCAATCCCGATAACAACCGAAGAATTAGACTTCCCATTTTACAGATAAGGAAACTGAGGCTTGGAGGGATTGACTTGCTGAAAGGCACAGAGGAAACGGCGGCAGTGCGATATGCCTCTAGATAGTCAATCTGGGGCTTGCCTTCTTCACAATAATAACAGTAACCACCTCATAGGGGCCTGGTGAGGACTGGAGACAACACATGCAAAAGAACCAGCAGATTCTCAGCGCAGTGCATTCATACATGCAAGAATGTCATGTATGAAAGTGTCTGGAAAAGGACGGCCAGAAATGAGTGTGCTAACTTTGCTTGGATCCAAACATTTGTCACTGTTTTCCTGTCTTCCCTTTTTACCATTAAATTCAACCCGACCTTTAGAATTTGTGTCCCCCAAGCAGAAGATAGATGATTCCCGTGTACCATCCTTGTATTAAATGCCCACCATGCACTAAGCACTAGGAAAATAGGGAGGAAACAACAGCCGGGATCCTTTTCTCAAGTAGCTCTCAGTGCAGCGGGCTTAGCATGGAAACAGAAGCAGCAAACTGTTGTGCGAAGTGTCTGTGTAACATGCGGCATGGCTGTTATTTAATCCCAATTAAATGGATGAGAAAGTTCAGGTTTAGTAAAGTTAAAGAACTCCCCTAGGTCCATAGTTAGCAAGTGCTAGAGACAGAATTCCAAACCAAAGCAGTCTGCTTGAAAAGCCCAGTTTTGTCTCACCCCTTCCCTGAGCATTTGGTCAGATGGCAGTGAACAATGCATAAAACTGGCTGTGGCACTCCGCTGACCTGAGATCTACTGATGGCCTTATTCCCAGCATGCAAACTCTCACGGGGGTTCCCTTGCTGACTACTTCATATGAGAAGGCAGCACCATTCATGTGTCATGTATGAATGCAATTTTCCTAAGATATTTTTATTTTCTGTTGCTTGTTTTTAAACAACTTAATGCCATTGTAACAGCACCCTCTCTTCATTTAGGAGGGCATTTCCACTCTGAATTTCCATTCCAAACATTTCAGTTTTCCACCAAGATATCATTTCCGGGTTTGGGATTCCTGAATTTTCTTCACACACAGGTGACTGCTTTCAGTGGAAAACTTAGCGAAATTGCATTGTTCTCCCCGAAGTATCTATGAAACCAAAACAATGTTACTGCTATATGACATGTTGCAGGCATTCTCAATACATTTGGAAAATGCAAAAGCAACTGTGATCTAACATCTCAAAATGGCTATGGATTTCTTTTCCTGTGGTCAGGTCTAGACCAAAGAGAAACAAGAAAAGCTGAAGTCACACTACCAAAGGTCAAAGCTGGGTAACAGAGCTCTGGAGTCAGCTGCCTGGGTTCGGTATGCAGCGCTGCCGTGGACGATCTGTCTCTCTTGAATATATGACTTACCAGTTTTACTTTCCGTCCCTCCATTTCTAATTAAATGAGATGCAGTAATACTGGTGCCTTGCTATGATGTCTGCAGTTATTATTTCTAGGAAACAAATTATTATTGTTACTCAGTATCTGGTACATCAAAACTAAGCCAGAAACATTTAAAAAGAACAAAAGTATCATTTCTACTTAATTCTCTAGCTACTTGGACAACTGGATATGCCCCTCCTTTCAAGGAAGGGCAAAGTATTTCAGAAAAGAACTAAGTGCTATTTCTCTGCTTTAGGAGTGTCTCCCATATGGAAAAGAATGTGGCTTCAGGGAGTAGCACGTGTTGTAAAGGTGGATGGGTCTAACTTCATGAACAGCTCCGACATCCACTAGCTGTGCCACCTGATGCAAATCACTTAGGCTCTCTGTAGTTCAGTTGATCTTTATGGAATTGGTAATAACTACCTGGCAAGATCGCTGTTATAAATACGGAGGATCAAAGTTGTGAAGTTATTTTGTAAAGTGAAACGTTCTTAAAATTGGATTTTAACACTATCAATGAAAAACAGATTTTTGTCATTTATCAGGAGTTCAGCTAATGAAAATAAGTATGGATAATAGTTACATAGAACTGTCTACTTAGTACTTTAGCATATGCTATTATATTTAATCTTCTTAAAAAGTAGAAAATTATACAAGCCATGTATTACTATTATTGTGGTGGTTGTCGTTGTTGTTCTCAATTACATGCTGAATATTAAGACCTCTCAGGTAGCAGCTGGAAGGACATTGTATCCAGTTTCCTGATTGCTTTCAATGGAATAACCATGTATACATGCACTACTAATGAGACAATGGTGATTCTAAAAGCTTAATCAGGGGGACTTTTGTGTATTCCAAATCTACAAAAATAAAGACATACAGAAATGAGAAAAATGTACATTAGCAAGAAAATGTACACCAGCATTCAGACTTAGCCTTCTGAGAGAAATATGATAAATAGAAATAGAATTTCACAAATTTAACATTGTGCTAATCAAGGAATGAATGAAAAAGTGGTCAGCAGTCTAAATGGAACATTTAGAGATCACAAAGAGAACACAAAGAGATCTCATAAACAGTAAGCTTTCTGCAGGACGTCTCTTGGGGGTCCCAGGTGTTGGGCGAGGCAGGGAGCGATGTCTATTGTTTGAACAGCAATAATCCAAAGTTGAAGTGGGACAATATTCACCACCATAGCTTGATGGAATTAGCCTTTCAAAAGATCGAATTTATTTATCTAGAAACTGCCTTACCCCCTTTTTATAAACATGTGGCAAATCAACAATAACGGTGACATTCTTTTAATTCAAAGCCTCTGTTCAATCTACAATCTGCTCTCCTAGATGGATTTTAAGAATGGTGGTTTGTCTTCCAACTAATGTTCCACTGTCAATGAACTATCATTTCCTGTTCTTATTAATCAATTAGATCTTTTCCACTGCCTCAGACTATTCTTCATTCAACATTTGTTTTTTATCTAACATGTCCCAGACTGTCCTAAGCATTAGGAGTAAAATGTCTTAGAAGAAATAAATCAAGTTGAGTGGGTATCACAAACCACTCAACTAGTCACCGAGTAAGAAATCTGAATGATGTTCTTGAGGAATCTTCCTCCGCCTCCCCTTTGCCTATCCAGTCATCCACGAACCTTGCCGTAGCAGCTTCTGAATACCAATATCTCTTGGGTTCCCCTGCTCCTCTCTATTCCCACTTCTGCTCCTTTGGTCTGGACCTCTGTGGAGTTTGAGAGAACAGTCCCAAGTCTGCCCCCACCTCTGACACCAACGGAAAAATTAAGGAACAGTCCTTAAGGTTTCTCTACCTTCTGCCGGGTGTGGTGGCTCACGCCTGTAATCCCAGCACTTTGGGAGGCCGAGGCGGGCGGATCACGAGGTCAGGAGATCGAGACCATCCTGGCTAACACGGTGAAAACCCATCTCTACTAAAAATACAAAAAAAGTTAGCCAGGTGAGGTGGCGGGCGCCTGTAGTCCCAGCTACTCGGGAGGCTGAGGCAGGAGAATGGCGTGAACCCCACGGGGCAGAGCTTGCAGTGAGCCGAGATCGCGCCACTGCACTCCAGCCTGGGCAACAGCGAGACTCCGTCCCAAAAAAAAAAAAAAAAGGCTTCCCTACCTTCAACACCAGTTGCGTGTTTGGGAGTTCCCAAGACCACTCTTCATTTTGACACTTCACTGCAAGTACTCACAGAACTCGCTGAAAGTGGTTATACCCTTAGTTACAGTTGAGTGCAGCTAACAAACACAGATGAAAGTCAGCCACAGGAAGCAGTGCATGGGCCAGTCCAGCAGGGTTCCAAACATGGAGCTGCTGGCACGCCCTCCAGTGGATGGTGGGCAGCCTTAAGTCTCAGGTAAGATGTGTGAAAACATGCAGAGAGCATTGCCATCCAGGGAAGCTCCCCTGAGCTTTGGTGTCTAGAGTGTTCACTGTACTCAATCACATAAGGCTAATTGGCCTCTCCTTTCACTGATCTCAGTCTCTAGTCCCTTGAGGGATGACTTCATGACCCAAAACCCCCACCTGAAATCACATCATTAGACCCTCCAGGTGTGAGGCAAGGTCCCCGAACAAACAAACACTCCTGTTGGGCACAATATTTCCAGAGCCTAGAGATCCCTTCCCAGGACCTGAGGACAAGTGTCAGACTTCTTTTTGGAAAGAGTAGATTCCTTACCTAAAACACCTAGTCTTTCACATGGAGTCACGCAATATTCTTTTCACTGGTTTCCCTGACTCCAGGCTTGCCTCTCTCCAATCCATTCTCCATCTTTCTGATAAACAGTTAGTTTTATAAGCAAATGTGATAAGGTCACTCATCCATTATCATTTGCCTAGGAATTCTTCATTACTCTTAGGATCAAGTTCAAACCCCTTAACGTGGCTTAATGGCTGTAACAGACAAGATAAGCACAGAGTACTTGATAAAGATGGAGGAATCAGAAACTACTATATATTTTATTTTTTTAATATAAAAAGTACCATTTAGAACATTCCAGAAAAAAAAAAAAACTATGATCTACGCAAAATGCTTGGTCAGGAAATCCAGTATGTAAGGAAAATTGGCATCAAATTGAGAAACGGATGAATCAATGGTGACTAGAATAAGGCTTCTTGGATGATACTTTTTTCTTTGCTACGACTGAAATCAGAGTACGTGAAACCATTTACCAGTGTATCAAAGGGAAAAAAGCAGAATGGCATTGTGCAAAAAAAGATGGGCTTTGAAATCAAGCAGCTTTCAATGGCAGCTGTGCCACACACTATGTAACCTTGGGCAGCTTGCTGAACTCTTACAGGCCTTAGATTTCAGATCCTTTAATGCCTTTAGAAATGCTTCTCTTATGGATTTGTTGTTGTCAAGATGCAATGAATTTTTGTACTCATTTATTTATTTATTTATTTATTTATTGAGACAGAGTCTTGCTCTGTCGCCCAGGCTGGAGTGCAGTGGCGCGATCTCGGCTCACTGCAACCTCCACTTCCTGGGTTCAAGTGATTCTCCTGCCTCAGCCTCCTGAGTAGCTGGGATTACAGGCACACACCACCACACCCAGCTATTTTTTGTATTTTCAGTAGAGACAGGGTTTCACCATGGTTGGCCAGGCTGGTCTCGAACTCCTGACCTCGTGATCCACCCACCTTGGCCTCCCAATGCCCTGGGATTACAGGTGTGAGCCACCGTGCCTGGCCACATTCTTGTACTTTTTAAAGACCATAGTGTATTTGAAACAGTCCTAGGCCTTAGGGAAACAACGCTGAATAAGAGAGACCCAATCCCTCTTCTCATAAAGCTTAAGATCCCTTGTCAATACACTTGGCAGAGAGTGGGCATTTAAAAAAATTGCTTGGTTTGCTGATTCTCAGAGATCTTCCAAACGAACACTCACATCCAGTCCAGTCTGGGGGGGTGACCCCAGTCCTTGACATGGGGTAATGGGGACAGCATTTCCTGAGGACTCCACAGGAGGCAAATCTATTTCAGATGTTTTGATGATAAGGAATTTGTAATCTACAAGTGGGCTTTTAAATCATGAGTGATATAGTACACACTTAATTTTTTAAGGAGACTAAAGCGGGAGAGAAACAGTGTCTTCAGTGGATGGTGACTGGCTTGGGTGGTCTAGAGGCCCTACAGCCCATGGGCCGCCTTGACACAGAAAGATCTGTGCCTGCCATGACTGCAAAACAGGCAATTTATGTACAACAGTCATTATCTTTGGATTGGCTTCCAGAGGGTAACTTTTTTCCTTCTTTTCTGCATTTTCAATATTTTTTCTTGATTTTGAGAAAGTATTGCTTTAATATTAGCAAAGATAAAGCAGACTTCTCAGTCAAAATTTAGTAAAAGTGATTAAATTGATACATTAAGAATAACAGTATGGGGTTAAGGAGGTAAGAGTGAAATTTGCCAGATGTTATCTGCTAATGAAAGTGTTGTTTGACTGTGTTTGAATTTGAGGCTATATATTTGCTAAGAAATATTATGGGGTAGGGGCATGGGCTGGCCCCGCCTCAGTGGCAGTCATATGGAAGAGCTGAAGTTTAAGCAGCAGGAGCAGAAGAAAGAGAATAAGGAAGTGCAGTATTTAAGGAGAATGGACGTCAGAGTCAGAAACCTGGGTATGCTTCTCTGCTCACCTATAAATCAGCTCATGAGCTCAGCTGCATTTCTATACCTCTGATTCAATAAGAATTAAGTAAGGAGATGCATGTTCATGTATGTCTTGTGCCTGAAACAAAGTATCCAAAAAATGTTAAGGCAATTCTGCAAAAACTGAGTGAGGAGCAATCCTGGCACCCCCCTCTGCAGGGGGCAGGTGGAGACAATGCCTGCAAGTCAGGCTGCAAAGAGCTTCCATTTATGTCAAGCTCTGAAAGGGGAAGAACTAGAGTCAATAAAAAGGACCCAATGATGACAGTGAGTGAGTGAGGGCTGCTGAGGCCACTGTGAGTAATTCTATTCATATGACCCACCAAACATATTTGAAGGAGAAAAGAAAAGCAATCTAGCTTCTATTTAGAAATGGTCAGGGGGATAGAGAGACCACATCTCTACTAAAAATATAAAAAATTAGCTGGGCGTGGTGGTGCACGCTTGTAGTCCCAGCTATTCGGGAGGCTGAGGTGGGCGGATCACTTCAGCTGATGTTGAGGCTGTAGTGAGCCGTGATCATACCACTGCACCCCAGACTGGGCAATGAGAGTGAGATTCTGTCACAGTTGCCTAAGAGTGCCCAGATCCAGGCCTTCCTCAGGGAAGCAGTCTCCTCCCTGGTACCCTCCGCAGTCACAGTGCAGACCCTGACTGCATCTCCAGTCAACACCTCTCTCAGTCACAGAAATGAAGACATCTTTCACAGGTCACAAGGCTCCATCCAAGGACAGTCTCAACAAACAAACAAACAAACAAACAAACAAACAGAAAACAATGGTCTAGGTGAGCTAAGGAAAGACTTATTCCTGGACTCTTCATGAAGGTGCAGAGGGGCTGATTTTCCTATCTGTGAGGATGAAATTCTTTGCACCCAGATGGAAGGAAACAGCATTTTGTCAGATTGTTAGATTAATCCTCCCAGGCTGTGGCTCATCCTAGGCCATGCCTGTCTCAGTCTTCCCTTGGCCACCTGATTCTATGGTCTCTATTTCAGATGAATGGAGAAACCAAATTGTGGCGTTTGAAATCATGCCACTGTACAATGTGTCCACAGTATTTGGAAACCTAGAATAAGGATTTAATGGTAAGCAGGGTCAGTTAGCCTTAGATGTCTATTTCTTGGTTCTTTTGCTGTTGCTGTTTTCTTCTTTTATTCTTGTTCTGTGTGAAATTCCAGCTTCGTTAAGGATTAAACGTATTAAAAGTAATTGCAAAAACCACAATTGCTTTTCCACCAACCTAATACTTCACTTGATGGTAAATTTCTATCTCAATTAGACAAACTTTTTTTCCCAGGTTTCTTTTTCAATAAATGAATTTATCCAACAGTGCCAAGGCACAAAATTAACCAGTTCTGAATTGATTAGCAATAACAGTGCCAGATCCAGGCCTTTCCCAGGGAAGCAGTCTCCTCCCTGGTACCCTCCCCAGTCACAGTGCAGACCCTGACTGCATCTCCAGTCAACATCTCTCTCGGCCACAGAAATGAAGACATCTTTCACCGGTCACAGGGCTCCGTCCAAGGACAGTAAGGCGGGCCCCACCTTCTGTGTGTTTTTCACACCAACCCAGGTGTCTAGCATGGGCCAGAGCAGCCCTAAAGGAGTCTCTCTGGAAAGTCTCCCCCAGGTCAAAGCTCCCCGCCCTTCTTCATCAAGGGCACTGATGATGCAAGCACGGTATGGAAAGAAGCGTCTGGAAAACAGGATCATAGACAGTATTGCAGGAGTGGCCCCTGCAGTCAGGATCTTATTTTTGGATTATTTATGCATCTTCAGTCTTGCTTCAATAATCCTTTTCAGGGCAAGTCAATCTCCACGAAAACCACTGTGTCCACTGACTGCTGAGTCTGTTAATTTCTAACACTTGGGGCTGTCCTGGCTGTAAAATGACAACTTTTCACCCAGTGTCTGAAGCAACCATTGAAAACTCTTCTCCAGCAATTGTCAATATATATCTCTGCTGGAAGCACAGGGCACAAAGAGCAGCTGCAAAGGGGCTGCAGCACTGCGTGGTTCCATCCTTCTGGGACCTGAGTAACTGGCTGCAAAGGACAACATCCCACAGCTGTGCCTGCGGCAGCCATTAGAATTCCTGCTGTGTCACAGTGAGATGGAGGCCCCGAGATCAGCATTCCTAAGTGCCCCAATCATGGTATTCATCATTTCATCATTAGCTGGACTGATTCCTTCTCCTCAGATAAATCACAGCCCATGAAAGAAGGTAACGTATAGACCATGATACAATGCAAAGGGCTGTTCTAGAGGTATGTACCGGGTACAGTTTCACTACGTAAGAGGGAAGGATCGACTCTGTGTGCAAAAGTTAGGGAAGGCAGCACAGAGAGGGAGATTCCTCAGTTAAGTTTTGAGTGATGAGCAGAAGTTTGCATCTTTGCAAATGAAAACATATGGGTCTGTGCAGAAGCACCTCGACCCATGAAATGCAAGCACTTTCACGTGTCATGTATGGAGAATCTGAGAGAAAGCAGAGAGAGAAATGCCAGCCGTTGGAGGAGCTTGAATATAACAGCTGAAAGGAGGTTGGCACCATCTTACAGGCAATGGAGAGCCAACTAAATGTTTCAGTGGGGGCAGGATTATAATCAGGTTGCTGATTAAACAAAAGAAAATATGCCATATGAACACCAAAGATGTCTTCTTAAATCCAAATGCATTTTTTTTTAAACCAACATCCATTTACCCCTATCTCTGAGTCAGCCCAAGAGGTACAGCAAACCACACAAGATAGTGAAAGCCATTGCCTGAAGGGCCTCGCTTTCTAAACTTTGGGGGATCTGACAAGGAATGAGGGGCAGGTTTCCTATCAACTTCTTTAATTAGCAGACAGCCTCATCTCTGAACTATGCTAACTGTCACGAGAAAATAACTGTGTTTCTAAAGAACCCGCCACTTCCTGCTCCTAGCTCAGATGTCATGAGTAATGGCCTCCTACCTGTGTCTGCGAAGTGTCTTTCCTGTTTTAGGCTGCAGCCAATCCCTTGGCTCTCTGTAGTATCCCACACAGCCTGCATGGTATCACCTTAATTTTGATTAGGTTCCCAGATCCCAAAGACAGAAAAAGTTTTGCAGCCTGTGGTTGGTGATATCAGACCCACAACTAGACTTCCCCTGGGAACAGGCCACTGAGCTGGAATTCTAGGCCTTTGATATTTTCACAGCATCACACTGCAAACTTTCTCATGGTATTAAGTTTCTGTGGGATTCATGATCATCTGCAACGATCCCAGTTACCTATCTGTGGCTAAATGTTGCAGCTCTGTCCTAGGCCAGGATGGCAATGAACCCATCTTGCTTGGTCTTAGATCTAATGTGTAATTCAATTTTAATCTAAATGTCATAAAGGTATTTTTTTAAAAAACCAGCTGTGAACTCCAAAATTTATACAGTAGAATTTTATTAAATAGAATGGTAATATCATCCCATTCTCATTCTCTCCCCATATTATCTCTCCAATTCCGGAACACAGACAAATAAATAAAGTTTCCATAGAGAGGATATTTTTCTTTGTTTTGATTTGTGGAGTCCAGGTTTCAAAAATGCTCCAAGTTTCTTATAATCCATTTTCCCCTTTCTGTCTGCCTGTCTGTTTGAGAAACCATGATTTGCTCAGAGTAAAGGATGCTATCACAATTGTGAAATCTTAAATTACCTTTGCCAGGCAATAATCAAAATGGCAGTAGTTACATGTTAGGAATGTTCTCCCAGTGACAGTGAAAAGAACGCGTTTTCAAACAAGGGCATGCAAATACCAGGACTTACTATGCCAAAGCTGTGTGGAATTGGGGATGAGATTTTCTCATTTCTGGATGTGGCATTAGGCCCTTATCGAGATGCCAAAATGGATTGCACATCTACCAGGCATCAGACACTTTGCAGGGGGCTTTGAACACAGTGTCTAATTTAATTGTGCTGACAAAACTGCAGTGCAGATATTACTATCCTTCTTCTAAAGGGATATCCCTTGAAGTAGTTAAGGAACTTTCCTGAGATTGTATTGGGGTGAGCTAGGATTTGAACCCAATCTGACCTCAAAAGCCGTAATTTTCTATTTCACTGGAGTTTTTGTTTCTTTTGTTTGTTGTTGTTTTGTTTTGTTTTCCGTTTCAGAGACAGCGATCCACGTTTCCAAGCAAAGACGTTGAGTTCTGAGGACACAAGGAAGTCCACCAGACAGATGTCGAGGGAGGGGCCTGGTGGAAGATGATTGGATTACGGGGGCGGTTCCCCCATGCTGTTCTCATGGGAGTGAGGGAGTTCTCACAAGAGCTGATGGTTTTAAGTGTGGCAATTCCTCGCTCTTTCACTCTCTCTCTTTTGCCTCCACATTAGACGTACCTTGGTTCCCCTTTGCCTTCTGCCATGACTGTAAGTTTTCTGAGGCCTCTGTAGCCGTGTGGAACTGTGAGTCAATTAAACCCCTTTTATTTTTAAATTACCCAGTCCCAGTGTCTTTACAGCAGTGTGAAAACAGACTGATACATCCCCAAACACTGACACTTCCCCTAGTTAGAAGGATCGCTGGGAGACATGGGATGTGGCTTTTGCCTTTCTGAAACTCCCAATCGAGTGAAAAAGACAGATTTATACATAAATAATTCATTCATTTGTTCATTTATTCAACCTTTTATTCATCGTTTATTTTTATGCCTGAGATTGTAGTAGGCATGGGAACAAACACGTTGAACAAGTCAGACCTGGCCCTGTACCCAGGGAGCTTGCAGAATAGTGGAGGGGATATATATATATCAAATAAACATAAGCCAGATAGATACCAGCTGGGATCACCACGCCCTTAAGACCCAGAGAAGTCCTGTCCAAATGCCCATCTCATCGACCACAAGAAGCCCTTTGTTCTCAAGATCTCTGTAGGTCCTGGGGATTTTAGCTCTTCTCATCACCTTTGGTTTCTAAAGGTGTTCTTATTAATTACTTTTCTGTTGGTGGCTTGTTCTTTCACATGTCCCTGACAGCAAGCAGGGACATACAGCCCAGGCCTGATTCTGGAAGAACAGCCCTCTCACAGAACTCCTCGGTGGCTGCCCTGCAGAGGAGGTGGTTATCATTCCAAAGACAACCAAGAGACTTAGAGCTGAGCATTACACTCCTTGTAGTTAGAACAGTCCTCTTCCTTTTCTGGCATCTCCAGCTTGGTTTGATAAATTACTCAAGAGCTTTGCTCATCTCTGTGCTCTCCTGATGAGCCCCCAATTCCAGCTTCTGGTTTATAATGGCCCGTTTTTTTCCATTTCTTCTTGCACCTCCAACTCACGCTTTTAGGGCCCTACCTGCTGTCTCTGTCTGATCAGTGCAAGTTCCTAAAAAAAAAAAAAAAAAAAGCATCCTTCATGACGCATATTTACCTGATGAAGTAATACTGTTTTTCACCCCAATACATATAAAGTTACAAAACTAATGATATATTTACTGGTGAGAGAGAATGGGTAGGATGCTATGAGTGGTAATAGGGTGGATCAGTTAAAATAGGATGGGCCCTACATGGGAACCTGACAAATGGAAGCTAACTGACCTGGCTGGAGAGTAGCAAAGTTATTTCTCATTTACCCCCACCCCACCCCATATGTGTTGCTGGTCAGCAAGGGGTTAGTTACTCTTAGTCACTCAAGAATCCAGGCTCCTGGAGGTGCTGTCTCAATGCATGCTTCTGTAATCACAAGAGCTGAGATACAAAAAGAGCATAGCTCACCACACACTAATTCATTTGCTTTTTCTTTCTTTTTTTCCCTTTCTTTTTTTAATTTAATTTAGAAAAAGCTTTATGAGGTTATAATTGACATAGAAAAATTGCACATATTTAATGTATACAATTTAATGAGCTTAGACACATACATATACCTGTGAATCTACCACCACAGTCAAGGTAATAGTCACAACTACCATCCCCCAAAGCTTCCTTGGGTCCCTCCATGTGTGTGTGTGTGTGTGTGTGTGTGTGTGTGTTTGTGTGTGTGTATGTGTAAAACACTTAACATGAGATCTACCTTCTTAACATATTTGCAAGTGCATAACACAGCACTGTTGCCTATGGGCACTACACTGTACAGCAGACTGCTAGTGCTCAACATGCCTGCAAAGCTGTAACTTTATGCCAATTAAACAGCAATCCCCCATTTCTGTTTCCCCCTGGTCCCTGGTAACCACTGTATGTTCTCTGCTTCTCTGAGTTTGATCATTTTAGGCACCTCGTATAAGTGGAATCATGCAGTATTTGTCCTTCTGTGCCTGGCTTATTTCACTTTGCACAATGTCGTTCAGGATCATCCCATGTTGTCACAGGTGGCAGGATTTACTTCTTTTTTGAAAGCTAAATTATAGTCGATAGTATGCATATAGAAAATTTCTTATCCATTCATCTGTTCATGAACATTTGAGTTTGTTGCATATCTTGGCTATTGTAAATAATCCTGCAATAAACATGGGAAGATAGAGATCACCTTGAGATCCTGATTTCTTTTGGGTATATACACAGAAGTAGAATTGCTGGATCATATGGTAATTCAGTTTTATATTTTTTGTAAAATATCCAAACTGTTTTCCATAGTGGCTGTACCATTATACATTCCCATCAACAGTATACAAGGTTCCCCTTTCTCTACCTCTTTGCCAAAATTTGTTATATTTTGCTTTTTCGATAATAGCCATTCAAACAAGTGTGAGGTGGTATCTCCTTGTGCTTTCAATTTGCATTTCCCTGATAATTAGCAATGCTGAGCACCTTTTCAGGTACCCGTTACCTATTTGCATGCCTTCTTTTGAGAAATCTCTATTCAGGTACTTTGCCCATTTTTAAAGCTATTTCAAATTTTGAATTTTCATGTCTTTGCTCTGGAATAGCCTTAACCCTGGGTACTAAGAGCACACAATGAGGGAATTACAGTCTCTTTAAGAAATGGTGTTTGGAAAAATAAATATCCACATATAAAAGAATAAAGTTGGATCCATATCTTACACCACACACACACAAAAAAAACCTCAAAATGGATTAAAGACTAATGTTTAAAACCTGAAACTGTAAAATTTCTAGAAGAAAATATAGGAGAAAAACTCCATGACATCAGTTTTGGCAGTGATTTCCTGGATATGACACCAAAAGCACACGCAACAAAAGGAAAAATAGACAAGTGGGACTACGTCAACTAAAAAGTTTCTGCACAGCAAAGGAAATAATCAGGTTACAAAGGCAACCTAGGCAATGGAAGAAAACAATTGCAAACCATGTATCTGATAAAGAGTGAATCAACACACTGATTCTTCAAGTGATTTCTGTGCATTTTTCAGCCAAGGCATTGCCCGCTTTCCCAGCCATGCCTTTCATCAATGAAGAAGGAAGCGCCCTCCATGCATGAGGGACAGCAGACAGCTGTCAGCAGTGACCTTTCTGGTCACAAATACCACATTCACTTTTTATTTTCCACTTGCAAATACTTTTGCTCCTTCCTCAAAAGGAACCATCCAAAGCCTACTCCTGGTATCAGGCTCAAAGTCTAGGAGCTTATGACTATTGCACAGGCAGGTCTGGCTACAGCTCTTTTTGCTCTGGAGATCTATATACTGACAAAAACAAACCCAATGAAACAAAAAGCAAAAGCAAAACAAACAAAAACCACTTCCTTCCCTACGAGCAAAACACAATGATGGAAGGACTGTATAATTTCAATGAACACTCTGAAATCCTGCTGACAGACATTGCTTTTTAAGATTCTGTTCTACTTCTTGAGCCATTGTTCGAATTGTTTCTTCTTTTTAATTACCATATTGACCACATATAAGGAGGTCAATAGGAAATATCTGTCTTTAGGGCTGCACAGGTTTCCCAGCATGCTCTCTCCCTAGAGAAGTTTGGGGTCCCAAGCCTTAACTTAAGTCCTGAAGGGTCAGTAGCTTTTAGACCACACTGGTGGATCTTCAAAAATACAGCTCTTTCAAATCTGCTTTGTTTCAGTAGTCACATCCAAAATTATTTTTCAGACATGCATTTTTGTTTCAGTAGAGTTAATTGCTGGTATTTTTAGCCTATCAGTTTCACGGAAGAGCCAAGCCAATTCTCTTTATACCTGAAACATTGTGTCTAATTAAAGTAATTCAGTAAAATGTTGGTAGTTTAACAAAGAGGATAATGACCTTCTTGATTTGTTCCTTGCCTCAAGACTGAATTTTCATCAATCTGAGCTGAAAGCTTGGAGACTGAGAGTCGGTTATATTTCTCAATCCTTCAAGTCATTGAATTAGGAACTTTCCATTCCTTTTCTTCCCACTTGTAAATTGAACAATTTTTTTCAGATCTCATCTCTTTTTCATTGACCTTTGTCAAATGTAACCATTAGCAACCAAACCATATTACCAAAGTCTCTCTTCCCATTTATTTGCCTAAACCTATGCTCTTATTAGAAACTGATTTGTCTTCCAACTTACCATGGATGGCAGTTTTCCTAAGTGTTTCACTGCAACCTAATATGGATCACCATCCTTACAAATGTTAAGAGTTTTCTTACTGTTCATTGTCCATCCTAAAGTCAATGTCACATAGTTTAGAGTTATTGTTACGAATATATTCCTTCTTTCGTACCAACTGCTCTGCTCCAGTACTACACAATCCAAAAAACCAAGCAACTTAATGATAAAAAAAAAAGTTTCCTTCCCACATTACATGCCCATTACAGGTAAACAGTGGTATTCTGTTCTTCATAGTCAAAAAAGGATCTGTACTGATGACTATCTCATCATTGACACATGCATCTAAGAGCTCGGGGGTTGGAGAAGAAAGAGTATGTAAACAAAGTGCCAGCTCTGAAAGCTTCCACCTGGCAGTGACAAGTGTCTCTTCCACTCACACCTCACTGGGAAAAGGTGAGTCACATGACTAAGCTCTGAGATACCTATAGGTGAGATGGGATTGTCCTCTCCCAGAGAAAAGTGGTACATATTTTTGAATGCAGAGGGTACATAAACTAGTAGGAAGTGTTAACAAAGACTGGGTATTTTTAACCAGAAAAGTAAGTGGGTGTTAGCACTTTGAGAAAAAGGGTTAACATGTGTTATATACCAAAGACAAAAAGAAAGATGGCACAATCTCAGAGAGAAAGCCCGTACGGCATGAGATGGCTCAGGGATTGTTGGTGGGGCCAGACAGTGGCACAAAGTCACAATGCTTTAGTAGAAAGACACAAAAACTACTGTGAGGAAGGGAGGAGGATGTTCAGATTTCAGGATTTTCAAAGGTTTCTTGGAGAAGTAGGACAGTAGACACTGACTATTTTGCAGACAGAGTCTTATTTGGGAACTTTTGGGGTAAAGGTTGGCATTTTCTTGAAAGAAGCATGCCAAATAGCCAAGCCCTGCTGTTCCAGGGCACAAAAACTGTGCCAGCAAAGTAATTACCAGCCCAAGAATTAGCAGCAGGTGTAGTAATAGGGCAAGGACTCATGTCAACATATGATAAGGCTCTCTAATGGCTGGGTATAACTTTAAATCAGAGTGGATTCATTTTAAACTCATGATCTCAAACCTTAACTGATGCTATATAGCAGCCAAAAAATTATGTTTTCCCAGTACTAGTTTTTCAAACCCTCTTGTTAATCAGATCTCTACCATCCATCTACATGCACCCTCATGATCATTGCAAATAGAGGTCATCAGACTCAAAACCCCTTACACGCCTACCGCTAAGCCAATGACCTCTCTCTACACGCACCAATTCATCTTTTTCCTTGCCCATCAAAACAGACGTCACCATGAACTCTCACTGGATTATTGCAGCAGCATCCTAACAGGGTTCCTAACTTACTTTTCTCTAATTTGTTCTACAACAGCAGTAAAAGTAATGTTCATAAATTACAAAACTGATATCATATTACTGTCCTATATAAATCCTTCCAATACTTCTTTACCCTCCTTACCAGGAGCTTCTCACCACGACCTTCTCACCATGACCATCTTACCACGACCTTGTCACCATGACGTTCTCACTAGGACCCTCTCACCATAAACTCACCATGCTTACGATTCCAGGCAAGATCTGGCCCCTGCCTATCTCACTGACTTCATTTCCTGCCACACTCCTGTTTGGTCAGAACCCCCAGCTACATTGGTTATCTTTCTGACTCTCAAGCACAGAGCTTTATGGTTTTGGTTTTTTTTTTTTTTTCTTTTCGTTTCTCTGGGCCTTTATAAATGCTGTTACCTATACCGATAATGGTTTCTGTTTACCTTTCATTTAATCGCTTCTAATTCTCAAAGCTTGGCTCTATTTAAATATCACTGTCTTGAAGAGGACTTCCCTGACCCGAGGAAAACGGCTTTCTACTTAATATTTTTAAAAACTTATCTAGTTTTTTATTCATTACACAATGCAACTTGCCAGTGCTTTTATCCAAGTGACTTTTCTTTACTCATGCTGCTGCAGAGTTTTTGGTTTTGGTCTGTCTCCTCATTAAGATATGTAACCGAAAAGGCAGGAGCCAAGTGTCTTTCTCACCATTTTGTACTCAATGATGAGTATGCAACCTGGCACAAAATAAATATTTGTTGAATAAATAAATCACAGGCGCATAGCCCAAGGCCAAGGGCTGCTCCACTTTCACATCTGTACCAATCAAATTAAACTGCTAGAACAGCTTCAAGACTTTGAAAAACAATAGATTTAGGGCTACAAAAGTGACAGTGATTTCTATTCCTCCTTGTTCTCTCATACTGCTTTTAAGGTTATCTCCAAGACTGAAATGAATATCATACTGAAAAACAGATGCTTCCAATCAATAGAAGTTTCTACCAATTCTTCATGTTACTCAAGAATTAAAGGAGGCTTCCATTTAGCATGGCAGATAATGTTCCTTCCATCTCATTAAAATACCCATAAAGGCATATTAAAGTAAAATCTGTCAACACAGCACATTACAGATAAGAATGGACAACAGACTCAAGAAGGGGCAATATTTCCCTTACATATATCTTCTATGTGTGTAGGTAACAAGAAATATAATCTTGGACTAAATATCTCACTTTCTATCCTGCATGTCAAAATAAGCCAGATGGCTCCAAAAATGGTAGGAAAAGACTTTTGAATACTGTTCTGTTGCCTGCCTCTTCTTAGGGATCTCAGGGTTTGTAGTGACTGTAAAACGAGCCAAGATACAACCAAACAATAAAAAAGTAAGTAAATAAAAACAAATACTGATGAACAGAGACAGAGATCCTCTTGCTGAGTGAACACGCTACCTGAGTGGCCCAGTGTTCCATGCCAGCTCACGCACCCCCCGTCTATTCCCACTCAGACTCCCGGCCCATGAGACAAGGAAGAAAAAGGGCATGAGCAGAGCAGTCTTGCATCTTGGGATACTCACCTTCTAAGAAGAATGTTTTTTCTCTTTTTTTAACTTAAGGAACTAGGCAGTAGCAAAAAAAAAGCTCATGGGCAATGGATGCAGCTTGTATTCACTTTCGTGTAAAAAATCAGCTCAAAAAAGAATTGCAGGATGCTTCAAACTCTCTCCTGTAGTCACACACTGACCAATTGGAGGATTGAAACTTAAGCTAGCAAAATAAAACTGATGAAAACCTTCAACTGAACATAATTTAAGGGAGTGCTATACACTTCCGTCTGAACTTAGACTCACATAGGAAAGACATTAGCCCATGGATACCTAAAACCCAGGAGAGGTCCCTCACCTGGTCAGAGATGAGAAACACACATGTAGCTCTGAAACAAATGGAATATGCATATGTAATCTAAATAAAAATTAAAATGAAAAAATGCCTCTCATTACAGTTATATACCATAAGCGGTGCTGCCAAATTTATATCCAGAGTTAAATTCATATCCTAAAGTACCCTATTTGTCACAGAATAACAAATAGATGTGAAACAGCGATTGATTTCAAAAAATTTGAAAAATAAAAGACAACTCTAAGGAAAACAAAAAGAATGAACTGGAAGTGTATAAAACTTATCAAAATATAGAAAATAGCAAGATAGATCAGAAATTTTAAGGATCAATTTTTTGAAAAAATGAAAATGAGAGATCAAATCTATGACACAGAAAAATAAAAGTATTAAAAATCATAAAGTTCATATAATAATAGTGAATAATAACAGTAATGTATAAAACCTGAAAGGCTGTCAGGTGCAGGGTTAAATGCCAATTACTTTTACATCTTGTTGTATGGATACTTTCCTGGATTTTTGTCTTTTTAATAGAATTTTGCTGTCACTTGGGCTGGAGTGCAGTGGATCACCACAGTCTCAACCTCCTGGGCTCAAGCTATCCTCAGTCTCCTGAGTAGTTGGGACTACAGGAGCACGCCACAATGTCCAGCTAATTCTTTTATATTTTTTGTAGAATTTGGTCTTGCTCTGTTGCCCAGGCTGGTCTTGAACTCCTGGGCTCAAGCAATCTTTAATCTTCCTGTTTCGGCCTCCCAAAATGCTAGGATTACAGGCATGAGCCACCATGCCTGTCCTAGATATTTTTAAGTTGCCAAAACAGTAGAAAGAATGAGTAGAATGCTAACAAGGATAACACTAAGGATTTTTTGTTTCAAAATTTAACAAAGGATTAATTGTAAAATATTTAATAAAATCCAGAGCACAGACACATGGACTGCTACCCAATTAATTTTATAAAACTTCAAAAAGATTCCTATCAGGATTTGAGAATGCACACAAATAACAATTGTGAAAAGAAAAACCTTAGATAAATTAAATTTCACAGAGGTTAATTGAGCAAACAATGATTCACAAATTGGGCAGTTCCCTGAACCAGAGAGACTCTGGTGCTGATTGGGGAAGATTTAAGGACTGAAAAAGGGCCGGGTGCAGTGGCTCACACTTGTGATCTCAGCCCTTTGGGAGGCCAAGGGGGACAGATCACTTGAGATCAGGAGTTCGAGACCAGCCTGGCCAACATGGTTAAACCCCATCTCTACTAAAAATACAAAAATTAGTGGGGCATAGTGGTGGGCGCCTATAGTCCCAGCTACTCTCGAGTCTGAAGCAAGAGAATCGCTTGAACTCAGGAGGCAGAGATTGCAGTGAGCTGAGATCACGCTACTGCATTCCAGCCTGGGCGACAGAGTGAGACTCCATCTCAAAAAAAAAAAGAGAGAGAGAGAGTGAGACTCCGTCTTAAAACAAAAAAGACTGAAAAAGGAAATCCCAGGTACAAAAAACGGAAGTGATGTCAAAAACAGCCAGAGTGGTTACAGCTGGGCAGTGTCTTATTTGAACTTGGTTTGGACAGTTGGCTGCCTTTGATTGGCCAAAACTCAGTAATGGGCACAAGGGTAGGTTCCAGTTTGTTTAACATCTAGTTAGGTTTCAGTTCACTGTACATGAAGAAACCTTCAGGCTGAATTTAAAACATGTAAGGAGACAGCTTTAGGCTAGACTTTTTTAGCAGAATTAAACACTGGGAATTAAAAATAGGTTATTAAGCTAAAATTTTTGTGTTACTTTAAAACATGCAAAAATACATTTGTTCATCATTAATTCACTATAGGTCCAAGGTCTTTTCTTTGATAGGTCTACTGATCATAATTCTGTATTACATGTTGAACAAGCAACCTATCATATACATTTCAAGTTTTGGTATTTTGAAAATGAAAAGTGAATTTAAAGACATTCACAAAACAATCCACGTCCAGAAACTATGTGACACTGCGTTGGAGAGGCTGTGGGGCTGCCGAGAGAGCGTGGAGATTCCATTAAATTCAGACTCTGGAACAGGCCCTACGTAACCAGTAAAACAGATAATTTTAGCTGTCACAGATGCTCTGCAGCCATAAAGTACCTCTAAACAACTAAAAGTGTGAAAGTGTGGGGAGAAATGAGAGCTTGACCAGAGCTCCTGAAGGCCAGCCCTATGATATCTGTTCCCACCACAGCTGGTGGCTGTTCCCATATCCAGCCACAGCAGGGTTCCAGCCCCTCTGTGCAGGGGAGAAAGATGTGGACCCTGAGGACACTGACAACCTGGGTGCAGAGCAAGATTGACCAGGGATCTGCATGGCCTGTCCTCAGTAAAGACAGCCTGGAGAGGACCAGAGTGAGAAGGTCACGTTGAAAAATGGGACGTGACCAAGGGACAGGAGTCCCCTGGTGCTACATCGTCAACTGCCTGCTGAGGAGTCTGGAAAGCCCTTTGCCAAGAGATGGCTCGAAGACAGGAGCAGCCGATCCTACTGAGGTCACTGAGCGCCTGAGGCTGAGCAAAGGCTGGCTTGGCAGCTCTACGCTCTTCCTGTTTAGTCATCCAACAAGAAGAAAGAAAAGTGAAACTCTAGCAATAAGATTTTTCTTAAAAAGATGGCAACAAAGACCTTTCATTGTTCTGTATAGGACCAAATAAAGATTTAAAGAACTCATTTAAAATTTGTATTTAGTCTTTTCAAGGTGAATTTTTCAAAGTATAAAACTGCAAGCACTCTTAATGTTTAAAATCAAATTTTAAAAAATAGTTCCGAACATTCTAGTGAATGAAAAAAGACAAGAACCAATATAACTGGAACTACTTGAAATAATAATTTTTTAAAAGTCCATTTATAATTCAAAGAATATACTTAGATTATACCTTAGATAGCCTAAGAGAATCAACTGAAAAAATGTTAGACTCAATAACTTAGATAAGCAAAGTAAATAGATAAAATATAGATACAGATTATTCAATAATTTTTTTAGAAATGAGCAGTAAGCTTTTAGAAAATAAAATGACAAAAATGACCCTATCCAAAATAGTAGTAGAAACATAAAGTACCTAGCTATGAATTTTGCAAGATTTATGTAGAAAATATGTGAAAACAAAAATATTTCTATGATCTATAAAATACAAATAATACACAGGGTTTTATTATATTTTGAATGGAAAAATTGAATACTATAAACAATTTTTATAATAAGCTTTTAAAAAGTTCTTCAAAATTAATTTATGTGATTAAAATAAGTCAGACCAAATTGCTAATGACAGAACATTTATGAGAATGAAATAAACCACAAGCTGTCATCTTTGCAACCAAATGGAGACTGATAGAAGAAAATGGAAAAAAAATAGGTTACTGACTTTTGTAGAGAGATGGTAGCATTGTTTAAAATAACATGCTAAGACATGCCTGGAAATCCATATCCACCCTGACTGCCTATGAAATGAGCTAATGAATTATCCTTATTTTTATTTTCTAAGCAGGTTTGAGTTATGTGTCTGTGTCCATCAATTGCAAATGAAAGAACATAATTACAACTAGCTATTAATTTATAAAAATAAAATCTAGCCTCTAGAGCAGCTGAAATCTTTGTAACAATGGAAGTGTCCTGTTCTGAGATGCTCAACACTGTGGCCACATGGGGCTACTGGGTGCTTGAAATGTGGCTGGTGCAGCTGAAGAGCTAAATTTTTTAATTCTATGTAAGTTAGTGAATTTCAAATTAAATTACGTGGCTAGTGGCTACAGCTTTGGACAGGGCAGCTCTATAATGATAAAATCTTGTAATTAAGGTAATAAAAGCTGTTTTTGCATTACAAATTAGAAGTAACTTTGGAAACCTCTTAATGTTGGAGAGCGTGACATGTGGAAAGAATTCTCCCATTTACCTGTAAAAGCTCGAATTTGTACACACTTGCAATCTTTTCCTAAAAGAGTATGTCAATTTTTATCAAGTACAAAACTTTAACTCAGTAATTCTGGAAACTTCTAGGAAATCCTAACAAAATAGGCAAAGATGTTGATAATAATTTGTGCATAAAAACTATTAATACCACATCATTTATGATTTTAAAAATGTAAAATACATTAAAATGAGCAACAAATAGAAATAATTACCAGTTAAATGAGTAAACAATGGAAATAATGAAAATTTGGGAACTTGGAGAAGATTAACTATTATACCTTCACCTAAAGTCAAGTTTACAGGAATTATTCATTAAATTGCAAAATATTTACAACACAGCATTTTAAAAAAGATACAAATGTCTCTCTGTGTAGACATATTATATATAATAAATATAACATACTATATTATACGTCATATTAATATAATTCAACATAAGTGATTATATTATATATCAATATATTATGAATATTTTATTAGTATTTCATATATTAATGTCATATATTATGTATTAACTAACATATTATATATTTTGTTAATATAATGGAATATATTATATATAATATTACATGCTATATAAACATATTAGGAATAAACAAATAATACTCATATTCACCAATATTTCAAAATAACTTATAGAATATGGAATTTAAAAAAAACTTGCTTCACATTTGTTATAGTTTGTCCACTTAAGAAGTCTTCAATAAAACAGTAACACTGTAAATGAAATTAAGCCCTCACATTTTAATAGTAGTTTATAGTTCACAAAATATCTTCACATTTATCTTTCTTTTCAGTAGCTTTTTAAGATAAAACTTAATGTAATTAAATTATTTGACCAAAATTAGATATTTTTCCAGTATTACAGCACAAAAGAGAACTCAGCTGTTATATCTGTCATTTTTTAACTTGGTGTTGAATTTAGTAAGATCTTAGAGGTGGTGTGAGTCTTTTTATTTCTGAGTTTGCATCTTTGTCTGATAAGCTGCAATAATCTAATAAATAATTCAACTACTCAAAAATAAATTACAAGGCTATTTTATTTTATTTTTATTTTACTTTTTATATAAAGACAGGGTCTCATTATGTTGCTCAGGCTAACCTCAAACTCCTAGGCTCAAATTATCCTCTTGCCTTGACCTCCCAGAGTGCTGGGATTACAGGTGTGAGGCACAGCACCCGGCCAACATTGTTAATTTAGAGAGTCAAATTCATTTTGTAGTAGAAAGGATGCTTTCTACTCTCATGTCTTTGGAGATACTTTAATCTCTGTAGAGTATGTTCTCGTGCATGTTTTATAGCTTGTCTGTGCTCAAATTCTCTAGAATAAAAATAATGTATTAAATAGATAAAGATAGAGGTATAGACACACAGTGGGCAAACTTGCACCTCTGCTTATCAGGTAAACATTTCCTTTAGCACTAACCTGGCAAACTTTACTTTCAGTCTTTAATGCAATTAAATTGAAGCTGGATTGATTATCTGAATCACTTTATTCTCTGAGGAGTGATCAACATATTTTAAGGAAGGGATTTACCCCTACTTTTTTACCTCAGGATCAAACTTGTTAGTAAATGAAAGCTTGGGATTGTCACGGTCCTTTACCAAAAAATAACTCAAGGTATTTTATAAAAATCATCTCAGGAGTTCTTTCCAGTACTAACACTGTGTCTTCTTTTGAGGATAAGTCCAATTTCCAGATGGAGAAGATTTACTTAAAGTCTCAAATTATTCTGTCATTGATTGTTAAGGTTAGAGGAGATGATGAAGAGCAGATGGCCTAACCTTGTCACATTACAAATGAGAACACTGAGAACCTCGGCCAGAGCAATGAGGCGCCTAAGGTCACCTGAGTGCCAGAAATGGCATTGGGAATCAGCCCTTCTAACTCTCTGCTTGGTATTTGTTACCAAAATGCACTCACAAGAGCAAAGGCAAACAAACTCACCTCTTCTAAGTTCCAGACAAATACAGTTTTAATCAGCTCTCTAATTAAAAACATCTCTCACAACAAAATGCCATTTCTCAGTCGAGTTGCAGCATGCCTTTTGTTTGAAATAGAAGATGATGAAAGCTTCTAATTGGACTTTTTCAAGTATCACATTTCCAAAAATCAGCAAACAATGTTAATAGCCTGATGTCCACTCTCGTCTATCATTCACACAAAACAGAGCAATTTTTGTATCTTCAGATTAAATGTTCTTTGAAATAATAGTGTTAATATTATTTCCCACGTTTGTATGCAGCTTTTTATAGTTACATGCATTATTCCATTTTAGGGTGCTTTGGCAGTAACAGATAACTAAAACAGAAAGGGGTCCGAAAATAGGGCACTGCTATCACAAAGACCTAAGATGTGTATACTCTTGGCTTTGGGAAGGGGCAGTGGTGGAGGCTGACACCGTGGTAAGGAGCTTGATAATGGAGGCTGGAGGTGCAGTAATGAAACTGATAGAAGTCTTAAAAGATGATGACCCACGTTTTATAGTTATGAAAGAAGTGGTAAAACTTCTGAGAAATAGAAAATGTACCAAATTAACCTATGCGTGCAGATAAGATTTCTAGGCAGAGTATTGAAAGTGCCAATTGGCTTCTGTTAGCTCCGTATGAAAAGATACGGGAAGACAAATATGAGCTAAAGACAGAACTATTCAGTATGCAAGAAGAATTTCCAATTCAGACTTACTGGGTTGGAAAATCAAACTGTTTCACATTTCCAGGCTCTCTAGCTGGCAAAAGACTCTCAAAATAAGAAATGGCCTCAGGGTAAAGAGTAAATCAAGGATGTGTTCATAAGATCCTTTGTTAAGACCCTGAAAAGACCTGTGCTTAGAAGACTCCTTCAGCTGGAGAAAAACCCTTCTAAGACTCTTAAAAGTGTTATTTCACTGCAGCTGTACATATGGCCTATGGTTCTCCCAAAAAGAATCATGGGTGTGTTTTTGGGACATGGAGTGAATCACAATCAGATTTATAAAATGCCCACAAACTTTTTAAAGGAGTTGTATAAGTTTGGAATAAAAGAGGTAGAAATCACTCAAAAAATAAAGATGCTCTCGAGCTCTCAACTTTCTGCAGGAAAAAAGGAGGCTCTTCAGGTGAAAATATGACCTATTTTATATAGGAAGAAATACATGTTTCAGAGGTAAGAATCCAAGAGAATTTCTTTAAGAAACCTGGGAAACCATTAACCACAGAACTACTTCCAACGGACAGAATTGAGCCTAATAAAGAAAAATTTTCTGTGCACAGACACAGGTTCCTTACAATATGTGATCAGCTGGATTTCAGAAATGCTATGGGCCAGTGACCTCTATGTTCTTCTTGTTCCTCCTCCTTTTTAATAGGGATGTCTATTGCACATATCCTGCCCTTGTCTCACCATCATGTATAGATGTGTAGAAGGCAGATATCATGCTTTTCTAATTCATGCATCTCTGAATCAAAGAGAGAAGCATCTACAGAGCCTAATCCACACCTGGGGTTTATGTAGATAATAAGATCCATGGACTTTAAGCTCAATGTTGTGGTTTGATGAGTTTTTAGGGGTCATGTGTATGTCTTCCATATGAAGGAACATGTACCGTTGGGGCCAGAGGCTAGATCATTGCAGATTGTTACACTAAAGTTGCCAGGTGAATCGCATCTCCCAGTACCCATGCACATGTATAATCATCTCTCAAACTGATGCTGGGTTTGGCCATGGATATTGTTCTGGCCAATGAGGCATCAGCAAATGTGATGCAAGCAAATGATTAAAAAACTGCTATTGTGCTTGGGGTCTTGCCTTTCTGGAGCACTGCTGACTGCATGTGAAAGAGGCCCAGCCCAGACAAGTCCCCTCAGGGATGAAGCATTATAAGCAGAGAAAGACTCAGCCATCTCACCCTCCCAGTTGAGCCCAGTTCAGCTGGGTGTGTCATGTCAGATAGCCCATGTGAATCCATCCAGAAAACTGACAACCAACCCAGAGAATTATGACAGGTAATAAATCATTGTTTTAACAATGGACTGGATAAAGAAAATGTGGTATATATACACCATAGAATACTGTGCAGCCATGAAAAAGAACAAGATCATGTCCTTTGCAGGGACATGAATGGATCTGGAGGCTTTAGCAAACTAACACAGGAACAGAAATCCAAATACCATATTTTCTCACTTATAAGTGGAAGCTAAGTGATGAAAACATACAGGTAGATAGAGGGGAACAACACATTGAGGCCTTTTGGAGGGTGGATGATGAAGGGTGGGAGGAGGTAGAGGGTCAGGAAAAATAACTAAAGAGTACTAGGCTTAATACCTGGATGATGAAATAATCTACCCAACAAATCCCCATGACACAGGTTTCCCTATGTAAAACCTGTATGTGTACCCCTGAACTGAAAATAAAATTTAAAAAAATCATTATTTTACACACTAAGATCTGAGATGATTTGCTACTTAGCAAGAAGTAATAGAAACAAGAGGTTTTCAACAGCAATAGAAGAATCTAGAAAAAATGAGCGGCATCTTTAACATTATAATAGGAAAAATTATTTTTCACCTGCAATGTTATTTGCACTCAAACCATCAATTAAGTGAAAGAATATAATGATGCCTTCTGATAAACAAGCTCTCGAAATTTTACTTCCCATGAAATCTTTGATGGAACATGGGCTACAATAAATAAGGAACTAAACCAAGAAAGAGGAAGGGATGGATTACAGTGAAGAAAATCAAAATGTTTCACCCCAAAATAAGCTTCTGTGACATATTTTGAGATGTGTGTTCAAAGAGCCGGCAACCAGAATCAGCCCCAAAAATCTGTCTTTTGGGAGGAAACTTGCATCTGTGGAGAATCTGCATCAATGCCGTTAGGTCTGACCCAAAAAACAGAAATTCTGAAAGGGGTGGAGGACAAAATCTTTAACTTTATCAAATAATTTACAGCACATCCAGGCTAAGGAGAACACACTGCAGGGCACAGAAGCTTCAGTCCTAGTTCATGAACTTACAGAGCTGGAGGATTCTGATGAGCAGCAAGGGAGGTAGATTCTGAGCATGGGCTGAGGCTGTTCTTGTGCACAGCCTGTAGCAGGATGCCTGAAATTACAGATTGAACAGAATTTATGTAAGTAAAACAAATTCTATACCATGAGATTTTGAAGAAAGGGATAATTAAAATTTAACTGCTGGAGGAGGAAGACAAGTAGTCTTGAAAGCATGGAGGGTGGGGGAAGTAAAGAGAAAAAAAGACCAAGAATGCTAGAAAAGAGAACAATAATTATCAGCCAGCCCAGAGTCCAGGTGAAGGGCCCATGGAGGACAGCAACAGCTGCCACTCAGAGCTCTCTCTCAGTTTTCAGTCTCTATTACAAAATGAGATCATTTCAATTAAATAAGTGTATGTGACATAATCATGTGCTACCACCCCTTCATTTTCTAAATTGCCGTCCCCAGGACAGAGGTCAGAGAACAGAAAGAACATCTGCTACAAAATAAATCAGAGAAACTCTGGTTCATTGCTCCCGCATCTGTGAAAATGTGCACTGGTTTCTGCTATCTCATCTTGGGAAGAACAGTTTACCTGGTTCCCTGGAGAGGTTGGACAACCTCTCAGGTGTTTTCAGGTTGTGCGTTTGTTTATTTCCATGTTAAACCAGTATTGCTTCTGCCTTCATGGAAATATTACTTGAAAGAGTGGACATAGTTAAAAAATAAGCAAGTGGGGAACACATCTGATGGTGAGAGATGGCATGTGGAGAGCTGCTGTAGAGATGACAACAAGCTTTAGATACTTTAGAGTTTGTGGTCCAGGAAGGCTGCTCTGTGCAGAAGACTGAAGCTGTGAACTGAATGTCAACAAGGAACCAGCTAATGGTCATCACTGGGGGAGAACACCTTTAGAAGGAATACATTTGCTTTACTAAAATCACGCTTAGTATGGTCAGAGTGATAAAAGATGAAATTCGAGAACTATCCCAGGAGGAGGATGTACATTTCAGGATAATGGAGATGTGAAGACCATCAAGTCTTTACTGGATGTATCCATGTGGTGTGTAGAAGTCATTTCAAAAGTCATACGTCCTTCAAATGTGTTCATCCTCATATTGTTCTTGTCAAAATAAATGGCCACTCAGTTGCTCAAGTCAATATTCTGAATCCTTAATTACTTCCTTTGCTTCACTCCCAAACCCAACTTATTAGCAAAATTAATCGATTCTTCTATCAAAGCATGTGTCATATCTAATGACATCTTTGTCTCCACATTCATCCTAAGGTTCATTGTTTTCTCCTGCCTCCCTACAACTTATTCTTCAAAGAGCAATGAAAATTATATTATCAAAACCAGATAATGTCATTTATTTTCTCACTGCTATCTATTGCTGTCCCATTAATATTCTGTAAAACAGGAGGTCATTGGATATATTTGAATAAGCTAGATAGCAGGGAAAGTTAATTAATTCAATAATATTTATTCACTGTCCACTATTTCTAAGTATACAGTGGTAGGCAAAAAATAAATAAATATTTTTGTGGTTCTGTCCTCAGGGATCTTCAACACCAGTGGGAAAGAGACATTTCATATAGCATCAGACAAATAAATATGTAGCTACAAATTGTGATAAGTGCAACAAAGAAAAAGAACAGAGTACTGTAAGAAAAAATATGAAAGAGATCATTTGGATTTCAGGGAGATTCTTTTTGAGGAAGTGACACTTGGGCTGGAACCTAAAAGATGAATAGTAGTTAGGCAAAAAATTTCAGGCCTTAGATTAGAAAGAATTTGGTGTGTTTGAAGAAATACACACATATTGGTATAGTTGGAATATAATGACCCAAAAGCAAAGGAGTTTGACTAGAAGATGGGAAGATAGATGGTAGCTAGATCATGTATTGTCTTGTAACCCTACATGCTTTTGAGTTTAAATACCGAAGTGGATTGGGAATTTACTCAGGAGCTATAAGTAGATTTTTTTTTTTTTTAATTTCCAAAGATGACCTTAAATTATGGGTAGAAAAATGGGTGCATGGGAAAATTTGGCATTAGAAACAAGGAGACTTTAGAGGATGTCCTTGCAAATGTTTAAGAAAGTGATGATGGATTTGAATGGAAGCTTTGGGAATGGGGAGACAGGCAGATTTGAGACACACTTTGGGGGTAAATATAGTAAGGTTTGGCGATGAGTTACTTATGGGGATGAGAAGCAGGTGACAGTTTAGTTCTAGAGCTGGAGAATAGGCTGAGGATTCTGGACTGTAATTCTTTTCACCTATGCTTGCTGGCTGTCATAAAGCAATAGAAGACCCTTTTCCTTCACCCTTGATTGTTGGGCTGTCTTGTGTGTAATATGAATCTCTAATAAAAGGATAATTAAAGCCATACATATGGACTTTTGCTAGGCTATTAGCTAAATACTCTATGACCAGTTAGTAACAGAACCTGAACACCATCTTCCACATTAAAAGCAAAGCAAGGTTTTGAAATCAGTGTTCATGTAATGCAATTTTTTTTAGACTTTCATTGAAATATATGAGAAAGGAAACAAATAGTAAGAACAACATTGGATAGTCATTTCTACCCAGGACTCAGATTCGTAAATGACTCAGAGCTCTGAGATGACTATCCATGACACCTTCCACTTGCCAATTTTCAAATTAATTCCAAAGTTAAAAAGGATCGCAGTATTTATGCTGGGGTTTACCACAAATAGCAATCAATTAAAGTAGGTCTCCAAAACACTGCCGTTTAAGGAAGAAGTTTTCCAGTACTCTCAATTGCTCTGTTGCTTCTTCTATTAATCACGAGGCTTCCGGCAAGGCAAGGATGTTTGATTAGTAGGTTCACAGCTCTAAATAAAAAAACATATGTTCCTATAAATTTTAGAATGAGCACGTCGAGGTAACAGAGACACACTTAGGTGCACACAAGCACACACAAATTCAGTTGTGCTATCCATGAACGTGGTACATCTATTTATTAATAAGATCTACTTTAATATCTGTTAACAAAATTGTGTACTTTTTCCTAGAGTTATCTTACTTGTATTTGTAAATATTGCAAATGATGTTGGTTAAATCTCATTTTCTCAGTTTGTTGCTGGTATGTAGAAAAAAAAGTTGACTTTTATACATTAATATTGTCTTCAGCAAATGAGCTAAATCCGATTAATTCTAACAATTTTCTGTAAATTGTTTACTGTATGTTAATGCGTAGCATTTTAAAATAATGAGTTTCTTCCCTTTACAATTTTATAAGTTTATTTCTATGATGGGTAGTATCTTCAGTTTAATAAAATGATAGTGGTCAATCATATTAAAAATCTCAAAGAGAAAACTTTTATATTTCCCAACTATGTACTTTTACTATAGATTTCATGATGTTGCTAATTTTTAATTTATGTGAAATATTATAAGGTATAACTTTTTGCATTTTTAATATAATCATTAATTTTAAATCCTTTAATTTTATATGTGGTGAATTACATTCAGCCCTTCTTCTTTTCCCCCACCTGAGCTAAAGGACATAAATTTCACTTCAATATTCTTTTCATTACCGAAGTTTTGGTACATAGTGTTTTTATCATTATTCAGTTCAAAGTATTTTGCAGCTTTTACTAAGATTTCTTCTTTGACACACTCAAAACTTAGGAGTGTAATTTTTTTTTCCAAACATACGGTAATTTTCTAGTTGTATATTTTATTATTGATTTTCACCAAAATCACCTGGTTATCAGAGAACATAATCCATATGTCTTTAGTTATTTGACCTCATCTGTTTGCCATTCTATTTTCCAAATGTGCGAATGTACTTAAAATGCATTCCACATCTATTAAGTGTAAAAGTCTATCAATTTGAGAGAAATTTGTTATTCTAATTATTCAAATCTACTATATAATCATTGTATTTGTTTTGCCTACTTTATCTATAAATCTGAAAACATTGGAAGTTTAAAATTACCCAAGAGTTTGTCAGTTTACTTCTTCTTGTAAGTGTATTAAATGTTGTTTTCAGGTCATCTGACACCTTGTTATTAGAAACATATACTTGTGAAATTTTTCGTTTCATCATTATAACTCATTCTTTTATTCTTATGAAATCACTTATATTTGACAATGCTTCTTGACTTAGAGTTCATATGATCTGATGCTCAAAAGGATTTTTTGTTTCTTTTAATTTCAGCAGATAATATATTTTATTAGTTAGACTTCTAAGATTGCCTCCAATTTCCTAGAATTCATAATCTTTTGCAATCTCCAACCCTTGAGTTTGGACTAGTTATTCACTGCTAGATCTAAAATACAGCAAACATAATGGGATATCATTTGTAATATTAGGTCATAAAAGAATGTGACTTTTGTCTCACTTAAGCTCCCTCTCTGGCTTTTCTCACATGTTCACTTTGATGAAACAAGCTGTTGTGTTGCCAGTTTCCCTATGCAGAGGCAAGAAACTGTGAGCAGCCATTCAGAAACAGGCCACCAGTTCTACATCACTGAAGGAGATGAAAACCACCAATAACCACGTGATTAAGCTTGGAATCGGATCCTTCCTCAATCACATCTTCAGATGAGATGGACTCTAGCACAGCCAATATCTTAACGGCAGCCTTGTGAGAGACCCTGGAACAAAGGATCCAGCTAGACCATGCCTGGATCCCTAGTCCACAGAAATCGTTAGATCATAAGCATGTGTTGTTTTAAGTCACTAAGATTTGGGAGAATTTTTACAAAGCAATAAAGGACTAATATACTTGTATATAAGCTGCACCTGTTTCCCCTTTTTGTTTCCTTTTGAGACCATCTTTGTCTTTTTATTGAAGAATTTATTACCTGTTGCTTTAATGTAACTACTTTCATATTTGAGTTAAATTAACCATTTTATTTTGTCTTATTTAGCTTCATGGAGAATTTTTACCATTCCAATTTTTGCCTCTTTTAACAACTCGGACATTTGGAAATTTTGTGAAGCTCCCTTAACTTGTCAAAGTTTAATGTTAATAAGTTCCTATGCTCCCTTTTAGAAAAAGACCTTTATATATAATAGGCATACCTACTTTAGAATTTGTGTATGTTTCCCATATCTGAGCCATTTTATTACTATTGTCTATTGTTTTCTCTGACTCTCATGCATAAATAAATCTTTATTTACTTTCTGGCTGTTTATTTTTGTGTGCTGATCCTAATATTTAAAATTATTCCTAGAAATAATTTCAGGTAATAAAAATATAGTATTTCTTAACAAAACAGTTTCTTTTTTATGGCTACAGGAGAAACATTCTACTATCACTTTAATTTCAAATCTAGGAGATATTCTGGAAATCCAGGACATGCAAACCTAATGGAACTCACATAATAATGGAATAACTTCAAATTATGTTTAATTTGTGGTTGTAGCCATTTTGAATACCAGCTTACTGTGTGGATGGGCATCAGACAGATACTGGACTTTTATTTTATTTTTCCATCCTATAATCTACATTTTGTTGCTGTTTTTTCTTGATTATCAAATATCTTCAAAAAAAGAAGCACATTTTAATGGAATTTATCTGTACAAAGTATCATCTTCTGTTAGATTTTAGCCCAACTATTTCTTTTTGTTAGCTTTAAAAATTTTTTATTAAAATTTTCAAATGTACATAACAGTAGAACATACAATAAAACCCCCTACATACTCATAACTCAGCTTCAACAGCCATCAACATTTTGCTATACTTGTTTCCACTATCCTCTTCCCCTCTTTTTTTTTAATTTTAAGAGTCACAATTTATATAAAAACAATTTACATTAAAGTTACTTTTAGATGTACAAAGAGGTTTTGAAATAAATCAAAGTAGTAACAATAGAGCATTTAACTACTTTGCTGATTGAAAGTAAATGCAAGAAATTCTATTACTTAGGATACAAAACGATACATTTATTCTACTTTGGATGTTTACCTTTCAAATAGATATTTAATCTAATTTCGTTTGATATAAGTATTCTGTAATCACTGACAAGGACTGTCTAACATACTAACTCAATATTTACCAACTACTAATTTCTTTGATATGTTTCATAACTTCCCTTGACTCTAAATAAGATTCTTTTTAAAGATATATTCCTATTTCCAGGTTTTGTATTTTCTCAGTAATAGGTCTAATATTTTGTTTCTATAAATTTACTAATATGTTTCGTTGGCACACCTCAGCAATGAAGTGAGTATCCTCATAAATAAAGCTTAGATTTTAGACTATAAAATTTAACTAATATTACATAACAGGATTTGACACAAAGTTTGGTTTGGTCTAAGTTATGGCAGTTGTTGTTTTGTTTAAAAAGCCTTCATGAGGTACAATGCACATACCATATAAATCACACATTAAAAATATACAATTCAGTGGTTTCAACATATTTAAATATATGTGAAACCATCTCCCTACAGTTATTTTGAAACCATTTCATCACTTCACAAAGAAACTCCATATAATACATTTTTTGCTATTGCTGTCCTCTGTGAGAGAGTTTGTTTTATCTTGCCTGACATTTCTAGAACTGAAATCTCTAAATCAATAATTTTTATAAAAAATGTTCCATAAAGAGCTTTCATTAGATGTATTTTTATGTACCTTATAGTTTTGTCACTATTAGAAGTACTGTATTTTTTATATCTAATTATTTGTCTTCGGTGGCCTAAAAACTCCCTTTTTATATATTACTCATATATATAGCAACTTTCCTGAACTATGACTAATTCTTACAGAATGTTTATAGATTTTTGTGAATTTTGTCTGCAGACAACTTTACTATTTGCAAACAAGAATTTTGTTACTATCTTGCTGATTCTTAAATTTCCTATTTCTTTTTGTTGTTGTTATTGTAATGCATTTTCTAGTACTTGAAGAAAATGTTAAAGAATACGGAAGTGTTGATGATAGTATTAGTTCATTCTCACACTGCTGATAATGACATACCCAAGACTGGGCAATTTACAAAAGAAAGAGGTTTACTTGGACATAACAGTTCCACATGGCTGGGGAAGCCTCACAATCATGGAGGAAGGTGAGGAGGAACAAATCACATCTTACATGGATGGGAGCAGGAAAAGGCAGAGAGCTTGTGCAGGGAAACTCCTGTTTTTAAAACTATCAGATCTCATGAGACTTACTCACTATAACCGGAACAGCGTGGGAAAGACCTGCCTCCATGATTCAATTACCTCACATCAGTTTCCTCCCACAATACGTGGAAATTCAAGAGGAGATTTGGGTGGGGACAGAGCCAAACCATATGATTCTGCCCTGGCTCCACAAAAATTTCATGCCCTCACATTTCAAAACCAATCATGTCTTCTCAAGAATCCCCCAAAGTATTAACTCATTTCAGCATTAACTCAAAAGTCCACAGTCCAAAGTCTCATTTGAGATAAGGCAACTCCCTTCCACCTATGAGCCTGTAAAATCGAAAGCAAGTTAGTTACTTCGTAGATACAATGGGGGTACAGGCATTGGGTAAATATGGCTGCTTTAAATGGGTGAAATTGGCCCAAACAAAGAGTCTACAGGCCCCATGCAAGTCTGAAATCTAGTAGGAAGTCAAATCTTAAAGCTCCAAATGAGCTTTTTTGACTCCATGTCTCACATGCAGGTCATGTTGATGCAAGATGTGGATTCCCATAGTCTTGGACAGCTCTTCCCCTGTGGCTTTGCAGGGTACTGCCTCCCTCCCAGCTGCTCTAATGGGCTGGCATTGAGTGTCTGTGGCTTTTCCCGGCCCATGGTGCAAGCTGTCAATGGATCTACCATTCTGGCATCTGGAAGATGGTGGCCCTCTTCTCACAGCTCCACTAGGCAGTGTCCCAGTAGAGACTCTGTGTGGGGGCTCTGACCCCACATTTCCCTTCTGCACTGCCTTAGCAGAGGTTCTTCATGATGGCTTCACCCCTGCAGCAAACTTCTGCCTGGGCATCCATATATTTCCATACATCCTCTGAAATCCAGGCAGAGGTTCAAAAACTTCAATTCTTGACTTTTGCGTACCCACAGGCTCAACACCACGTGGAAGCTGCCAAGGCTTGGGGTTTCCACCCTCTGAAGCCACAGCCCAAGCTGTAGCTTGACCCCTTTTAGCCATGGCTGGAGTGGCTCAAATGCACCAAGTCCCTAAGCTATACACAGCATGTGGGCCCTTAACCTGGCCCAAGAAACCATTTGTTCCTCCTAGGTCTCCAGACCTGTAGTAGGAGGGGCTGTCATGAAGACTTCTGACATGCCCTGGAGACATTTTCTCCATTGTCCTGGGAATTAACATTTGGCTCCTCATTACTTATGCAAATTTCTGCAGTTGGCTTAAATTTCTCCTCAGAAAATGGGATTTTCTTTTCTATTGCATTGTCGAGCTGCAAATTTTCCAAACTTTTATGCTCTGCCTCCCTTATCAAACTGAACACCTTTAACAGCACTCAAGTCACCTCCTGAATGCTTTTTTGCTTAGGAATTTCTTCCACCAGATACCATAAGTCATCTCTTTCAAGTTCAAAGTTCCACAGATCTCTAGGGCAGGTGCAAAATGTCACCAGTGTCTTTGCTAACACATAACAAGAGTCATCTTTGCTCCAGTACCCAGCAAGTTCCTTATCTCCATCTGAGACCTCCTCAGTCTGTATTTCTTTCATTGTCCACATCATTATCACCGTTTTGGTCAAAGCCAATCAACAAGTCTCTAGGGAGTTCCAAACTTTCCCACATTTTCCTGTCTTCTTCTGAGTCCTCCAAACTGTTCCAACCTCTGCCTGTTGCCCAGTTCCAAAGTTGCTTCCACATTTTCGGGTTACCTTTTCAGCAGTGCCCCACTCTACTGGTACCAATTTACTGTATTATCCATTTTCACACTGCTGATAAAGGCATACCCAAGACTGGGCAATTTACAAAAGAAAGAGGTTTAATTGGACTTACAGTTCCAAGTGGCTGGAGAAGCCTCATAATCATGAAAGAAGGCAAAGAGGAACAAGTCACATCTTACATGGATGGCAGCAGGAAAAGAGAGAGAGCTTGTGCAGGGAAACTCCTGTTTTTAAAACCATCAGATTTCATGAGACTTATCCACTATCACGAGAACAGCACAGGAAAGACCTGCCCCCATAATTCAATTACCTCCCACTAGGTTCCTCCCACAACACGTGGGAATTCAAGATGAGATTTGAGTGGGGACACAGCCAAACCATATCAACCATAATGAAAAATCTCATCTTTTTCTAAGGTAAGTGCAATGTATTTTATAATTCACCATTAAGCATGATGTAGATTTTTGATAGATGCCTTTTCTGGTAAAGACACTTACATTTTATTTCTAATTTCTTAAGAATTTAAAAAATTAATACAGCTTACTGATTTTCTTCAATTTTCCACATCTATTAAAATGATTACTTTATTTAAATCATTCACGTGTCAAATCATGCTAATGGATATTTTGATATTGAGCCAGCAACACATTACTTGGATACTCCCTATTTGATCATTTTTATACATTATCCGATTGAGCATCATAAAATTTTATTTAGAATTTTTATACCACTTTTCATAGATGAAATTAGCTACTTTCTTTTCTCATAAAAACAATAAAAAACTAACATAATCCAATCACAGGCAGAGTTAGGAATTTTATTCTCCTATATTTCTTGTCAAGTTAAAAGTATTGACTGAAAGCAGGCTCTGTTAAAAAAATAATAGCGTGCCAGAGTCTAAACACCAGGCCAGTCATCATTATGAAACATTATGTATCACCACAGCTTCAAAGGTAAGGTAAAACAAGAGCCCTTTCAAACTAGCAGCACCTCCCTTAGAAAAACACTGAGGTGCTGCTAGTTTGAAAAGACTCTTGTTTTACCTTCCTTTTATGTAATAATTATTAAATTTTATATATGTAATACTTTAAACATTTTATATATGCAATAATTATTACTTTACATATATAAACATATGAATTAAATATGAATATACATGAAATGATATATATAGGCTTGTATTAGACATATAATTTACCCTGAAAATATTGACACACTTATAATGATAAAATCTTCTGATTCAAAAACGCAGTATGAATTTCTGTTTGTCATAGTCTTGTATTTTTCTGTCTCTGGAGCATTTTCAAATTTCCTTATTGTAAGTCACATATATCTTAAGTTTTTTCCTAAATATTGTTTTGTTAATGTTTTTTTCTTCCCCTATATATTATTTTTCACATATGGGAGCTATATATGTCATCTTTTTAATTTTACATGCCCCTTTTTATGAACTGAATTTCCTTACTGTTTGTAGTATTTCTTACACAAGAATATAATCATACCAGCCACAAAAGTTCGGTATTACTGCCTGCTTTTTATTTAGTATGTCTTTAGTTTCTTTCTCTTATCTAGTTGCTTTCACCAGAATGTCAGAAATGATGATGGGGAGATACCAAGCAAGCTGCTGTGGATGCAAAATAAATCAGACACTAGGTCCCTGTCCCCACAGGGTTAAATGTAAGATTCGAGCTTAAAGAGAAGGAAGCTGACTGGGTGTTAACACCCTCTTTCTCCGTGCTACTCTTTTTGACAGCAACTATCAGTACTCTGCCATTTATTTCATAATTACTTGAGTTTTGGCCTCTTTCTCCCATAAAAATATAACTCTATTGTGGAAACAATTCTGTCTTTGAGATCATCACTTTATCTGCGGGGCCTAGAATGTGTAGGCATCCATACATATTTGGTGACAAATGAAAGCCGGGTGGGCGATGTACAGCCACAGGCCACATCCAGCCAGGCATCTATTTTTATGCAGGAAGCCCCACAGCATCACAGCCATTCCCGTCGCTGTGCGTGTTTTCTGGAGCTGCCTTTGCATTATGTCCAGCAAAGATGAGTGATTACAACAGAAACCTCAAGGCTCACAAAGACGAAACTATTCACTGTCTCACCTCCTACCATTGATGGAAAACGTCTGGCAGCCCCGGAGCTGAAAGATGAATGTCTCAAAGGAAGATGTTCCTTCATAGCAGGCCATTGGAATCAAACACAGCTGTAATTTGTGGAATTATTTGTTTCATAGCTCCTGTTTTAACCAAAGGTGAGAGAACCGGCGTTTGTTCTCCTGCTCAGTGTCACGGACAATCTGCTTCTTCCAGGCACAGTGTTACCTCCCACACCCCGGTGCATCTTGAGCAGTGTCCAGGGATGTGTAGGCTAAGGACTGGCGCATCACAGGGCAGGGAGTCCTGGACACCCCACCATCCAGAAACAACAGTGGCCCGGCTTTGGTTTTGCAGCCCAGGCCCTGTCTCCCTGCCAACTCCACCCGTCGTCCCTCTCCAGGTCCCCCCGGCTGTGTGCTCTGTCAGCACCCCCAGAAGATCCAGTAAATGTCACCCTAGGATGCTCCCCATGACCAAATTAGTCCTGCCTGTGTGAGCTGCTCTCTGGCAGACATCACCTGCCAAGCCGTGGCTACACTGTCCGGAGTGCGTGTTTACCCTGAGAAAGCATAGCCTGGTGCTTCTGAGGAACCGCAGACCCCCAGGCAGGAGCCAGGAGAAGACCGCCAAGCACGGCGAGGCCGGCCGTGCTACCAAATAAGGCACCTCTCCTGCAGGGAGCCGGCACCTCAGGGACTCGCGCTGGGCACGGGGCAGGCGGCGCCCATGTCCCCTTCCCACGGTGCCCAGCGGGCCGGTCCCATTTGTGGGCAGCTCCCAGGCCGTCCCCCGGCCAGGTGTCCAGTTCGAGGACGCGAGCTCTTCCACTTGTCCCTTGCCTGGGGCCCTGGCTTTCCCCGGGCTCCCCTCATAGTTCACCTGCTCTAAGACGGGGCAAACGAATAACGGGGCTCCTGAACGAAAACGTGGTCGCAGGGCCATTCACAGCAGTGTCAGGGGTTGACACCTCACCCAGGAGCACGACTCCCGCCACACCTACAGACACACACACCAAACCACACCACACACACCATACACATCACATAGAGACACGCACAACACACACACACCACACCATGTAACAACACACACACACCATGCACACCACACACACACACAGCATATACACACACACCACACCACACACACACAGCATATACACACACACAGCATATACACACATCACACATCACAACACACACACAAACATGCACACCACACATATGGCACATACACACCATAACACACAACACACACATACACCACACACCACAATACACAAATATGCATACCATACAGGCCACATATATATGCACACCACACACCACAGCACACAGAAATGCATACCATATACACCACACAAACACCACACACATACACCATACACGGGAACTGGCGAGGGGACATGAGATTTGGACAGAGGGAGGATGGTGTGGCCAGGTGCTGGCCTTCCATGGCAAGGGCTGATGGACATAACTACAAAGGCTAGAAAACTGAAGAGGCTACACAATGAAGATTCATGAAGCCAGCACATAGACGAAGTTAGATAAGAACAATGCAGTACACCCCAGAGCGATTAAAGCTCATGCACAGCCTTGTTGGGCAGGGCAATTGATTTTAGCAGGCTTGGAAAAAGAACGGGCCTCAGGCATGCTATTCTGCAGACAGAATAAAAGAACATCAGAAAAGAAAAGTGACTTGCCCAAGTTCATAGTCAGTTAAGTCAACGATGGGGCAAAAGCTCAGGCCTCTGGGTGCTTTCTCAGTATGGCTTTTATCTGCACCTGATTTCACAAAACAGACTGGAACGTGCTGAGAGGCTGCCAGGCAGGTGGCCAGCACCCATGCAGTGGGTGTTCTCACCGATACCACACCTGGAGAGGAGGAGGGCAAAGCAGATGTCACCTGGGTGATTTTCAGCCCTGGGCCCTTCCCCGTTCACACCTCAGGTTTCTCAGCATGTATTGCTTTGCCATGCTTTCCTCAGCTTACAGTAATAACTCCTTTTGCCTACCACCCACCACCCACACTGACATGCCACCACTTAGAGATGGCTTCGTGAATATTTCCAATTTTATCAGGTGCTTTAATTAAATCATTGACATATATGTCAGAGAGTAAAAGACTGAAGTTCACCGAGGGTGGTGGTCTTGCCCAGGGTCATCGACCTAGAGCTGACACAGCCAGGATTTGCACCTACACCTGTTGGACTCCAAGGCCCATGTTCTCTCTACTTAGAGGATAACAGCCAAGACTTCTGATTTCTTACCGGCTTCAGAAAATGGGGAGCTCCCACAGCATAGGAATTCTCTCCGTAACAGAATTTTGTGGTTAAAAGCATGACCCACCTAAAATTCAATTTCGAGTATTTATTTAACAAATAACTACAGTACTTCATTTACTACTACAGCAGATATTTAACAACGTTGTAATATGTGTCATTCAAAGCACTTTACATACATTGAAGCTTTTTGTCTTCTTAACAACTACATAAAGTAGGAACTATCATTTTTCCATTTTACTGATGACAATACTGAGGCTCAGAGACATCCAATAAATTACCTAGAATTACATGGCTGGTAGGTGGAAGAACCAGTATTCAAATTCAGGCAGGCTGCCTCTACACTCTTGGCTTTTAATCACTAAGCCAACTCCCCTCTCTAGTTTCTTGGAAATCTTAATAGAATGGAGTATGCATATCTTTGCCTTCTCAAATTGAGAATAGTGAACCTCGTTGAGCCTTCTGCTAATAATTCAAGGTCACCCACATGAATTTGGAACATTACATCCACTACAGCATGCCCAATAGTACCCTCAGACATTTTAGATTGCAAGAGTAAATTTCCCCCAAGACTGGCCCCAGATTGCTGTTCTCGTGAAGTTCTTTCCAATTTTTATAGCTCTTCTATTTATTTCTTCTGCTATCTTCCCTCAGCTCTTATGGCTACCTATATATATTATTCATGACCTTGCTTTATAAGGAATTATCTGGTTATGTGTCTCTGCAAGATTATCTTGCCTTCTAACACCGTAAAACACATCAGCTTTATGACAGCAATACTTTCTCAATTTTTTTTCTAGATCCAGTGGCATGTCCCAGCTTGATGTGGCTCTATAAGTGTGCAATATTGTTTAAGATTCTGCTCAAATGGACTCCCTGATTCTGAACCTTGGGAAGGAAGGGTGTCAGCAGCACTGGAAGGGAGGCTCTCTGGAGCTTTTCTATGGAGAAAGTCACCACACACACAAATGTCACATTGTCAACTCTCTAGAACACAGTCATCTCACGACTGTGGAATGTCCCTCCTTGCCAAACCCTCAGGACCACAGCAGCTGAAACTTTCACATACGGAAGAGTGGAGGCTCCTACAGAAGAAAAGAGGAAGAGCCAGTGCTTGGTGCAGGCTTTTGACACTTCAAGTTGGGCAATGTTTTTGGTTTCAGCAAAGTTGCTAAAAACCACAATTCCCAAGGTTGGCCTGAACTTTGATTCAGAGCTTGAATTGCTAAGAAAGGTGGGGCTGGCCACAGGTTTCACTTGGCAGCAGCTTGCTTCTTCCCTGAGGGCAGCTACCCTTGCTGTCCTTTTCCATGTGGAGTTCCTGGCCATGGGTCCATGGTCAACAGGTGCTTCTCTCTTACACCCTGGGTCACAGCATAGCAGTGGCTCTCAAGGCGGGGCCCCCTGGCCAGCCACAGCAGCATCTCCTAGAATCTGTTAGAAATGCAAATTCCCTACTGAATCAGAAACTCTGGTGCTGGGGCCCAGGAAGCTGTGTTTTAACAAGTGCCAAAGGTGATCTGAAGCCCCTGCAAGTCTGAGAAACATGACAATAGAAGAAAAGGAAATGCAGACAAATGAGAAGAACAAAATGAATTTAGAAATAAAGGGAAGATTCAATCCCAGTGAGTGATCCCTGTCATCAGAGGGGTGTGGCAGGTGGCCCTACAAGAGCTTCACAAGGCAAGTCAACTTCCCATGAGCCCAGACAGGTCTACAGAAGTGGCTCTCCAGACTCTATGTTGAGAGGAATGTTGAGGCCATACCTCAGAAGGAAATCACACAGAGACAAATAAGCAAGGCTGTGTGGGCCAGGAGGGGCAGGGAACAACCTACCAATTTGCCCCTAAGGGAGAGAAATTGAAACTGGGGTTAAAGAGTTAGACAAGCACCTTGGATAGAGCCCTATAGTGTTTTTTTTGTTTTGTTTTGTTTTTACTGAGCAGGTCTCACTATGGTAATGCCTGGTCATAAAATTCTAAAATCGTTTGTTTAGAAAAGGATATGGCAATTCACTGAGCCCAGTTCCCCAGCCATGGTCTCCAGCACACTTCCACTAAGAAGCCCCTAGCAATGGAAGGTCAGCTCTCTCTAAAAGCTGTGCATTCTGTCTTTGGAGAAATGTGGACCTGAGACGTTTCTGCAGACATCCTGGCCCTCCCTGAAAGTTTTACCCTATGAGGGACTCAACAGAGGTGATCTGACATTAGGACACTCTGATGCAAATATGCACACAGTAGTTCTCAGGAATGTGACTTTCTTTATGACAGTCCATACTCTAGGGTGCTGGGCATGCGTTCGTTTCTCTATTCTATGAGTACTTGTGCTCATGGGGCCTGCCCTGGGTGCTGAAGAGACATTGCTCAGGTGAGCAAAACAATCAGGGGCCTCCCTTCTGGAATTTCATCTAATAGGAGCATCAGATATTAAACAACTAGAAAAATAAATATTAAATTTTCAGTGTGACAAGTATATAAAATAAAAAAGTCCAGAAGAAATCTCTTCAAGTTCCTTTCCATGAAAAGAATGAACTTGAATTGTTATTGCCTGCCTTGCGCTGAGTCTCTGCACTCATTGTTAATCGATCCAATGTCATTTTAGCCAGCTCTTACATCCACACTTTTTCTTCCTTCATAGGAAAATTCCACTGCCACAAAAGGTACTACAAAAAGTACAGCAAAGATACTATGCAATCCTACCTTCATGAAATTTACAATCTAGTATAGGAGATGAACTTAAAATAATTGTAAGGAAGCTGTGAGCCATTTCTGCAAGACATGTTTAAGCGTGGAAGGGAGAGTTGCGAAGAAGGCATTAACAGCAACTCAGGGAAAGCTTCAGTGGGAAGGTGGGATGTGAGCTGAGTCTTTTAGGATGAGCAAAATGTGAAAGGTAAGCAAAACAGAGCAGCCTCTGCTGTGTGTGGCGGGGTGGGGTGGTTGTAGGGGGAAGAAGGGGAGGGAGGGGAGAGAGAGAGAGAGAGAGAGTTCTATCTTAATAATAGAGATGCTATAGTGAAAATGGCACACAAAAAATGCACCAACAAGATTTTTTTTTTTTTTTTAGGCCCTTCAACTATGGGATTATTTTCTTGCTTGTATTTTATGATTTATAAATTTTCCTACTTTTATAATCAGGAAAAATAAATATGATATCAAACTTAAAGTTAAAAAATGCATCCAAAGGCACTGACGTATGCCAGGCAGGCAACTTCATTCTCCATGTGTCCAACACAGAACTCACAAGACTCTTTCCTCTTTCCAGGAAAGAAGGTTCATTTTTAGAGAAAATTACACACTGTGAAAGCACAGAAGTCTCCCTTTTATTCTGAATGGTTTCCTGAAAATGCTGTAACTACTGTATTTAGTTGTGGCAAACTTGGGTGTTCAAGAGGCATGGAACAGCCAGAAAGCGTTCATAAAGCCTGGGCCAGACTCAGCACAAAGATTTTTCTAGGCTCAAAAGAGTGTCTGTAACCGGACCAGGCTGATCTGAGCACCTCCTCATACTTGATCTGGCTGTTTCTGATCTATCCTCGTCATGTTACACAGTATTCTTGTTTAATCTTTACAGCACAGAGGGGATAAAGAACGCAGAGGCTTAGAAAGATGAGGGTGGTCGGTGGGCATCACACAGCTACCTTGATCCAGGCCTGTCTCCGCCCTCCGCTGCACCAGCCTTACACCGTGAGGTGCTCGTCCTGGCCTTGCTCTCTGAGGAACTCTCCAATCGTAGATGCATTTATTTTAAGGCAAAACAAGAATCTGTCTCTAAGTACATCTTGGAGTGTGAGGGTCGAGACGGCTCATGCTGTCTGTGTCTATTGGTTCTGTCAGGGCCTGTTTGAAAAAGAGGCTGATATTTCATCGGTTTTATCTTTGTTAATTCCAAGATGCTTGTCTCTTGATTGCATTTTTTTCCCTGGCTAAATATTTCTGAGAAGTTTTAAAGTCATAATAATTGATATCCTTTCAAACATGCTTTCTCCTGTTTTTCTGTTTTTGACTGAAACTGAATCTCTGCCTTCTTTTTATTTTTCTGAGACGGATTCTCACTTTTTCTCCAGGTTGGAGTGCAGTGGTGTGATCTTGGCTCACTGCAACCTCTGCCTCCCTGGTTCAAGCAGTTCTCCTGCCTCAGCCTCCTGAATAGCTGGGACTACAGAGACGTACCACCACGCCCAGCTAATTTTTCTATTTTTTGTAGAGACGGAGTTTCATCATGTTGGCCAGGATGGTCTCAATCTCTTGACCTTGTGATCTGCCGTGTCGGCCTCCCAATGTGCTGGGGTTACAGATGTGAGCCACCGCCTGGCCTGGCCGATTTCTGCCTTCTTATAAGCTCATTTTGGGGGTGAAAGCCTTCTTCATTTCTCCTCTGGCTTCTAGGCGCTTTCATCTTCCAGGCATGCATGAGAAGCGGGGACTGCCCAACGTGAACCTGATCTGTGTCCGCTCGTGGATTCTGACCCAACTGGGGATGCCTGTCCACTGGAGGGTGAGGATACCTGAAGGTGTTTTCACAGGGGATTTGGGGACTGCTTAGAAAGAGCTAAGCTGGAGCAGGGCCTAACATAAAGAACACAAACTAGAGATTCTCTCTGGTTGTTTAGGAGGAAAAGTGACAGAAGTAGCTGTTGCTTAACTTGCTCCAGACCTCACCTCCACTGTGCAATGACACAGTGCTCACAAATGGCGGGTAGAGACCAGAACCAGAGCCAGAGGCCAGGCAGCACACTGCTTGGTGGGGGGATGAAGAAGGACTTTGCAGGAGACGACCTTCCCCACCTTTGACACCATTTGCAGATGAAGCTCCAAGAAACGGGAAAACTAGACAGCTATAGAGCTTTGGGTAGAGTGTGCTGCTGGGCACAGCAAATATAAATGGCCTTAAAGAAAAGCAGAATGGACAATAAATGCCATCCCTTAAAGTGACGTCTTTGCTGCAGACTCTTCATTTGCCCTCGGATTAATGCGTGATAGTTTCCTGTCCCTGGTACTTGGGGCTGTGCAGTGAGGTGAGCAGGATGTTACCGCTGGGGGGTGGAGGAGAATCAGATAAACTCAGCCAGGCCAAAAACAAAGTCCCACAGACGTGATGTCCTAAACAATAGAAATTCATTTCTCGGAGTTCTGGAGGCTCAAGTCCAAGGTTGAGAAGTCAGCAGGGTTGGTTCTTCCGGAGGCCTGTCTTCTTGGCTCTCAGACGCCACCTTCCAGCTCTGTCCTCATGTGGCCTCTCCTCTGTACACAATCACCCTCTCCCCTGGTGCCTTCCCCTTCTTACAAGGACACCAGTCAGATTGAATTAAGGCTATCAGTGTGACCTCATTTTACCTTAATTACTTCTTTAAAAGCCCTACCCTTAAATATCATCACGGTGGGGTTAGGGCCTCAACACACAATTCAGTTCATAAGAAAACGGGACACCAGTGAAAAAATGCCAGGCATCCAGGATAGAACTAGATAACAAAAGTGCTAACAGAGCTTAGAAGTGAGAGGGAGGGGCCGGGCATGGTGGCTCACACCTGTAATCCAGCACTTTGGGAGGGTGAGGCAGGTGGGTCACCTGAGGTCAGGAGTTTGAGACCAGCCTGGCCAAAATGGTGAAAACCTGTCTCTACTAAAAATACAAAAATTAGCCGGATGTGGTGGCATGCACCTGTAATCCCAGCTACGTGAAAGGCTGAGGCAGGAGAATCACTTGAACCCGGGAGGTGGAGCTTGCAGTGACCTGAGATTGTGCCATTGCACTCCAGCCTGGGTGACAAGAGCAAAGCTTCATTTCAAAAAAAAAAAGTGAGAGGGAGAGAGGAGGGGGCTCCTGGTCTCCACACGACCACTGCACCTCAATTTCTCCTCTAGAGCTATCCCGTGTGCCAGCATGTACACCTTGTGTACCACTGGCCACGGCAGCTATATTGCAAATACTCTGATTTTAGTCAACTGTGCCGTGCTTTCCTAGAAATAGTTTGATCAGATAGCAAAAATATATATACAACCAAAAATAAATATTAAAATTCAAAGTGAAGTAAAAATAAAGGAAAACAGTAAAAGGTAAGGCAGTGGAGAAAATGATTATGGTACAGAAAAATTCATACAGAGAGCTTTTTCACAGTTACCAACTATTTCCTCCAACGTTCTATCTAAGCCCCTCATAACCAAAGCAATAGGACCACATAACCATTTGTAAGCCTTGTATTGTTCATGGGAACAACTGGAAGCTCCACTGTGGGTTCACCATGTTTGTCATCGCTTCCCCAGCACTTCTCACAGCCCCTGACATGGCACTAGATGGTGGTTAATAGATGGACGATGAAGAACATGAATGATGCGTAAGTATGATGGTTAATTTTGTGCATCCACTTGACTGGGCCACTAGATGCTCACATATTTGGTGAAATATTATTCTGGGTGTTTTTTTTTGTTTTGTTCTGTTTTTGAGACGGAGTTTCACCATGTTGGTCAGGCTAATCTCAAACTCCTGACCTCAGGTGATCCATCTGGCTTGGCCTCCCAAAGTGCTGGGATTACAGGTGTGAGCCACCGTGCCTGGCCTATTCTGGGTGTTTTTGTGAGGGTCTTGAGGGAGACTAACATGGAAATTGGTAGACTGGGTAAACAGATGCCATCCCTGATGCGGGTGGGCCTCCTCCAGTCAAAGCCTGAATACAACAAAAGCCTGGTGTTCCCCTAAGAAGGAAGGATTCTCTTCCTGCCTGAGGGCTTTGGGACTAGGGCATTAGCTTTGTCTATGCCTGCAGACTTGAATGGAAACATCGGCTCTTCAGGTGTCTCGAGCCCACCAGTCTTCAGACTGGAACTGAACTCCAGCATGGGCTCTCCTGGGTCTCCAGCTTCCTGACTCACCTCGTAGATCTTGGCACTTGCCAGCCTCTTAATCACATGAGCCAATACCTTACAATCATTTACTCTCTAGATAGATAGGTAGATAGATCCAACCTACTGGTTCTATTTCTCTAAAGAAACGTGACATACAACAAGTTAATTCATTTCTTAGCACTCAGATGTGAGGGACATTTCTCTTGCACATCTAAAAGACAGCACAATGATGAAGTGGAATGTATGTGGCTGTTATTGTTCTAATAGATTAGAAGGTAGTAAACAAGTGTTTACTAATAGATTAGTAAACAAGTGTTTACTAATAGATTAGTAAACAAGTGTCTCAATATTTCATGTGCATATGAATCACCTAGGGGTCTTGTAAAAGTAAAAACTTGGATTCGGTAGGTCCAGGGTGGGAGCCTCCAGGTGTCCGGCTCCTTAGCCCACCGCTAAAAAGGGAGCTCTTAGAGTCTTTCTCAACACCACCTATGGAGATAAGGACAAATAACTTGTGGGGTCACCCTAGCTACAGGAGCTACCTTCCCTCTATTCTCTCAGAGCCTACTGTCGGGGGTCACAGGTCCCGGAACTCTGCTGGACGTTCCTACGGGCTCCATCCGTAAAAGACTGTCTTTGTGATTAAAGGTGGCAGCCAAAGTGACTGCCTCTAGCTTCCCTGTGACCCGCGTTCTGGAGGAGGTAAAGAGTGGGTCTAGACTAGCCCAGCTACTCTGAATGTAGTTCTTCATTCTTTTGCAAATCACACCAGTGGTGGCCCGTGGATCACTGCTCTCTATTTTTTGCAACTATAAATTTGAGGCTCCTCCGGGGCCTCCTTGGGCAAGCGGTATGCTCCAGCCTCTAGTGTTGGGCTGCAATCTCTAATTCTTTCTTTTTTTTCTATCAATCCAATTCAATCTGCTTTCTATCTCCCAAGATATCTCAAAATATCTGGTCCACTGCCGGCTCCCTTCCTTATGTTTAAGCAAAGTTCTATATTTTCTGCCAATTCAATGGGTAATTGGGGAAAGAGAAGTAGTTACAATGTTCAGTCCACTTTCGTGATCCAGAAATCTGGGCCGTTTTCAAAGGCTCTGCATGTGGTTCTTAAATATTATGCTGAATCAACAAAGAGCGTGTTGCCAAACTGAAAATCTCGTGCAGTTGGCTGCTTCTCCATCGTAGCTCAGAACAAGGGTACACAATAAAATGATGTGACATATACAGTGCTTTAAAATCTTCCTTATTGAAGTGTAACAGGCATTTAGAAAAGTGTACAAAGTCAGCAGGGCTCAGCTCAAGGAATTCCACCAGCCGAATTCACCCATGTAACCAGCACCCAGATGAAGAACTTCAACATTAGCAGCAGGTCAGAGGGTCTGCCTTGGCTTGGGCTACTCCCTCCCCACTCTCAGAGATGACCCCTGCCTCTACTTCAGTCCTGCGGATTAGTGTATTTATGTCAATGGAATCATATCGTATGTATTCTTTTGTGTCTGGCTTCTTCTACTCAACATTACGTTTGCAAGATGCTTCCATGTTTCATGTATAAATTTGTTCACTTTTATTTCTCTATAGTATTTAATGTACAGATGAACCACAGTTAATTCACTCTAGCCTTTTTTTATCCAGCATTATTGAGATATAACTTATATGCCATATGATTCATCCACTTAAAGTTTTTGTGTGGACGTATGTTTTCATTTCTCTTAGGTATGTGCCTAGAAATAGAATTACTGGGACATATGGTAACTCCGTGATAAACTTTTTGAAGAGCTGCCAAACTGTTTTCCAAAGTGGCTGAACCATTTTCTACTCCCATCAGCAGTATGTAAGAGTTCTGATTTCTCATATCAGTACCGACACTTGCTATGGTCTATCTTTTTAACTGTAGCCATTCGAGGGGGTGTAAAGTAGTCTCTCCTTGTGGATTTGATTTGTATTTCCTTAATGACATTGAGTGTGTTTTCATAGGATGCTTGGCAATTTGTACATCCTATTTGGAAAAATGTCTATTGAAATACTTTGTTCATTCTAAAATTGTGTTATTTGCTTTTTGAAAGTATTGAGTTGTAAGTGTTCTTTATATATTCTTGATGCAAGTCATTTAGCCATTATATGATTTTCATATCAATTGTCTCATTCTGTGGGTGTTTTCCTGCTTTCTTAAAGTATTATTTGCAGTACAATAGTTTTACATTTTGGTGTAGTCTACTTTATTATTTTCTTTTTTGTCATTCATACATTTGGTGTTATATCTAAGAAACTATTATCAAATCCAAGTCACTAAGATTTAGTTCTATGCTTTCTTCTAAGGGTTTTATAGTTTTAGCTCTTACATTCATGACTTATTTTGAGTTAATCTTCTTTGGTGTGAGCTAAGAGTGCACATTTATTTTTTTGCATATAGATATCCAGTCTTCTTAGAACTGTTTGTTAAAGAGACTATTCTTTCCCCCATTGAACAGTCTAGGTACCTTTGTCAAAAATCAACTGACCCTAGATACATGAGTTCTTTTCTTGACTCTCAATTGTATTCCATTGATTGTATATCTATCCTCATGGCAGTCCCACACTGTCTTGATTATTACATCTTTGTAGTAAGTTGTAAAATCAGTAACTGTGTGTCCTCCAACTTTGTTCTTCTTTCTTACGATTGTTTTGGCTATACTAGGCCCTGTCCTTTTCCATATGAATTTTGGCTTGTCAATATCTGCCAAAAAAGGCAGCTCAGTTGAAAAATGACTTATATTGATGTTTATTGGCCTGAAGTTTTCTTTTTTTGTTGTATCTATGCCAGATTTTGGCATCAGGATGATGCTGGCCTCATAGAAGGAGTTAGGGAGAAGTTCCTCCTTTTCAGTTGCCTGGAGTGGTTTTAAGAGAAATGGTACCAGCTCTTCTTTGTACATCTGGTAGAATTCAGCTGTGAATCTGTCTGGTCCTGGGCTTTTTGTGCTTGGTAGGCTATTTATTACTGCCTCAATTTCAGAACTTTTAATGGTCTGTTCAGGGATTCAGTACTTTGACTATGGCATCCCACTGCCTCTTGAGCTCCTTTGTTTCTGATCAGAAACCAGTTCTGATATTACTGGGATTCCCTTGAACTGAATAAGTTATTTTCATCTTGCTGATTTCAAGATTCTCTGTCTTTATCTCTGTATACCTTGTGAGGTATCTATATTATGTTTATCCCACTTGAACTTTGTTGAGCTTCCTAGATATGTATAATTAATGTTTTTCAATAAATTTGAGAAGTTTTCAGCCGTATTTTTTTGAATATTCTCCTACTCCTTTTTCTCTCTCCTGTCTTAGAGGTTTCTTCTGTGACTACTCCAGAGATGGTGCAGCCTGGGGCATACACACAGTCTTCCATACTGCCAGGGCTAAGGGTGACTTTATTATTAAGGCTGAATTCCTAGGACTAGCACCTGGATCAGAATAGTTTATGGTTCCATCAGTGTTTGGTCTGAGGTTGTGTTTAAGCCTTTTTTATGAGTGAGGCTTCCACTCTGTGTTGATGAGTCTGTGTGCCTTTTGGGGAATGTATTCAAGTCCACCCCACTTCCTGCTCTGATTGTTCCTCAATGAGTTAAATCTAGTGCATGCTATCCTGACCCCAGAGTTGACTGTGATCTCAGGAGGATTCTTGTTGATCATCACCTTCCCTGGATCTCTCTGTTACATGCTATTAAACATTTGACCTCTCTGCCATTTTGCATGCATTCTGCAACTACCAGCCTATTCTTCACTAATCTTCACCAAGATCTCCATTCTTTTCAACAATACCGTTAGGAATGGGGTTCTCCCACTCTGTTCCAAATCAAGTCAGCTCTGTCAAGCAGAGCTACAGAACTCTTCATACTTATGGCCCATCCTCCTCTTTAGGAAGAGCCCCTGTGAACTGTATCAGCATTGTGAGTGAGGGTTCTCCTTTTCCACAATGACAGCTTTCTCTACAATGGACACTAGGAAGAGGCAGCCTTGGTTTTCTTGGCTTACCCTTTCAGATGTAGAATCTCTTCCCTATAAGCAAGTGCAGATGGAAAACATAGAGGCCCCAGTACTCTTGCCTGCCTCATCTAGGATAAAGCATCTTCCCCAGGAGAGGGGACTGGGTCAGGGGAAAGAGACAGGTACTCTCTGTCCCACTTGTCTGGAGTAGAGCTTTTGCAACACAAGACTGGGAGGAGGGTGAGAAATGCTACTGCGTGCTCCTTCTAGGGTGGAATCGTAGCCCCAGACTGGGAGCTGAAAGAGAGGGAAATCTCCATCTTCTGACTGCACACATCCATGGGAAAGCTTCTGCAGCCATGGGGCTGGAAGAGGTAGTTAATAGAGCAAGTCATAGCTCAAATGCCATAGACTCTTGCTAATATCACAGAGTTTAACAGATTTTTTTGAATGAATTTTTTTTTTCATTTGCTGTATATGTTTAGAACAATTTCCAGACACCTTAAGACCTTAAATGATGTTTTATATATATATATATATATACACACACACACGTTTATATATATATACATACACACGTTTATATATATATATACATACACACGTATATATATACACACAGTATATATATATACATGATGTGTGTGTATATATATATAATATTAATATATATATATATATATAATATATAAAACCATTTTTTTATTTTGGAAGAAGGCCTATGGTTCCTTCCATGTCTACAGAGTTTTTCTTGGACATTTGTGTTGCTTTCAGCTTGGCCCCATTATAAAATAATGCTTCTGTGAATGACTTTTAAGATGTCATATTATGAATAGATGTGCATCTTTTTGTTGGGTACATCTAGTATATACCCAGGAGTAACTTGTTCATTGATGGGGCTGCACATATTCAGCTTTAGTTATTGATATTACCAAAATGTTTTTTAAAGTAACCGTACCTATTACACTCCTAATGTAGGTCAACTTATCCATCTTTTCATAGATAGTTTTAGTAAATTAAAAAGTTTGAAAAGTTTAAATACTTGGTTGTGAATCAAAATGAAAAAAGTGAATCAGAAAAAGTGAATTCAAAAATTATATTTTTTCTACTTTTTAGTATAACCTAGATTTAAAGTAAAAAAGCTATTACTTATAGTTTCTGTACCTATTCAATATCTATGAACCATGTACCCAAGATGGAGAGAGTCTAGCCAAACACTTCCCTCCCTTCTCAAAATTCAGTTGACTTTTTTTTTTTTTTTTTTTTTTTTTGAGACGGAGTCTTGCTCTGTCACCCAGGCTGGAGTGCAGTGGCGCAATCTCGGCTCACTGCAAGCTCCGCCTCCCGGGTTCACGCCATTCTCCTGCCGTTGACTTTTTAAACGAGGTATTTATTAAACCACCTCCAGCTGTTTGTCTTGATGCCAGCATTCTGCCACTCAGGTGTCTGATAAAGAACTGCAGCCCCTCTGCCCTGTGTGTTTAGATTGCTAGTCCTTGGCTCTCAGGCTTCCTTCTAGGTCCTCACTCTTTATTTGCTCTCATGTTATTTCTCACTTGTAGATTCTGAAATTTTGGCTGTTTTTCTTGAATATCTGCACTGTCTTTCCCTTTAGATATGATGACAGTCATTTCCCCTGGCTTTGATCCTTGGTGCCCCAGAGACGTGTCTTAACATTCTGTTTGTTCCCGCTCTGCTGTTATATATAATCTTTAATGGATACTGTTGTTGACTCTCCAGCTTGTAATTTAGTTTTCTTCTGATGCAAGGTAAGTTAGAGAATGGAGCTCAGATCACATTGTGGGAATGATATTTGTTGGGTGACTGTTGAATTCATAAGTTGCAAAGGTCGCCATCCTAGGGTTCGTGTTTATTGGAGGAGATATGGCAAGTAAGTAAGTTGAGGTTAAATCACGAATTTCAAGCCAGGGACTTTTAGGTTTTCTATTCTAAGAGAAGTGGAAGCTATTACACAAATTTCACAGACTCTACGATGATCAGATTGGCAGAGGTATATCATCCTAGATGTATCAGGTTCTGCTTGGATGTATGGGGTATGTGAGATCTTGGAGCATTGGGGTACAACCTGAATTTGGGGAGAAATCAAAGCAAGCTTGAACTCTCAACTTTGTTGTCAAATAAATAAAAATTAAAATTAAAAAAGGAGTGATTGCCTGGCACGGTGGCTCACGCCGGTAATCCCAGCACTTTCAGAGGCCGAGGCAGGCGGATCACTTGAGGTTGGAAGTTTGAGACCAGCCTGACCAACATGGAGAAACACCGTCTCTACTAAAAATACAAAATTAGCCAGGCATGGTGGCGCATGCCTGTATTCCCAGATACTCAGGAGGCTGATGCAGAAGAATCTCTTGAACCTGGGAGGCAGAGGTTGCGGTGAGCCGGGATCGCACCATTGCACTCCAGCCTGGCAACAAGAGTGAAACTCCGCCTCAAAAAAAAAAAAAAAAGAGTAATTGAGCCCTTTGAGTCCTTTACCCAGTGAAGAAAGAGCAGAATTGCTCATTCCCTTTGGCTTCTCTTGAAAGAAAAGGTGAGTAGCACAGTTATTTCTTCCTAATCTCTTTAAAGGGCTACTTGTAAGTACATTTCAAGTAGCACAATAGTGATGAGCTGACCCTGTGTATTACAGTCTGCTTTTACTCACTACAACTGAGTCCCTCAGTCCAGTTCCACAGTGCCAGCCACTTCAGCTTTCCCATATGCAAATAAGATTCAGGAGCTCCCTCTGCAATGGGATCAAGTAAAATAAAACATTTTTTAAAGTTAAAAGAAAGCATTTTATATAACCAGGCATTGAAGATGCTTTAAAATTTTAATAGTAAGTAGGAATAATACTAATATCTTAAGAAAAAGTAGGACAGGCCAGGCGCAGTGGCTCACGCCTGTAATCCCAGCACTTAGGAATGCCAAGGCAGGTGGATCATCTGAGGTCAGGAGTTTGATACCAGCTTGGCCAACATGGCGAAACCCTGTCTCTACTAAAACAAAACAAAACAAAATACAAAAATTAGCTTGGCGTGGTGTCAGGCGCCTGTAATCCCAGCTTCTCAGGAGGCTGAGGCAGGAGAATGGCTTGAACCTGGGAGGCAGAGGTTGCAGTGAGCTGAGGTCACGCCATTGCACTCCAGCCTGGGTGACAAGAGTAAAACTCAGTCTCAAAAAAAAAAAAAAAAGAAAAGAAAAGAAAAAGTAGGACTAATTCACTATTTATGTTTCAAGTGCTATTCTAATGACTTCATAAACAGCCTCTCTAATTCCACAATAGTTCCAATAGGTAGTTGTTATTACTCCCATCTTACAGATGAGAAAGCTGAGTTCTGAGGATCCTTATATAGTGGCTGTGGCAGGTGAGATCTGGCCATGTTGAGCTTGAAACAGGATTGTGATACTGAATCTGCCTTCCTCGTGGTTCAGCAGATGGAATCCTTTATTTGGAGTGGAAGGAAACAATTGTCATCTTTAGGCATCAGTCTGTATGAAATTAATATTTCCCACCTCCCTCTTCTCATCTGTAAAGTGGGGACTAGGGAACATCTTCAGCTTATTTCCCAAATTCTCTTTAAGGATCACCTGAGAGAGGATAAGCAGCAGAATGAAAATAGCAAAACACAACATGACATCTGGGAGCTCTGTTCTAGCTGATCCACAAACATTCCACGACACTTGAGATCTGCTGCTGACTTGAGTGAGCGGATATCTTCAGGAAATAATTAGCCCTTCCCAGTAACAAAAGAGTAGGGAGGGCTCTGGAGTTTGGGTGCCCAAACACAGAACACTGGGACTAGAAGGTTTTGTGTGCCCAGAATTGAAAAAAGAAGTTACCATTTATGGTATTTTAAATCTTTCTTTTTAATCAACATACAAGTAATATTTTTCCAAAGTCAGGTTTCTCTTCAGTGTTGTTGGTGGTATTTATCATTTCTCTCTTATTTTTATTTATTTATTTTTTTGAGATGGAGTCTCACTCTGTCACCAGGCTGGAGTATAGTGGCATGATATCTGCTCACTGCAACCTCCCCCTCCTGAGTTCAAGCTACTCTCCTGCCTTAGCCTCCTGAGTAGCTGGGACTACAGGTGTGCACCACCATGCCTGGCTAATTTTTGTATTTTTAGTAGAGGCAGGGTTTCATCATGTTGGCCAGGATGGTCTCGATCTCTTGACCTCGTGATACTCCTGTCTCGGCCTCCCAAAGTGCTGGGATTACAGGCATGAGCCACCACACCCAGCCGTCAGCCATATTTACCGTTTCTAATCTACAACGTAAGTAATCTCCATAAACCACTCTACCTCACTGATGTTACTGAGGCCCCCTACACTGAGCATTGTGCATCAATGGTTTCTCTATTTGCTATTAAACATTTTAATAAGGTCTTCTCAAAACATAACAAGATGCTTTGATATTTTTATTTTTTCTTAAAATTAGGAAATACAAAGAAAGAAAAGAACTGAAGTGAGCTACCTTGGGGCCTTAGAGGGAAGGCCAGCAGTATTGTCAACCCATTTGGTTCTGCCAAATCATGATGAAAGTTATGGCCCAACCCGGCTGAGAGTAAGCCCCTGTGTTTCTCTGCAGCAGATGACTGAGAAGCAGCCAGGCTGGTCCCCATTCTGAGCTGCAGCCCAGCCTGCTCCTGTTCACTTCCTCTGTCGCTCTGGGAGGTTTGTCAGCTTGCACCTCTTCAGCTCCTTCATGCTGACATCATGCTGGAAAAGCCACTTTACTTCTCAGAGATTCAAATAACCCAAGCCTCGCTTGACTTGTTTCTCAGGACAACAGGATAGACACCAATCAGAAACTCCGTGGCAGTGTGACCTGTTTTTACCTTCCAGGCCCTGCCTCTCTCTGCCGGCTGTCTTCATCGGGATCACACCAGAACTTCTAGCTTATCACATCTTTGCTTGACTAACTTCAATTCATCCTCTAGGACTTAGCTCAGGTATGACCTGCCCTGGGAAGCTCCTTTGAGACCCTCACTGCTCTCCTAGGGCCATATGCTAATTTTCTCTATGACAATTTTACATTAAAGCCATGTGCCCATTTTGCCTACTAAACTTGGAGCTTGTTTTGCAGAGGGAAATTCCCTAATGATCTTAATGGTACTCTCTGTTAGCCGGAAGCCTGGTGTCCTGTAGACATTGGTTCTTATAATAATAATGATGAATGAATAAACAAATGAGAAATTGTGAAGATGGGGCATTATCTTTCTAATGATCATCACTGTATTTGGTGTAACCATTCATATTCATTTAATGCCAAGATATAGTAGCAAGTGCAAAGGTATACTGCCAACTCTGTGAAATGCTATTGATAGATATTTCTGCTGAAACTATGTACTATTATATGCTAATAAAATGAACTAAAATATGTCTTGTGTTCCTCTAAGTGCTTTGCAAATACCAACTCACATAACCTTTATACAACCCTATGTGGTATATGCTATTATTAATCTCAATTTTCAGATGGAGAAACAGGTATAGAGAGTTAAACACCTAGTTCAAGACAAAAGAGCTACAAAGAGGACAGAATTTGAGTTCAGACAGTCTTTGCTCAGGGTCCCTTCTCTGCCCAGGCAGGCCGGGCATTCCTAGTGGGTCCTTCTCCTTTGCCTCTATGAGCTGATTCACACCCTCTTTGGAGCAATTGCCTGATTTTATTGAAAGTGTCCATTTTCATTTTGGCTTTGTCTAGTAGACTGTGAGTTCTTTAAGAGAGGTCATATTTCCCCACATCTTTCAGAGTTCCTGGCATGTAACGGGTGCTGATTTTTGTTTGTTTTTTAATAAGTAGACGATCAAAGGTTCTTTGAGTTGTGGAATCATCACATAACATTTGGAAGAAGCTGAGAGAAAATGTTGTGAGTTGCAAATGCCAGCTTAAGTGTTCAAACTGGTGCTTCCCAGCTTCGCCACAGGGAGGTCCTGTGTCCAGTGAGATAAGAAAAGTAGTTCAACAGAAAGTGACCCTCTTGTTAAATGTTTAAGAAATGTAAAATATGGTAGTAATGGTCCTCTTTTACGTCAGCTAAATAAATTATGTTCTTGGTCCACCCACCAGTGGACATTTATGTCTTGGTTTCCTAACTACAAATTAATTCTGAGTAACATCCTCACTCAAATTTCCTGATAAAATAATCGTATGCAATATAAAGGGGCCTTGAATTTTCTCTTAAGATTATAATTTCAAAGTCATTCTAGACTTGAGAGGAAAGAGAAGGGAAAGAGAGAGAACAGAACCAAACAGCTGTTTCAGTAAAGAGCACTTTCCTGGCTTTGGAGAGAATACAACAAAGGAGTAATCCTGCAATGGGTGAGTACAACAAGCACAAAAGTTAGAGTCTGTGGACTCAGTCCATAGGTGAAGAGCGTGGTAATGTAGGAGGCTGCATCGGTGATCCAGGCGGCTTTTCCGAAGCCTGCTTGTGAAGATACTGGATTCCGAAACCTGAAAGATATTAGAGTCTCCTAAAGCTCTGCTCTGCCTGAGACTTGCATTCCCCTATGAACTCAGAATTTAGTGAATTTAAATCCACATGGACTTTAGGAGGCTTTGAGCTAGGGTGAAACACGGACTGTCATTTTGAAGGGTTTTCGCAGATATATTAATTTATCCTGAACTACAGATGCATGCACATTCAAGAGGCCTAACCTGTCTATCTCATCCAATTAGGGACCAATGGGTATTGGAGTTCACATAATTCAGTCTCCCATCTCTATGTAGATAGTTCCCAAACCACTCAAGGCTAAATGTAATTTAAAGTCAGTTGGCAGTGATGGATAAAACTACATCCTCTGTCCTGGAGCCTTTTCCATTTTCCTTCAGAACCTCATGGCTATGCTGCAACCACCTCATTTAACTCTTCAATGGTAAGCAAGTGTCCTTAAAACAGGCCCAATCTGGGCTTGGGCGTGGTGGCTCACGCCTGTAATCCCAGCACTTTGGGATGCCAAGGCGGGAGGATCACAAGGTCAGGAGATCTAGACCATCCTGGCTAACGCGGTGAAACCTCGTCTCTACGAAAAATACAAAAAAAAAAATTAGCCAGGCGCAGTGGCAGGTGCCTGTAGTCCCAGCTACTCGGGAGGCTGAGGCAGGAGAAGGGTATGAACCCGGGAGGCGGAGGTTGCAGTGAGCCGAGATCACGCCACTGTACTCCAGCCTGGGCTACAGAGCTAGACTCTGTCTCAAAAACAAACAAACAAACAACAACAACAACAACAACAACAAACCCAGGCCCCATCTGAGTCCACATCCTTCCCCGACATTTCCTTCCAGGATAACTGTATTCCCATCTCTCCAAATCTGCTGTCTTTATTTCTTCTTAATCCTTCTCCAGATTTACTCTTTACCTGATACAAGCATGAAAATTTAGAAAAATGATATTTTCCAAAATATGTATCTCTCTAATTAAAAATGTGATAGTAAGGTCAGTTTGGTAAACATTTGTGGAGTTCCAACTCTGTCCGACACTAGAAGAATACGAAGAACGACAAGGCACAGCCACTGCATGAAGCGTAAAGACATTAAACCAAACACACAGAAACAACTGCAATGTAAATAAGAACTCTAAAGGTTCTAATGGGAGAGAACTCATACATTTAGGCCTGTGTTCCCCAAGGCATGGTCCATGTATCTTCAGCATCAGACTCATCTGAATGTTATTAAAATGGACGTTTTGAGTCTACTCCAGACCTGTGGAATCAGAATCTCTACAGGCAGGACTTGGAAATCTTCATTTTAATCAACACCCACAAAACCAAATGTTTTGTTCTCTGAATGACTCAAGAGAGTCAGAGATCTGCTTGGAGGCAGTAGAATTAAAGATGGTTATGATTTCAAAAATAAGAAATGCAAGAAAGGCATTTTGTGCAGAAGGAGCAGTAAGGCACGGCCGGGCGCGATGGCTCACGCCTGTAATCCCAGCACTTTGGGAGGCCGAGGCGGGCAGATCACGAGGTCAGGAGATCGAGACCATTCTGGCTAACACGGTGAAACCCCATCTCTACTAAAATATACAAAAAATTAGCCGGGCGTTGTGGCGGGCGCCTGTAGTCCCAGCTACTCCGGAGGCTGAGGCAGGAGAATGGCCCGAACCCGGGAGGCGGAGCTTGCAGGCACCGAAAAAAAGCCTTGGGAAGCATCCTGGGAAGGAATGCACTTTGGCTGGAACATACTGTATGTGAAGACGAACCGAGCAAGATGAGCTGGAACGTGACCTTGGGTCTTCTGCCCTAACTAAGGCTATTACTTGTCTGAAGACTGCTAAAGGGCAGACTGCACTTCTGTTAAGTTTGGTTACGCCTCTAATCTCATGAGGATATTTAATTTCTTTTTCACTTCAATTGGTTTCTTAGCGTGATATTATGGTATAGTGAAAACAACTTGAGTTTTTTGTTTCTGATTTTGTGTTCCTTAAACCAGCATTGATGTAAATTCTGGCCCCATCATGTATTAGCTTTATGATCTCATGCTAAATCACCTATCACCTCAGAGCCTCAGTTTGTGCACCAACAAAATGGACATAACGACAACCAGTTGTCCTTAGGGATTAGCAGTAATGCACAGTAGCAACCTGGGACATAAAGAGCATTCAATAAAGGGAAGCTATCATTGAAGAATTATTGAACTTTTAGGACATCGGGAAAGAAGCTTGCTTTTTCCTGACCTCTCCTTGGATGTAGCAAATCTCCTTATGATTTTAATCTTCAGATTCAACTGTCTACCTGGTGTATTTACGATCTCACTGAATTTCAACTTCTGAAGCTCTTTTAAAGGCATGTCAGCCAGGGACAGCATTGAGTCCTTGTGTTAGGATGGCCTGGCGCCAAGGCAAATGTTTAGGCTTGGCTGAGGGCTTGACAAGTTGCATTCAATGAATGTTCTATGTTTTAAAGAAAATGAAAACCCAGGAGCTTTTCTGGGAACAGAGGGGTTGGCTTCTCAGCTGGCGGATAATAACCACACAGGTGCACTGCCTCCCAGTGACGCGGGGTGAACATTTGACCCACAGAGCCTGGTGAAGCCATCCCTGGGAAAGCCTGAAGCAAGTGCAGCTCTGAGTGTGTGCAGCTCTGTTTGACTTGGCTGCAGTCCTCACAAACCTGGTGGGGGGTATAGCCCAGAGGAAAACAGCCTTGACACTGACTCTGGTCACTGCCATGCTCTGGGCCACCTGTGGGTTTCACAACCCACCTTCCCTTGCCCACAGCATCCCAGCCAGTTAGTGTGTATTCCCAGAAAAGAAAGATCCCATTGCTCTCTTGCTCCAATGCTCAGTATCTGCCCGGGGTCGACGCCTAAAGGCACTCACCTGTGTACACCTCTGAGCGCAGGCGCTGGGCCAGCTGCACCATCAGAAGTCTTTGTTGATTCTGAGTCTCTCTCCTATTTCCAAGCATCAATAAATATACAAGTTCTATTGCAATGGGGAAGAAACTAATGTTCAGTAAGCACCTGCCTCCAGCCAGGTGCTTTCACAAGCAGTACTTTGTTTAATCTTCTAAGCAACTATATAAGAAAGGTGTTAATATATTTATTTGATAAAGATGGTGAGGTTTCAAAGTCTTAAGTAACTTGAAAATGAGACCTCAGAGGAGAAAAGATTTGGACTGAGCATTCTGACCCCGAGTTCATGATCTTTGCTTTCACTATGCTGCCTCAATGTGTTCTAGAAAGAGCAGTGGGTCAGGGGAGGAGCAATCTGGATTCCAGCCCAAGTTCTGACATTGGCTAGAGATGAATTGCTCCCTCTGTTTCAATGTCCCTGACCCTATTTATAAATGGAGGGTATGGCCAAACTCCCTCTAGGGCTCTTCCAATTTTAATGTACATTTTGGGCTTGCATATCAACCCCTGGGACAAAATATGGACATTGGGTATCCTTTGCTTCTGTTAGTCCCTGCCAAAAAAAAACTCCGTGTGTGTTCTACCAGTGGAGAAGCGGTCTAGATGTCATTGCACTGTGGGCTCCATGGTTAGGGAGGACTTTAAGATATGGCAGGCGCTTTTCAGCCCCAACACAGATAGCACAGCCTCTAGTAAAGGTTGTTTGCACAACAGGAAGAAGCAGCAACACTCCTACACCTCCAAGGACAAGAACAAGGGTAGACACTTGATGGACTTCAGAGTGGGCCAGGCCCTGTTGTGGGCTTTTTGTGTCTGTTGGCCCCCTTCACCCTTATGACCACGTCAGGAGAAAAAGGAGTTGGTTTTCCCATTTTGCACATATGTGGAAAAACTGAGGCCCAGACAGTTCCCACACACGGCTCACAGAGGAGCAGCCGGGCGTTGCACCCTGTTGGTTGCTCTAACCATCACATTATATGTGGTATTTTGACAAAGGCAGGCAGGTGGAAACTGCCCATTCAGAAACTTGCTCTATATTTTGAAAAACGAATAAAATGAATGGTGATTGTGCAGCCGGGGCTCGGTGGCCGCCCCACTTACGTCGTTTCATTTAATTCTCACAGCAGCACTTCATTTAGTTGGCATTTTGGTGAAACCAAGGCTGAGAAGTTGGAAAAGATCTGTTTTTTTGCGAGCAGAGGTTTTACTGCTGTGGACTTTCTGAATACACATCCTGTGCTCTCCCAGCCACCAGGCTGCTTGAATGAGACAGTATCCCTGGGTCACCCTCTCTTTCTGTCCGGTGACAACCTTCCCTGTTTGTTTATGGGACTCGAAGGTAGGAATGGATTGATCTGTATCACAGTCTTCAGGACTCATTCTTATTTGGGGAGGAGCTTCAATTACAGGATGGGAATAAAGGATGTTAGAATCTTACGGGGCATAACATTTATAATTATGGATTTGCTTATTTCTCTGCATATCCCTGTCTCCATTAATCCACATGGATTTGAGTGCAGGAAACATCTTTCATTTCTGCCCTCCAGACCCTAGTGCAGGTCACTGCACAAAGCCAATGGTCTCGTCTCCCTTCCTCCTGCTCTGTGAACAGGTGCTGTGGCTCCCCAGGGTGCAGGTGAGAGGCTGCACAGGAACGCACGCTCCACTGCCCGCTGGGAGCGGAGCATCTGCATTCTTACGTCTGAGACCCATCAGAACAGAGCTGATTACCTTTGCCCAAAAGACCACTGGGAAAACTTCAGAGGTGAAGAATCAGTATAATTGGCTGTTTTAAAATGTATTAAGGTACCAAAAGAGGTGGATTAAGTCCGTTTCTGAGCATACATTCAGAAAGAATTTTGGCATGGATTTTATTTATGGAATCATCATCTTACTAATAAAACCAGATTGACTTAACACAATCACAGCTTGTATTTTCAAGGGAATCACTTCAGAGGGACAGAAAGACAGGGAAAACAGTTTGGGGAGAGGGAGAAAGAGGAAGGAAGATGAAGAGGAAGAAAGAGAGAATGTTGCAAAATAGGAACTCACTTCAGAGTATTCCTGACTTTCCTGCCCAGGTGCAGAAAAAGCCACACATGCCTGGTGTTTAAACCTCTTTTTAGACATGGTTTTTAACTTTGTAGCCTCATTCCATGTAATCACATGTGTCTCTAACCTCTACTTACTTACCAAAATGTATGAGAATCTGTTCAAAGAAGTACAATTTAATCTCATTTGAAGATTAGGCAATTGCCAAATTGTTTCAACCTGGTTGAGAACCACAACCAGGTCTTCTGGGCTGTTTGGACCCCCTTAAAATTATATACCAAGTGTAATCAGAAATCATTCACCTTCTTCTTAAATCATCAGGACATTTTTTGAAAATGGAACATGCCCAGCATTAGAGTTGAAACAAAGCCCTTGTGTTGTTTGTTGATTTAAGGAAGCACAGCATGCTTTTGGAAGTTATTTGAACACAGGTGCACAGGGAACCCGGCAGCTTCCATGCACCTTTTGGCTCCATCCCAGGTCCTGTGTCAGCAAGGCCTGTGGCCTGCCCAACATATGAGGAAGCTTCTGATTTTAGTGAAATATGGATGTTGAGATGAGTTTGGGGTAGATGTTTCCTAGAATGCCAAGGGCTATAATGAAAGATCAGCTTACTTAAAAACGCATGATTTCATCCCATAGATATGGAAACCCAAGATAGCAGAAAAGAGAAAGCTTAATGGTGTGTGTGTGTGTGTGTGTGTGTGTGTGTGTGTGTGTGTGTGTGTGTTTCCCCAGAAATAGACACAAGATAGAAACAGTGTATATGAAGCTGGGTTAAGGCTCTGTACCGGAAGAGTCACTGAGTTGGAAGGGATGTTATAGACTCTAATTCAGAGGCTTCTAGATGCCAGCCCAGGAATTAATAACAAACAGACTGCTTAGCAACAGCCTGGCTTGCTTCTTGAAAAGTCATATTCCTAGGTCCCATTTCAGACTTGAGGAATTCGAATCTCTAAGAAGCCACTGGAGGATCAATGGGTTCTGAAGAGCTCCCCAGTTTCTTCTAATGCATAACATGGTTTAGATACTCTTTATTTAGATCTCTTACCTTATAAATGAAAAAAGTGAGATGCTGAGACATTGGCAAAAGTCATTCAAGGCCACCCATCTGGTGAGCAGGGAGCCCTCTTATGATCCAAATCTCCCCATTCCTATTGCAGCTTTCAGAGAGGCTGGAGAGGACACATGTGTGACATTGGCTTGACTCAGGTTTCACTTTGAAGCCCTTTTGTTTTTTTTTTTTAAAAAGGAATCTCTTCTCTTTTGGCAGGCTGCCTTTGCTTCCCCCACAAATAATTCTGTCTTTCAAACAAAGCTAAGCTTCTCTAAAGCTTAGAAAATCCATCCTAATCACAGTGTAGTTTCCCTCTTGCAAGTTTTATAAAAAGCTTAAGCCAATTTCTTCTTGCTGGGCTGTGGAAAAGGGAAGTTGTCTCATACCTCCTAGTCATTGTGAAATAGCCAATGGAGTCGTTTTGTGGGCATTAATCCTTTCCATTTATTTCAGTTGTCTAAAAATGTAAAGAATGTGTATTATGACCTAGGGCAGGGGTTGACAAACTTGTTCTGGAAAGGGCAGGTGGTAAATATCTTGCTGGCCATGTGGTCTCTGTCACAACCACTCAGTCCTGCCATTGACATGCCGCCAGGGACAGATAGCCTGTAAAAAAGTGAGTGTGACAATGTTGCAATAAAACTTTATTGACAAAATCAGCTGATCTTTTGAGAGAACACAATCCAACTCACAACGGGGTCCCTGATTCTCCTTTTGCTGTTATCTAAACAAGACCTGAGGACACTCAGAAGCCCCAGCACCTTCCACCCCACTCCTCACCCACCCAAACCTACAATCTGGCTTGGGAATGGCATGGGGGAAACCCCAGCCTGGGGTTTGCCAGAGGTCCCTACCGGAGGAAGTCCAGCAAGTTCCAGTTCTGGAACTCAGTAAGGGAGAGCATAAGCAGGCTAGGTTATCCAAATGGAAGAGTCCACAAACCCAGTGAGGGAGGTGCCTGAACCTCAGACATGGCCATGACACCCACAGATCAGGAACCTGCTCATCAGGTGACGAAATGCAGACCCTCTGTGGCTAGTTTGGAAGATGTTCTTGTAGGGCTAGGTCCACTCACCTGTCAAAAGTGCAGCACTTACCTGTTAAAGGGGGTTGCTTCATACTTGACCACACCTTAATAGGCACATGCAGCTGTTACCATGAAAGGGCTCTGTGACATTTTTTATGGATCAGAAGCAAAGAAAACAATATGTTTGATTGAGTTCCAGATTTCCACTGTTTATAATATGCAATGAACATGATTATAATAGATTTCAAAAAACAATCAAACAATACGTTTGATCGGTTTCCAACTTGTCCACTGTTTATAACATGTAATGAATATAATCTTACATAGATTTTCAAAAATAGTGTGACTGTTCCTTAGGATAGATTCCTAGAATCAGATTGGATTCAGAATAGGAGACATCCACATACCAATCACCAGAAGCCACAACCTCTGAAGGAAGCATGGACTAGCTGAAAAAAATGAGATGGCCACGGAGGCATCCAGCAACCTACACAGCTTCACTCTTTGCTTGGATCAGAAACAGAATGGCAGACGTTGGTTTGGAGATTGGGAAGCAGAGAATTAGAGGAGGAAGTCAGAGTGAAAGTCTTTGAATATTTCACTGGGCATGGGTAGGATTCTCCAGTCAAGATAAGAAAATTGTTAGAACAAAGCCAATTAAAAAAAAAAAAAAAAACTTTAGAAAAAGAAAAAGAAACCTCCCAAAAAATTAAGTTTCTCTTAATTTTTGACAATTCTAGTGGTTTTGGACAGGGTTTTGGAGACCTGCACACATCAGAAAAAGGGGGAGCTTGGCCAACAACTGTTACAATGAATGGGCTCCATGACATTCTTATGGATCAGAAGCAAACAAAACAATATGTTTGACTGGTTTCCAAATTTTCCACTGTTTATAATATGTAATGAATATGATTTTACGTAGATTTTGAAAAACTGTGACTGTTCCTTAGAATAAATTCCTAGAATATAATTGCTGATTCACATAGCATGAATATCCTAAAATAAGTATAATAGATGTTGTCTATTTGCATTTTAAAGATTTTCAACAATTAATACTCCAATAACAGTACCTGAGGGACTCTGTTTTTTGATCCTTTACTCAAATCATTTATACCCAACATTTCTGAAATTTTGTTAATTTAAATTTCTTAGAACAGAGGAAATTTCTTTTTGATTTACTTTTTGTTTACTGGCACTTTCAATTTTAAGTATTGTATCTTTATATCTTTGACTATTTTCAATGGGTTGCTAATTATTTCTTTTTTATTTTGTTGGTATTTTACATAGAAGGTAAATAAATCATCCTCTTGCAAATATAACCTCCTTTTGTCTTTGACATTCTACTTCATTTTATGAGTTTTTTGCCATTCAGATTTTCTTCACATTTGTATGTACTTAAATGTCTCACTTTTTTTTTTTCTTTACTTTGTGGCTTTTTCGTTTTGTATCGTATCGAGAAAGACTTTACCATTCCTAATTATTTATGCTTTAAATCATGTCTTTATTCCCTTGTTAATCCATTAATCATTTATTTTGATCTAAGAACTGAGATGCAATCCAGTTTTCCTGACAATTTTCTCGTGATTATAACATCTATTTTTACATACCTACAATGAATATCAGTCAGGGTTCCATCAGTAAAACAGAACTAGTGGCATATAGATACTGACGTCTATTGCAGGAATTGACTTATGCCATTCCAAAATCCATAAAGCTGGCCATCTGGAGTGGCAGGCCAGAACTCTTAGACACCGGTTAGAGCTGATCCACTGGCTGAATTTTTTCTTCAGAGGAGTTTCTGCTCTGCTCTTCAGATCTCTCAAATGATTGAATCAGATCTACCCACATTAATCTCCCTGATGAATGTCAACTGATCATGGACTGTAATCACACCTACAAGATACCTTCACAGTAACACCTGGATGAAGGTTGGACTAACTAGGAACTGTAACCTAGACAGGTTGACACATAAAATTGCCCCTTGCACTTACCTGTGCTACTTTCTAATGGACTGCCATTTGTTATGATTCTTATTTACTATCTTTGCAATAACATTTACAAGTAAGACATTGTATTTTGTTTTTTGTTTATTTTTGCATTTTATGCTGGGTTAACTTTTAAAAACAAACATAAAGAGCTTGCATAAAAATGAAATCATCTCTAAATTGGAAGGTTTTAAAAACTTGGTTTGGTGTTTGTAGGAGTCTGGGTCTAATCAGAAGATAGAATCCGTGCAACAGGTTAAACAGGGAAGTTTAACATAAAGAATTGCTAACTACTACAAAAGAGTAACTGATGTAAGGAAAGTCTCTGGTACACTAGGACCAAGAGAGAGTACCCAAGTAAGGAAAAAGTTGGAAGGGAGTCAAACCTTGTTGGAGAAGATACAGTTTAACCCCCTGGGTGGTAGAGAAGTTCATAGTTTAGCCAGGCCCAAGCTGGCCAGCAGTCTCTGGGTAAGCAGGAGGCCTCCCTCTGAGTGTATGGTGTGGGTCTGGGGAGAAGGCAGTCCCAGGATACGTGGGAGGGTGCACAGAGGGAGTGAGCGAGGAGGGGGTGGGGGCCAAACTTGGATGACTACATCGGGAGGGGGAAGAAAGAGACATGGGGCTGGGAGGTGTTGGGCAAGGGACAACTGCTCCATGTGACGCTCTGGACACAGGTGGAGCAAACAGGTTGCACAGCGCAGGAGTTTGCTGAGGTTGTCCAGGCAGCATGGGGCAAGTGGCTCTCAGTGCCTGTGGGTCATTGCCTCCCAGGCTGGGGGTGTGCATAGGGCTGCATTCAAGCTGGAGGATGGGGCAGGCTCCCTGGGTGTCCTCACACCCCCCAACCAAGGGCCCCACCTTCTCGAGTAATCACAGAAGCCCAGCTGCTCTGCATGGCCCCTGCAGTGTCTCTATTGCCTAACACCCTTGCTTACTTTAAAAGGGAAAGGAATCCCACTGTGGGTCTAGTAGGTGCCTTTGGATCTCAGAGGCAATAAATTGATGACTGACGCAGCCACATTGTGGAGAGTCTTTGTTAGTTTTCTCCATAAATATTTTTCTGCTTAGGTTTCCATTCTCTGCTTAAATGAATTTTGTGATAAGCTGGAAAGTTATTAACTTTATATGATCTCCAAGTTGTCTATGTAGTTATTGTTTTATTAGTGTAATTATTAACTTATACATTTTATTAATATAATTGTTAATAATTATTACATAATATCAATTTATAATTCAATTAATTTTTGCTGAGGCTAGTTGCTCATAAACTACCTTCCCACTAAGGACCACAGCCCACCTGCCACTCTGCTCAGTGCTCTGTCCTCCTCTGTCCATTCTTCCCTGCAGCTCCAGGCTCAGGTCTTTGAATCTGTTGTCTACTCCTCTGGGAATCTACTCCCTGTCTATGTGATATGATTTGGCTCTGTCCCCACCCAAATCTCATCTTGAATTGTAATCCCCATAATTCCCACATGTCCAGGGAAGTACCAGGTGGGAGGTGATTAGATCATGGTGGTGGTTTCCCCTTGCTGTTCTTGTGATAATGACTGAGTCCCCATGACATTTGATGGTTTTACAAGGCAGTTTTCTCTGCTCATGCTCTCTGTCACCTGCCACCATGTAAGATGTGCCTCTTCCCCTTCAGCCATGATTGTCAGTTTCCTGAGGCCTCCCCAGTCATGTGGAACTGTAAGCTAATTAAACCTCTTTTCTTTATAAATTACCCAGTCTCATTTATGTCTTTATAGCTGTGTGAAAATGAACTAATAGAGTAAATGGGAGTGGGGCAGGAGTGGGGTGGAGTGGGGCACTGCTATACAGATAACCAAAAATGTGGAAGCCACTTTGGAACCGGGTTACAGGCAGAGGTTGGAACATTTTGGAGGACTCAGAAGAAAACAGGAAGATGTGGGAAAGTTTACAACTTCCTGGAAACTTATTGAGTGGTTATGACCAAAATGCTGATAGTGAAATGGACAATGAAGTCCAGGTTGAGGTGGTCTCAGATGAAGATGTGGAACTTCTTGGAAACTGGATCAAAGGTCACTCTTGCTATGCTTTAGCAAAGATTCTGGTGGCATTTTGCCCTAGCACTAGAGATCTGTGAAACTTTGAACTTGAAACGGATGATTTAGCTTATTTGGCAGAAGAGATTTCTAAGCAGCAAAACATTCAAGAAACAAAAAAGCATAAAAGAAGTTTGCAGTCTGACCATATGATAGAAAAGAAAAACTCATTTTTTCCTAGGCAGAAATTCAAGCCTGCTGCAGCAATTAACATAAGTAATGAGGAACCAAATGTTAATTGCCAACACAATGGGGAAATGTCTCCAGGGCATGTCAGAAACCTTTGTGGCAGCCCCTCCTATCACAGGCTCAGAGGCCTAGAAAGAAAAAATAGTTTCCTGGGCTGGGTCCAGGGCCCCCGTGGCTCTGTGCAGCCTTGGGACTTGGTGCCCTGCATCCCAACAGCCAGGGATAAAAGGGGCCAAGGTATAGGTTGGGCTGTGGCTTCAGAGGGTGCAAGCCCCAAATCTTGGAGGCTTCCATGGGGTGTTGGGCCTGCAGGTGTGCAAAAGACAAGAATTAAGGTTTGGGAACCTCTGCCTAGATTTCAGAGAATGTATAGAAATACTTGGATGTCCAGGCAGAAGTCTGCTGTGTGGGCTAAGCCCTGAGGGAGAACCTCTGCTAAGGCAGTGTGGAAGGGAAATGTGGGGTCAGAGACCTCTCACACTGTCCTTGCTGGAGCACTGCCTAGTGGAGCTGTGAGAAGAGGGCTGCTGCCCTCCAGACCCCAGAATGTAGACCCACTGACAGCTTGCACAGTGTGTGCCTGGAAAAGCCACAGACACTCAACACCAGCCTGTGAAAGCAGCCAGGAGGGTAGCTGTACCATGAAAAACCACAAGAGTGGAACTGCCAAGGCTGTGGGAGCTTACTCTTTGTGTCAATGTGACCTTGATGTGAGACATGGAGTCAGAGGAGATTATTTGGAGCTTTAAGATTTAATGACTGCCCCACTGGATTTTGCACTTGCATGGGGCCTGTAGTCAATTTATCCCATTTGGAGAGGGAGCATTTATCCAATGTCTGTACCCCCATTGTATCTTGGAAGTAACTAACTTGCTTTTGATTTTATGGGCTCATAGGTGGAAGGGACTTGCCTTGCCTCGCCTCAGACTTTGGACTTAGACTTTTGACTTAATGTTGGAATGAGTTAAGAGTTTGGAGGACTATTGGGAAGGAATAATTTTGTTGTGAGAGGGGCTAGGGAGGAATGATATGGTTTGGCTTTGTGTCCTCACCCAAATCTCATCTCAAACTGTAATCCACATAATCTCCATATGTGGAGGATAGGAAGTGATTGGATCATGGGAGTGGCTTCCCCAATGCTGTTCTAGTGATAGTGAGTGAGTTCTCATGAGATTTGATGGCTTTATAAGGCAGTTTTTCCTGCTCTTTCTTGGTCTCTTCCACCAGTTGCCATGTAAGATGTGCCTCTTCCCCTTTCACCATGATTGTAAGTTTCCTGAGGCCTCCCCAGCCATGCAGAACTGTGTCAATTAAACCTCTTTTATTTATAAATTACACACTCTTGAGAATATCTTTATAGCAGTGTGAAAATGGACTCATACACTATGTCTGCATAGTTCTCTATTTCCTGTAGGTCTCTTCTCAATGGCCACCTTGTCAGAGGGAATGTGACTACCTAACCTGATCAAATATCATCCCCATCATGTTCTCTCCCTTCCTCTGTCTTACTTTAATCCTCAGCACTTTTTGCTCTCTGACATATTACATGTGTGTTGTCTGTTTGTTTATCTCATCTACCTCTGTTACTAGGACATATGGGAGACAAAGCGGGGACTCTGCTCCTGTTTAGTGCTGTACCCTCAGTGCCTGGAACTATGACTGACACATGAGAGAGATACAATACATTTTTGTGATTGAATAAATTTTACCTGCTCTTGGATCTATTGGGAGAATGGGGTGGATAGAAGCCATTTGGCAATATTCCATGTAGTTAATTCCCTGGAGAAATTCATGAAATATTGCAGGAATAAAGGTGGTCCATGAGACGTGGCCCTAATTGTTGTGCTGGTGGTTGGAGAGGAGCTCTGGGAAGCCTGATGTTGCTTACTGCCAGGCCCTCTTAGAAGTTAGCAACCCTTTACCTACACAGTGGAGCGTTGTGTCTCACCTGTTTACAATCTCTTTCTGTGCTTGGGCATATGGCAGAATAATATGAGAATTTCTGGTATAGACCAACCTGGTCAGACTCCACAGCCTTTGAGCTCCTGGGTTCCCACTGTCATTTCCCTGACTGCTGCCTCTCAAGCTGTCAGAACACTCCCTTGCCTCTGTGTTTTCCCCAGCCCATCACTCACATTCACCCCCAGTAGCTACAACTTAGCCCTTCTCTAAAAATACCTGTGGGACCATCCTGCGGTCTGAATGTTTGTGTCTTCCCCAGATTCATATGTTGGATATATTGAATACCCAATACAATGGTATTCTGAGATGGGTACTATGGGAACAAATGAGGCCATGGGACTGGAGCCATCATGATTGGGATTTATGCCTTTGCCAAACAGGGAGCTCCCTCACCCTAAGAAGGCAGCAGTCAGCAACAGGGAAGAGAGCTCTCTCCAGAACCTGACCATGCTGGCACCCCGATCTCAAACTTCCAGTCTCCAGAACCATGAGAAATAAATTTCTACCATCTATAAGTCACCCTGTTTATGGTATTTTGTTGTAGTGCCCTGAATAGACTAAGACAGGCCACAGAAAATAAAAGCATGAACACTCTATTCTTGTGTGTCCTCTGTATTAGGAGAATCTCCATGGTTGGTGCTGCATGGTCTCCTCTCTGGTTCATTCCCTGACCTTTCCAGCCTAGGAAGCCTGGGAACATGTGTGGACCAAGGCCTCCTGGTGAGTGAAAAATGCAGAACAGGAGTCTGGTGAGCTGTGAGCCGGCTGACAACTTTGGGAAAGAAGCATGCACTGGGACATTTCTCCTGGCCTTCCCTCCCAAACCACCCAAGGCTGAAACTGATGTGATTTTGGAAAATGCTCTTGTTTTACAGTCCAAAACATTCACAAAAGGCATAAAATTGACTTGGTGGCTTCCCCACAACCCTCCCCCACTGGGAGATTCCTCTTTAAAAACTTACATATGTTCTACTTTATTGTTTTACTTAAAACAAGGGAATTTGAACTTAAGGTATTATAATTGACTTTAAAAGTTCAACTCAGAATTATTTTTATATACACATTAAACTAATTTACTCACTGAAAGGTCTTGACCAAAATGACCCAGAAGAACATTGATTTTTTTCCCACTTCAATTTCCCTTTCATTAGAATATTTCTGTTTTCTTCTAAGCAAAATACATTAAGAAGAAAATTGCAACACTATTTTCAAAATCATATTAATCAAGCATACCTAGTTTTGCTGTATTAATTTCCATCTTTTTAGATGTATGGTGAAGATGTGAGATACTAGCTTCACAAAACTGGGCATTGGATAAAATTTGATCTGAATTAGGCATCTGTAAGTTACCTCTAAGTAAACTCTAGTACTATTATGTTGGTGCAAGAGTAATTGAGGTTTTTGTCATTACTTTCAAAAAAAAAATGGCAAAAACTGCAACTATTTTTGCACCATCCTAACAGAATCGTAGAGTTAGGGAATTTTAGAATTCAGAGAAGAATGCTATAAAGGATTTGTGAGCTCATCTAATTCAACCTTTCATTTTACTTAAACAAGACCAAATCTTTCTGGAGCAGTAAAGGCCATGCATCTCCCACATTTCTATCCCAAAGGGCATGAGTTTGAACTGCAGATAGAGAGTAGGGTCCCAGGTCTGAGTAGGGCATGTGTGCAAGGGCAGGGAGGAGGTGCATGGGAGGAGGGGACGGTTGGTCTGCACAGCCAAGAGCCCAGTGTCATCCAGGATGCAGCTTAACTGAAGCCCAGATGATGGATGGTGGCCATATCTGCCCAGGACTCCCAGGGAACCTCTGCCTGTGGTGCCTGCAGTAACATTTGAGTGGAGATTATTTAGCACCAGGATTCCAGAGTACCCGATGGCACAGACCTCCACAGAAAGCCCACACTGAACACACACACACACACACACACACACACAGGTGTGGGTGCTCCTATTCTGCTCTCTGTTCTTTCCCAGACATCCCCATAACCTTCTCCAGTGGGTGGTTTCTGGTCTTCCACTAGGTGCTGAGAAGGAACAGTGGTGACCTGGGCCATGGAGATTCATTAACCCAGATGTCAATGGACACAGGGCATATTCTGGTTGCTTTGGCCAGAGATAGGGATACTGTGGTCAGCAGACCCAGAGTGAGGAGCCAAAGGCAGTGTCAGGGTAGAAGAGGACCACAGGGGGCCAGGCCACACAGCATCAGGTCCATTTACCCAACCTAATGGTCAAAGGGTTGCCTGCCTGGTGGCCTCAAAGCCTCTGGTCCTCCCTTCCCTGTAGGATGACAGCCACAAGAGCCTGGGATTGGAGGCCCCAAGAACACGCCTTGCTCTGAAGCTGAATCTGTGGGAAATGCCCATCAGGTCGTGGCCAGTGCCCTTGAGGAAGCTGGAGTCTGCGCCGGCAATACGGCCACCGCATCTAAGTTAAAGGACGGTCTGGTGTGTAGAGCGCTTCCAGAAAGGCCGACTCCAGAGAAGGCAGGTTTTATCAGCCAGTGCCCAGACAGCCAAAGCCACTGGCCTAAGGACACACAGCTGACGAGTGGTGGCCTGGGCCCCACAGATGTTAAAGGTGATGGGCAGGGGTGGGGGCCATTCATAAACTTGCAGGGCCCATGATAAGAATATGTTAGGCCAGGCACGGTGGCTCGTGCCTATTATCCTAACACTTTGGGAGGCTGAGGCGGGCAGATTATTTGAGGTCAGGAGTTTGAGACCAGCCTGACCAACATGGTGAAACCCTGTCTCCACTAAAAATACAAAAAAAAAAAAAAAATTAGTCAGGCATAGGGACACATGCCTGTAGTCTCAGCTACTCAGGAGGCTGAGGCAGGAGAATTATTTGAACCCAGGAGGCAGAGGTTGCAGTGAGCTGAGATTGCACCACTGCACTCCAGCCTGGGCGATGCAGTGAGACTCCACCTCAAAAAAAAAAAGAGAATATATTAATATAAAGGCCCATTTGACAAAAATATCAAGTACACCAAGAAATTGTTAACTAAAGTAGATTTGATCCACAAACCTTAACAAATAAAACTTCATAATATAGATGAAAAGTTGCATGTTTTTCATAAAACTGAAATTCAGCAAAATATTAAAGATGACTGAATTTCATTTTTGCTGTGCATGTCTAGGTGTTTCATTGACAGGATGATGATATTTGAATAAGTAAAAAGGTAAAGACAGATAATTCACCCAAATTTAAAAGATAATTTCCTCCATAAGAGTTGCCTCAGTTTCCCTCCCACAAACAGATGATGATACACATTGGCTCACTCCCTGACCAATGCTGACTATGTGAGAAGAGGTTACACATCACTTAATTCTGCTGTTGTAGGTATTTACAATATGATCAATATACTAATTTTCTTTGGACTTCATTTATGGTACTTTTAGTTATGAAAAAGTTATTTCTAATTTTGAAAAGGGTGAACAATATCAAATATCAAAACAGCACAAAAATATAGACTCTAAAAGAGTACTGACAGATGGGGAGGTTGACAAATATGACAATGGAATGAATGGACGAATAAACAGGCGTATGAGCATAAGATGCTATATTGTAAGAGCGGCAGAGGTATGGCACATTTGATAAATGTTGGAACAAAGACCATTCAACTGGGAAAATATTCAGACTGCTACCTCAAGTTTATAAGGCATCGAGAGATTAAAGGGTTAATATCTGCAAATAAAGATAATTTTGCTCATTTCTTGGCATTTTATGTGCTTTTATTGCTTCTCTAATTGAAGCAGCTAGTGATTGTATTAAACGACGCTGATAGCATTTCACTTTATAGGTTTTTAGCCAATATTGTCTAGAATGCTTCTAGTGTTTCCGCATTAAGAGATATCAGTCATTATTTTAAGAAAATATGTATCTATTCCAATTTACCCATATTGATAATAACTTACAAGCTTTATGAAATTTATTTTTAGTGTCTATGGAAATTTCCTATGAATGAGATTATTGGCCGCTTAGAGCAATCGTTCCCAACCTTTTTGGCACCAGGGGCTGGTTTTACAAAAGACAATTTTTCCATGGATGGTGGGAGGTTGGGGCGATGGTTTCAGTATGAAATTGTTCCACCTCAGATCATCAGGCATTAGATTCTCATAAGGAGTGTGTAACTGAGATCCGTCACATGTGCAGTTCACGATAGGGTTTGTGCTCCTGTGAGAATCGAATGCTGCCACTGATCTGACAGGAGGCAGAGCTCAGGCGGGAATGCTAGCTTGCTCAATGCTCACCCCTTGTTATGCAGCCTGGTTCCTAATAGGCCAGGGCCCAGCACTGGACCCCAGCTTGGGGGGTTGGGGACCCCTGCTTTAGGATATATTTATTTTTGAAGACTTGGAAGTTTATTTCAAAAGATTCCTCCAGAATTTTAAATCAATCTAGATTTATGTCAAATGTTTCTAATACTTTAGGTTTAGAAATATCTAAATACTTTAGATTTCTGAAGTTTATTAGAAATAATATATTTTGATGTATATATTCTTCCCCTTGCCTGACTACACAACACCAAGTTTTCTGCGGATTTTTTTTTCTTTAAACACAATAAGATACAAATGTGTATATGTATTTCTACCCCTTTGTACCAAACAGTTAAATGTGTATTTGAAATATTTTTATTTGTACCTGTAGAATATCTTCATTATGTGTTTTTACAGCTGGATAGAATTCTGTGAATAGAGGCAATACAAATTATTCAAATGCTACTATTGATGGGCATTTAGCTAGTTCTCAGTACCTTGCTGAAATGCGGCTGAACATAATTCTGTAGGTACACCATTTCACACGCGTGGAAGAACTCGGACAGAGAGCCTGTGTATATGACAGTCTGATGGCCATTGCTGGATTGCCCTCCAAAAAGAGTTCAACAATGAACAATGCTTCCATCCAGGTATAACGTGGTCAATGACACAGACACTTGAGGAAAGTTTTGATATGCACTAATTCTGCACACAAAAAATGGCATCTTCAGTGTAGGTTGTCACATGACTAATTTTATGACAGAAGTAGGGCATGTTTTCATGTGCTTAGGAGACATTCCTATTCCTTCCTTTGTGCCCATCCCCCTCTCCTTGGCTCATGTTCCTATTGTTTTGTTAGTCATTTAATTAAACATTTCTTGAGTTCTCTATGCATTACAATGCAAGTCCTTTTGTAATAGGAATTATAAATGCTTTTTAGTTGTCTTATTTTTATTTTGCTTATATAGTCATTTTAGGCAGAAGTTATATTTCTAGTCTTTTTGCTTAGTCAAATTTGTTTTCTTGTAATGCTGATTAATTTGGGGCTTTATTAAAAAGGTTTTTTCAATACATAACTATAACGTTCTTCTGTTTCTTTCAGTATGTTTATGATTTCATTTTCATATTTAAATATTTGATCATTTTGAAATAATACTGCTATATAGTGTAAGGTATGGTTTTAGCTTTAAATTTTCCCTTAAGATATATGTTGCTCAAGCAATACTTTAAAATTTTCAAGTATTTTTAAGTTATTATTTTAAATAACCTTTATCTTTATTGCATTGTGATTAGAAAATGTTATCTCTATGATTATTCTCTGTGCAAGGATTTGGAATTTATTTGTGGCCTTATATGTGACCATTTATCCTGAATATTGAAAAACCTTAATATACTAGAGCACAGTTTGGTCTGTATAAATCAGATTTACATAGTGCATGTGGTGAAAGGCAGTGCACACGGTGAAATACAGTGCACAGGATGAAATGCAGTGTGCTTGATGAAAGGCAGTGTACATGATGAAAGGCAATGCACAGGATGAAAGGCAGTGCACGGGATGAAAAGCCTTGCACAGCATGAAATACAGTGCAAAGGATGAAATGAAGTGTGCAGGATGAAAGGCAGTGCACAGAATGAAAGGCAGTGCACATGTGGAAATGTGAACATGGTGAAACGCACTGCACAAGGTCAAAGGCAGTGTGCATGATGAAAGGCAGTGAACGTGGGGAAATGCAGCAAACATGATGAAATGCAGTGCACAGGATGAAGCCCAATGCATGAGGGGAAGTGTGGCAAACACAATGCAACACAGTGCACAGCATGGAAGGCAGTGCACAGGATGAAAGGCAGTGCACAGGATGAGATGCAGTGCACAGGATGAAAGGCAGTGCACAGGATGAGATGCAGTTTACAGGAATCAATGCAGTGCACAGGATGAAAGGCAGTGCACAGGATGAAATCCAGTGAATAAGGGGACATGCGGTGAACATGATGAAATCCAGTGCATGAGGGGAAATGCAGTGAACATGGTGAAATGCAGTGCACAGGATGAAATGCAGTGTACAGGATGAAATCCAGTGCATGAGGGGAAACACAGCAAACATGGTGAAATGCAGTGCACAGGATGAAATGCAGTGCACACGATGAAATTCAGTATACAGGATGAAATGCAGTTCACAGGATGCAAGGCAGTGCATAGGATGAAATGCAGCTTACAGGATGAAATGCAGAGCACAGGATGAAAGGCAGTGCATAGGATGAAATGCAGTTCACAGGATGAAAGGCAGCTCACAGTATGAAAGGCAGTGCATAGGATGAAATGCAGTTTACAGGATGAAAGGCAGTGCACAGGATGAAATACAGTGTGCACGATGAAAGGCAGTGCACAGGATGAAAGGCAGTGCACAGGCTGAAATACAGTTCACAGGATGAAAGGCAGTGCACAGGATGAAACGCAGTACACAGGATGAAAGGCAGTTCACAGGATGAAAGGCAGTGCACTTGATGAAAAGCAGTGCACAGGAAGAAATGCAGTGTATGACGGGAAATGCAATGTGCACGATGAAATGCAGTACACAGGATGAAATGCAGTGCAGAGGATGAAATGCAGTGCATGGGAGAAACACAGGGAACATGATGAAATGCAGTGCACAGGATTAAATGCAGTGCACAGGATTAAATGCAGTGTATGAGGGGAAATGCAGTGAACACGACGATATGCAGTGCACATGGTAAAAGGCAGCAGGCATGGGGAAAGGCAGCACGCATGGGGAAAGGCAGCGCGCATGGGGAAAGGCAGCGCGCATGGGGAAAGGCAGCGCACATGGGGAAAGGCAGCGCACATGGGGAAAGGCAGCGCACATGGGGAAAGGCAGCGCACATGGGGAAAGGCAGCGCACATGGGGAAAGGTAGCGCGCATGGCACCTGGCTTCTTGGGTGGCTCCTGACAGCGTGGATGATGAAATCTGAAAGTGCAACGAGCTGAGCTCCTGTGGGTGAACTTTGACCATTTAAAGCTAGGTAGACCGATTCTGCCTCTTTCTTCTCTCAGGAAGGTTCTGAAGGGTAATTTCTCCTTGAAAACCTCCTCGAGAAATATCACATGTCGAGTGAACACAACTGCCAAACGCCTGAGAGGCCAGCACCGCCTTCTCGCCTACTGCAGTGCTGAAAGCGTCCCTTTATCTCACTGATTTTTCCGCTCGTTTTCACAGCCTGGGGCTTGAAACAATGTCAGCACTTTAATCCGTGTTTCAGGCTCATCTTTCAAGAAAACTCAGGCACAGGAAATAGTCTTACTTATTTTTTATCCATTTGATATATCATGGCTGGTGAGATAAGAGAGAGGAATTAATGTCTTTTATCCTAGTATGCTTACATTTCGTGCTGTATCTCTTCTAATTTCTACTTTGTAAATGTTGCTGATATGATACTTTATGCATAGATTTTCAAAACCGTTCACAAATTTACTCAGCAAGCATTTCTATTGAGCAATTGCCATGTGTCAGAAATTGACCAAGGACTCAGGATGTAGCGATTAAAAAAGTGGTTCTAATCCCTGACCCCAAGTATCTAGATTCCAGTGTTTCTTCATGGTGGAGAGTATTATTTAAAAACAGAAGCTCATCAACTTTGGGTCATTTTATATTTTGTGCAATGAATTCCATCTTGCCTGGCATTAAGATCATTACCACTAGTTATATAATTCTTGCATTTACCATTATGCTACGCCCATTCATTTAATTTCAAGTTTCCTCAATCACTTTGCTTATATGTGTCTTTTTCCACATTACAGAGTTGGATTGTGTTATGTGTTTTCTGATTCTTTCTCAAAATTTTTTTCTTATAATAGGAGAGATATGCTGTTTACATTTATTGATGAGAAAAATACACTTGAACTTGCCTCTTTCATTAGTCAGTTTAACCAGAAAAAAACAAACCAGTAGCTCAGATATACATGAAAATATTTTTGTAAGAAATTGACTTATACAATTGTGGGATCTGGGAAGGCAAGTCCAAAATCTGTAGGGTAGGCCACCAGCAAAAACAGATTGTGATTCACAGGCCAGAACAGCTTCTGATGTTCCCAGGTAAGATCTCTTCAAGAGCGCCTTGGCTGTGCTCCTGGGACCTTTCAATGGATTGAATCAGAACCACCCAGATCAGCTAATCTCCCTAATTAATGTCAACTGATTGTGGACTTCAATCACATTTACAGAATACTTCCTTAGCAACTCCTAAATGGCTGAATGACTGGGGACTGTAGCTTAGACAAGTCGACGCATGAAACTCCTCTGACATTTTATGTTACCTTTTCTGATTTGTTGTTTAAAATTGTGTGGTCTACTTTCATGATCATTTTTATTTTTTGTGTTTTTTCTAATACTTGGAAAAATCTGTGCTTTTCTTTCATGTTTACCTTTAGTGCTAAACTTTAATATAACACCCCTAGTCTCTATTTACTTAGACAGTACCTACTATTTCCTTATTGTAAAAGATTTTGAAAATAATGTGTACTTTTCCCTTCTGGTCACGTTTCTCTGTTCAATCCCCTAATTTTAGTCCATGAAGTCTTTGTTAATGTGGACTTTTGTCTTGTCAAATATGCTTATACTTCTGTTATTTGATTTTTCATCTTTAAATGATATGATCCAACAGCCAGCTATCACAGCTAAAGTCATCAAAAAATTGACTCTACCTCACCTTTCTTCTCCTTTTGCCTCCCAATTTTGTTATTTCTCGGTTGCCTAGGCATATGAAATTTGTAGTTCTTTATATCTCAGCAATACTCATGGGAATTTCTGTTTCATGTCTACAATTCATTCTATTCAATGTTCACCACTAGGGTGACAGTTTCCCCCATCACTTCTTGGCTGAAGTTCATCCTCTAGTAATTTTATTGTGCAGGTTCTTGGCAATACTGTAGTAATACTCCTGGTATTCTTGTTTTTCATAAAGTTTGCCTATAGTTTTAATATTTGAGAGACAAACTGGCTAGATATCAAATCATTGATCCTCATATTTCCTGGAGGAGTCATGTAGGTGCTGCCTCACTTTCCTCTGGTGTTAAAGATTTTTTGGGGGAAATTTGAGATTACATTTTTTTTCCATTCTTATTGTGATGTTTTCCCTGGCTGCCCTAAGGATTCTTCCTTTATCTTTAAAACCGTTAGCTTCACTCGTGTAGGTCTCAAAGTTCACCATTTCACATCAGTTTCCTCTAGCACATAATGAAGACTTTCCACACATAGATTCAAGTATTCTTTCCTTTCAGGAAAATAATTGTTTTATTTTATTTTATTTTGTTTTATTTTTTTGAGACCGAGTTTCGCCCTTGTCGCCCAGGCTGGAGTGCAGTGGTGTGATCTCCACTCACTGCAAACTCTGCCTCCCAGGTTCCAGAGATTATCCTGCCTCAGCCTCCTGAGCAGTTGGGATTACAGATGCCGGGCACCAAGCCTGGCTAATTTTTTTGTATTTTTAATAGAGACGGGGTTTCACCATGTTGGGCGGGCTGGTCTCAAACTCCTGACCTCAGGTGATCCACCTGCCTTGGCCTCCCAAAGTGCTGGGATTACAGGTGTGAGCCACCACGCCTGGCCAATAATTGTTTTTTAAATAACATTAAATGTCTGTTGTATTCTACTGTGGCAGTGTGTTTTATTGCTTCTTTGGAGACGCCAATGTGTGTGTTAGCTCTATTTTCTAGCCTTTTTTTGGCTATTATTTTCTTTCTTATCCATTTAATCCTTTGTTTTCATTTCCATTTGTTTTAGTTTTGTATGTTTTTCACATCTCTCATTTCTAGCCATGTCTCTTGGTAGATTTTGTGAAGTGTCTATTTTCCCACACTTCATTTTTATGATCTTTCCATTTCTTTTCTTCTACTTTTGTTCTCGAGTTACACTAGTAACTTTTTTTTAAATCTCCTTATATCAGCTTTCAATTACTTCCCTCCAGTCTTGCATTTCTGAGCTGCGGTCTTTCTGCTCAGAGTAAACTCTTTCAAAGCCTTGTGTTTCATAGGGAAATGGGAACAAATTTCTTTTGCTATATGGCAATACTTTTTCTGGTAAGTAATCATATATCAAGTTTTTTTTACATTTATTTATTGTTAGATCATTGTTGTGTCTTTTAACACTTAGCATTGGGCCGGGCGCGGTGGCTCAAGCCTGTAATCCCAGCACTTAGGGAGGCCGAGGCGGGCGGATCACGAGGTCAGGAGATCGAGACCATCCTGGCTAACACGGTGAAACCCCGTCTCTACTAAAAATACAAAAAATTAGCCGGGCGTGTTGGCGGGCGCCTGTAGTCCCAGCTACTCAGGAGGCTGAGGCAGGAGAACGGCGTGAACCCGGGAGGCAGAGCTTGCAGTGAGCCGAGATTGCGCCACTGCACTCCAGCCTGGGGGACAGAGCAAGACTCCGTCTCAATAAAAAAAAACAACAACACTTAGCATTGAATAGGTTGGATTTTCTTAAGTCGTATTCACAGGAATTTCTGAGAGTGGTGGCTGTTGGGGGAGAAACTAAGACTGGCAGGCTGACAATCTAGGGTTCAGAGCTGGAAGGTTCAGTAGATTCCCACTGCCACAGAAACGAACTGTTTTTCTCTAATACCTCAGGTGAGTCATTCTCTACCCTTAGGTTATCTTTGCCCTGATTTAAAATAGATACAGAGACAATTATTCCACCATCCTTGTTCTCCCCAGTTTCCCAACCCATTGTTGCCACACAGGCAGCAAAATATGTTCTTTTTGGGGGACCTGCTTGCCTTCAGGAGTGTCTTTTGCTGGCCTGTTCTAAGGTCGCCTGCTGGGTCTCTCACTACCGCTGACCTTCTCCTCCTTCCTTCCTTACACCAGTGTTTCTGCATGATCTTGGAGGATTTGGGCAAGCTTTGTATGTATTTAGAGATCTGTGGATTTATGTGTATCATCAAGTTCCACTAAAGTGGAGATTATATGCTTGTTTTTGTTTTGTTTTGTCTTTTAACGTTCTCCCTGCTGCTTTGGTATAATGTCCATGCGGAGAACCAAAAAATGCTGACTTGTACCTGTGTTCACCCAGGAAGTTTCTTCAGTACTTTCGACACAAAACTTTCTTCGCTCATATTATCTGTTGTGTAACGTTCCGAGGATTTAAAAATTTAAATTCCTCTTGTTTAAAGAAGTACTTTTTAGACTTTTTGATTATATCTTCAGGTAAAAAGTATAAGTGCACTCTACCCTGAGATTCATACATTTGCAAATATACATACACATCTATAACAAATAACAACCAAATAATTCTCAGTTTTGCCAGTATACTGCACTAATATTTTCTTTTTTCACTCTATTCTACTTTTTTTAAATGTTTGTAATGGCTCATTAAATTCAGTTTATGATTCACCAGTGGCTTATTATCCTCTCTTTGGAAAACTTTCATCTGGAAGATGTATTTATTCTGTACCTAATATTTATTGAGCATCTTCAATGGCCAACATACTGTGCACATTCAAATATAATTTCTATCCTCATGAAAATTTACAGAAAGGCAACTAAATGGTTGAGTATTAATAAGGCAATTGTGAAGAGGATGATAATTGTACCATAACCACCTTACATTTACATAGTCTAATAGAGTTAATAATTTCATAATTTACATCTAATTGATTTTTTAAAACACTGTACCAGTTGGACAGGGATTTATGCTGTTTCTCAAGTAACATTTTTTAAGACTCAGGAATGTTGTGACTCACTCAAGATCACACAGTCATATGAGTGGACTATAACATTTGTGCTTTGATTCTTAGTCATTGCTCTTTATATCCCATTAAACACAGAATCGATTCCAACAATTAACTAGCAGAGAATATTAAACATAGATAAAATAAAAATTGATTTTAAAGAGTGAAATACCAGCACTGCATAAAAATATTTTTTATTCATCTTCAAACATTAATTCTAGGAAGCATACCTTAAAATGCTTGGGTAGTTAAGATAACAACACACACACACACACACACACACACAGCCCGGAGGTGCTCTCCGGAATGGAGATATGGTTAGCATTAAAAGAAAAACTTCAGCCAAATTAAATTTAAAGGAGTTTGAGCAATGAATGATTCACGGACTGGGCAGCCCACAGAATCACAGCAGATTCAGAGAGACTCCAGGGAAGCCTCGTGGTCCGAACAAATCTATAGACAAAAAACAAAAGCGATCTACAGAAATTGAAAGTGAGGTACAGAAACAGCTGGATTGGTTACAGGCTGGTGTTTGCCTTATTTGAACACAGTTTGAACACTCATCAGTCTCTGAGTGGTTGAAGTATGGCAACTGGGATTGGCCAACACTCAGCTATTGTTACAGGCACGTACTCCTAAGTTAGGTTTTCAGTCTTGTCTACCTATTAAGCTAAGTTACGGTTCATCCACAGGGACTCAAATATAGAAGTATGGAGTCCTTTGAAGGCCATAGTTAGTTCACTTTAACAATTGTGACTGTGTTTCCCCAAGGATTGCTACAAGCTGACGGTAAATGCTCAAGATCAGTGGAGAAAATGGACTGAGTGATACGTTCTATGGACATATATTTATGGAAGGCAGCTTGAAGGAGGTAATGAGAGTTGGGGAACTTCTCTAATGTATGGCGTTTGATATCAGCAAGAAGGCACAGGCCTAGACTCTGCTTCTAGAATCTCAACCTTCTGGGAGTGTGGCTCCTTGGTGAATGCCATTGTAATGGAGACCAACCCAAGAAGCTGACCTCAAGCCCTCTGAGGAAGATGGGCCTATTCAAAGGACTGCAAATGACCCACATATCTGAGCAGAGGGTCTTTAGGGTCAGGGAGTATTTGATATGGGGGATCAGACTAGCAGAGCCAAGACACCTGCATGGAAACTAAGGGGGGCAGTGGAGTGATTTTCATTGGAGAGCTAAGCCTTTCCAAAAAGCAGTAGACCCTAACCGGGATACCTGTCCCACCTGCTTGTGTCAAGCTTCTTAGGCCTTCCAGATCTGACTGCCTTACTTAACCTGCTCCTGTGCTCACATCAGCCATGTGAATTGACCAGTTATAGCTTGGCTTCCATCCTATTTTTGCCTAAGACTAGTATCAATTCCCATAAACCAGACACCCTTGAAAACTCCAAGCTGGTGTCCTTGGCTGTCATAGTCCATCAACGACAGTCTAAGAGAGAAGATTTCATCCACATCTGCAAACTGAGCTGAGGGGTTGAAAATAAGGAGGTTATGAAAGAAAACAATAAAGCGAAGATTGAAAGGCTCTGCAGAAAAGGAAAAGAGAAAACAAAGGCTAGACACAGGTTGTGTTTTCCTTCAGTGAGCCTGCATAATCATCTCAGACTTCAGCAGGATGTCCAGATGTCGCCGAATGAGAATACAGCCAAATGCAGTTCATGAACTTGCTCACTTTTTCAGCGCTGCTGCAGGTGTGACCTGGAATTTAGTCTTAAACTATGGCAGTGTGACTTTCAAGGGAAACGCGAACATTTAGTTACTGGCCAACAGCTTTTTGCCAGTGATTCATTCACAGCATGGGGCAGTCCTACTGAAGTGAAATTTTATTATTTAATTGATATAATCCAAAACTCCATGAAGAGTTCATTCATTCATCTACTCACTCACAAATTAGTTTGTTCTTCTTCTAAAATGGAATTTCACCATTATATTCCCAGAGACAGGACCAGGGTTTGGCACATAGTAGGCATGCAATAAATATTTTATTGAATAAATGAGTGAATGAACTCAAGAGATGGTTGTAAAAGACTTCATGTGAGATATAGCCAGTTCAAAATAAACCCATTCCCAGGCTTCAAGACATTAGGTATGGGAGGCAACCACATAAACTCTAGAATACAGAAGGTAAGTGTTTCTCCTAGATATGGTTTGGATTCGTGTTCCCTTCTAAATGTCATGTTGAATTTTAACCCCCAGTGTTGGAGGTGGGGCCTGCTAAGAGGTGATTGGATCATGGGGGCCGACTTCTCATATGTGGTTTAGCACCATCCTCTTGGTACTGTTCTCATGATAGTGAATTCTTGTGAGATCTGGTTGTTTAAAAGTGTGTGGCAGCTGCTCCCTCTCTTTCTCTTGCTCCTGCCCCTGCCATGTAAGACACCTGTTTCCCCTTTGCCTTCTGCCATGATTGGAAGCTTCCTGAGGCCTCCACAAAAACAGAAGCTACTATGCTTCCTGTACAGTCTACAGAACTGCAAACCAATTAAACCTCTTTTCATTAGAAATTGCCCAGTCTCAGGTATTTCTTTATAGCAATGTGAGAACGAACTAATACGATCCCTGTCACAAAATCTCTCTCTGTCCTCCTTTTTGCTTTCAGTTAGTATATTTGCTGTTGTCTCTAAAATCTATACCAAAGTGCAGACCATTTCTGAAATTTTGACCAATTATCAGGCTTCCTGTAGGGTCCCCTTCTTTTTTTTTTTTTAAATGGAGTTTTGCTTTGTTGCCCAGGCTGGAGTGCAGTGGCACGATCTTGGCTCACTACAACCTCTGCCTCCCGGGTTCAAGCAATTCTCCTGCCTCGGCCTCCCCTAGTAGGTGGGATTACAGGCGTGTGCCACCATGCCTGGCTAATTTTTGTATTTTAGTAGAGATGGAGTTTCGCCATGTTGGCTAGGCTGGCCTCAAACTCCTGACCTCAGGTGATTCACCTGCCCCGGCCTCCCAAAGTGCTGGGATTACAGGGGTGAGCCACTGCGCCCAGCCACGGTCCCTTTTTTTTTGAAGGCTAAGGCTTATCAGACTCAAGCAGGTGAATGTTCACTTGCCTGTCTTCACTCACTACCCATATTCAGTCAGAATTTCCACTTCTTATTCAATAGCTTCTCACTCCGATCTAATTGGTCACTAAGTTTAGTTAGCTCTATTTTGTTAAATTATTTCAGATCTCTTCTCTTCTCTTCTCTTCTCTTCTCTTCTTTCTTTCTCCATTCCCACAGTTACTACCTTAGTTCCACCTCTGTTAGGTAAGTTTTACACCTGGTCAGATGGTCAGAGAGCTTCAGTGGTTTTCTAAGATGTTTTACTACCGATGGACCAAAATTGGTGTTCCTTCCATAATTAAAACATGTTCTAATTACCCATCTTGGGGAAGAGAGTGTGACAACCTTAGACTTTCTCAGGGGACCCCAGTTCTTAGAGATGGGGGCCCAACCAGGACAGGCTCTCCTTAGGGATAACAAACAGGAGTCCAGTTTTGTGCCTGTTGAGCGTGGGACCTCGAAATTTCATACTCAACTACATGAGGCCAGCTGACCACAGACTGCCATGAAAGCCACTTTCTGGTTTCATTCTCTATTTCTGTTTATCTTTGAATCACTTTGTTTCATCCGTTGAGCTCTCCAGAGGGCTCTGCACATGTCAAGAAGGAGTGAAACAGTGGCTTTGGCAGATTTTCACTTTCAGGCTTGTCCTGGGCGTGCAGAGCTTGTGTTTCTGGTTTGATCCTCCCCCCACCCCCATCTGTTTCAGAACTCAGAAAGTGCACAGAGTGCCCAGGCCTCCCCAGGATGCAGGTGAAGTGCACACACTCTGCTCTGAGTCTTCACTACTTTAAGAAGGTCTTTGCATCCCTCAGCACTGTTGCCCTAAGAGAATTTGCTGGCAGCTCTGGGACCAACAACCTGTGCAGAGAACACACACTGCAACAATTATGCTCTGTGATTTAGATTTTAAACTTGAGATCCTGCATCTCTTCCTGGATAGGGCAAGAAGACACTAACATTTCTTGCTGAAGTCACATCCAGGCCACATCCTCTCTGCCCCCACAACGGACTTCTCTTCTCCTACCTGTACTGTGTGTGCACACCTGCCCTGTCAATACCTGTCTTATTCCATCTGTTTTTGCTAACAGCTATTATTCTTCATCTGTATATAGTTTACATTTATATAAATCAATATGTACTTTAAAAGTTTATTAATTGATGATTATCCAGATGAAAGTTTTCCAAATTTTATCTGATTTTCCACTAAAGAGAAAATAAACAAAAGTGATTCATAATGTTTATTGAGTGCCTCTCAAGGTCACGGACTTGTGTAGCTGCTGTGACTGAGCAGAGGAAAGCAAAGAAGTCCTTGGCCTAGGAAACCTCGAGTTGAGCATGTGGAGGGGCAAATCAGTGGCAAGTAAGCAAATAAATAAGCTAAGTTGTGGCAGCAAGGAACACATGCTATGATGGAAATGGAGGATGCCATGGAGGGGAGAGGTGACAAGGACCTCAGTGAGTTGGCCAAGGAAGTTCCTCCAAGGAGAAGACGTTGGAGTTGAGACCTGCATGATTTGAAGAACGGAAATGTAAGGAAAGAGACTCCCCCAAAGGGCCTGAGGCAAAGGTGAACTTGAAGTGTTGAAAATCCTTGCAAAGTCTGGAGGCTGGGGCTGGAAAGAAGAGCAGGGGGAAGTGTGATGGGAAAGTCGGCAGTCTAAGAGAGACTTTGGACCACAGCACAGAGAGAGAACGCTGTGCTGATTCTAGCGGGAAGCCACTGGGGACCTTGAACACAGAGTCAGGGGCAAGATCTGATTTATGTTTCCAAGAAACATCCTGGCTGCTGAATTAATGCATAAATGTTAAGAGTACAAGAGCGGAAGAGGGGACAGCACTGTGAGGCTGCTGTAGTCCTGGGAAGAGATGAGGGATGAGTCACTATGGAATTACACACACACACACACACACACACACACACATATATGTATATATATTTTATTTTACTGGACTGGCATAAACCTAGATGTCATGGGACTTCATGAAAAGATTAAATTATTTCCAGTTGAATATAGGTGGTTAGTATTTCCACCATGCAACAAGTACAGAGGCTTTAGCCCTATTCTCCTGATTAGGAAATGCCCATATCTTATTTCATGGGTCCTGCATGACTTGGGTGACCTTTGCTGAATTAAGTTCCTTTAAGGTATCATAAAAAATGTCACCTTGCAAATTTAAAAAGCAATTTTTTGAGGTAAGGTAAGTGGACAAATACTCCCCAGAAATGTGCTTAATGACAAGATTTATTCAAGAGTGTCCTTCCCCAGAGATGGATTTTAGGTAAAATTCCAAGCTTATTGAATAATTATCAAACACGATCCATAGCTTCTAAATTGTTGTGGCTTTGATGTGATATTTACAAACTTAATGGTAAAAGCCAGGAGAGTTGGGTAGTGCCCAGAAATAGGATACATGAAGGAAGATGAGGCTTTTGCTGACATTGGTCACTGAAGACTTTACCGGCATTTCATTGTAAAGAGGTGGAGCATGGAGCTATGTGACACCAGCAATTCACAGGCACAGCCTGAATTGATGTTCTGGACCTTGTCTCAAAAGAAAGATTGCATATGAATGTGTAAAGCCAGGCTTGGCTAAGACAGAGAGATAGAGACAGATTTTCTAAGCACCTGAAGCCGAATAGGATTAATGTACCAAGATAAAATTATTTTTAGAAAAGGGTAGAAAGGCAGGATGAGTGATTACAATTTGTCTCACTTTGACCAAAGAAATGTGAGAATGGATGCATCCTCTCTTTGGTGGTATTTTTTTTTTTTTGATGAATAAATTGAAAGAATAAAATCTGGTTTAGTTCGGGTTTCGATAAGGTAAATGAACTCTCTTAGCCTTGGTTATTTATGCCATTGTTGAATCTGTAAATTGTACCTATTTTGCAAGGTTTTTGGAATAATTAAATTATATAAGATAAATGAAAATAGCTTACATATCATAAAGTACTGTGCAAATATAAGCTGCTGTTATGAGCTTCTCCCTGTGTTTAGTCTTAAAATTACATACTGGATGTCCTAGTCTGCTCAGGCTGCTATAGCCAAATACCTCAGACTGGATGGTTTCAACAACAGATGTTTAATTCTCACAGTTCTGGAGGCTGGAAGTCCAAGATAAAGGTTCTGTGACAGTTGGTTTCCACTGAGGGCTTGCTTCCTGGCTTGTAGATGGCTGCCTTCTCACTGTATCCTCATGCAGATGTCGGTGGGAGGGGAGGACAAAGGGAGAAAGAGAGAGAGAGAACCCTGGAACTCTGGCATTTCAATTCTTACAGTGACACCAGCACTATCTGATTAGGGCCCTTCTCTTATGACCCCATTTATTCTTGGTTGCCTCCTTAAAGGTCCTACCTCCAAATGCAGTCACATTAGGGGTTAAGGCTTCAACATATGGAATACTACTCAGCCATCAAAAGAAATGAATTAATGGCATTTGCAGCAACCTGGATGAGATTGGAGCTATTACTCTAAGTGAATGAAGTAACTCAGGAATGGAAAACCAAATATCATGTGTTCTCACTCATAAGTAGGAGCTAAGCTCTGAGAATGCAAAGGCATAAGAATGGCACAATGGATTTGGGGGACTTGGGGGTAAAGGGTGGGAAGGGGGTGAGAGATAAAAGACTACAAATTGGGTGCAGTGTATATGGCTCGGGAGATGGATGCACCAATATCTCACAAATCACCACTAAAAACTTACTCATGTACCCAAACACCACCTGTTCCTCAATAACCGATGGAAATAAAAAAAAGAAAAATTAAAAAAAAAAAAAGAAACATTGGACCCATACCAAGTCCCAAGGCTAACTGGAGAGCCCCACTCTTTCTCTTCTCCAATTTCATTTCCATTCTTCCCAGCCCATCTCCACCATAATGTGAAGTAGTCCCTAAGCAGCTTCCATTTGCCTTTCCTGTTATGGACCAGAGAATCCATGGATATGGAGGCTGACAGCAGGTATGAGCACATGGGGCATGTGGAGGTCAAAGAATCAATGCTCCTTTACGCTTAAAAACAAGTCATACCCACAAAAACCCAGTGAGTTCTTTGCTTTGTGTTTTTATAGATGTGTCCTCAGGCAGCCCCATTGTTGCCTATTTTAATTAAAATTAAGTACTTAATTACCTGAGTAGTCTCTATTAGTATATTTTATCATTGTCTTTATAGGGTTATGTGTTTTAAATCTTAACAAAAAGAGCCACACGTTTTCTGTTCTGATTAAATCCATTTCTAAATTAGAACTTTTATCTATATATATAAAATTAATATGTTATGTGTAGGAATGATCTACAGACAGAAGTGTGGAATAGACCAACTGATTGCATGCAATTAATCATTAACTCAACAAAATAAGCTCCTACATATCAGTAACAGTGATGGGCACTGGTAATGCAGTGGTGGACCAAATAGACATGAGTCCTGCCCTCGTGTGACTACACTGCACTATGATAATTCTTCAGTGAGGGAGGTAGAGTGCTTCAAGAAAGTAAGGGGATGCATCCAACTCAAACCCCAGCTTCCTCATTAACAAGAAACACAATTTGATGGGTTTTTTACTTGTAAATTCTGCAAATTTTATTCCAGTAACATTTTATTTTTCATTTTTATTTAATTTTTGTTTTTTGAAACAAAGTCTCACTCTGTTGCCCAGGCTGGAGTGCAGTGGCATGATGACGGCTCACTGCAACCTTGACCTCCCAGGCTCAATCAATCCTCCCACCTCAGCCTCCCAAGGAGCTGGGACTACAGGTGCATGCCACCATGCTCAGTTATTTTTGTATTCTTTTGCAGAGACAGGGTTTTGCCATGTTGCCCAGACTGGTCTCAAACTCCTGGGCTCAAGCCATCTACCTGCCTTGGCCTCCCAAAGTGCTGGGATTACAGGTGTGAGTCACCGAGGCTGGCCTTTAGGAACATTTTAAATGCATCATTTTATCCTAGATGCACACGTGCACAAACAAACTATAATATTTTAAAATTCTATTAATAAATTAAGAGTTATGCTACATAACAGCAATTTGCTTGGGCAATGAGCTGTGGTAAATTTCAGATTCAGTTCAGCTTCAACACTGTATATTCCTAGTAACTTGGGTCCTTATTAATTATATTTAGTTGCCACTCTCTTTCCTAAATGGTAATTATACGCACACCCATTCATTTAGTTTTTCTAAAATGAAATGGCAATTAGAGGGAGAGAAGTCTAGTTGAACAAGCCACTGGAGACACGAAACTTCTAATGCATGGCTGAGCACCAATAGAAGGTGAGCTCCCATCTTGATTGGAAAACTACCTCTTCTGGAGCCTGGCAACGAGACTGCTGAACTTCAGTGTCTCAGCTCTGATAGTCCACATAGTAACCTTCCACTTGTCCTTCCCTTACTGAACGTCCTTCTGTCCCATGAGCACACAAAGCTTGTCCTTTCCTCGGGGACTTTGTACCGGCTCGTTCTGCTGATGTCAGCTCCAGTGCCACTCCAACAGCTTCATCCTGATCTTCCTCCGCGTTCCAATCTCATCACACTATTCTGGTGTCTTTGTGGCATGTATGACTAACTAATATGGCATTATGTATTCACTTATCTGCACACTTAATGATCTGCTTTCTCTAATTAAAATATAAGCTCCACAAAAACTAAAACAGTGTTTGGTACATGGTAGATACTTCAAATGTATATTGAATGACTGAAAGATAAAAATCAATGAAATGCTACAGCTGCATCCCTTTCTTGAATTCTGTCAGATGGTCCCAGTTGTGGCAGAAGTATATATTTCCATGACTGTAATTATTTGATTTTGTTTTAAAACAGTCTTTACCCAACAGTCAGGGAATATGTATTTTTCTCAGGCACACAGAGCAATTACAAATATTCACCACATGCCGTTTCCTAAACAAGTCTCAAATACCAAAGCATCAGGATCATCACATGTAATATATTGCATATCTAAACACAAATATGGCTCTAAAATATAATTAAAGGACAATAACAAGAAATAATCTAAGATATGTTTAGAAAATTTAAACCACACTTTAAAATTGATCGTAGAAGATTGCATAAGAGAAATCATACAACACTTGGAAACGAATGGCAACAAAATACTCTAATTAAAAATTTGAAGATATAGCTAGAACAGTATTTTAGGAAAAAAAATGTGTAGTCTGAAATACATGCTAGAATAAAAGGCTGAGATTTCAGAAAGGATTCAAACCAAAGAAAATAAAGGCAGTAAGGTAATAGGTAAAAGATGAGATATGCAAATGAAGATCACTATAGCCAAAATCAAATCTTTCAAAAAGATAGTAAAAGAATACTGGGGAGGCCTGTCTACCCTAAAATGGACAACTTTTCATTATACAAACATCTCAAAAATCCTATTGAACAAAATTAGGTCAAGGAAGAATAGAAACCACAACTAGTTGAATAACACATACTTAAGAAATCCTTAGTTAATAATCTTTCTACAGAGAGAACATCACACTCAGGCAGTTTTCTGGGTGGGCTCTACAAAATGTTAAGTAGATTATTTTAGTCTTACACAAGGTCTTTAAGACAACAGAAAATAAGAGAACACTCACTATGTCCATTTACGAGATGTAAAAATTTAAGCTTTCATATCAAAACCTTCATAAAAATTATATAAGAGAAGCAAAAGAAAAGTAAACTGCAGGCAATTTCATTCCTGAATGAGGATGCAAAAAGTTCCTTAGCAAAATATTGGGAAATTGAATCTAAGTAATATACATAAAAATACAATAGACCAGCCGGGCATGGTGGCTCAAGCCTGTAATCCCAGCACTTTGGGAGGCTGAGGTGGGCAGATCATGAGGTCAGGAGTTTGAGACCAACCTGACTAACATGGTGAAACCCCACCTCTACTAAAAATATAAGAGTTAGCTGGGCATGGTGGCACGCACCTGTGATCCCAGCTACTCAGGAGGCTGAGGCAGGAGAATCGCTTGAACCCAGGAGGTGGAGGTTGCAGTGGGCCAAGATTGCGCCACAGGACTCCAGCCTGGGGAACAGAGCAAGACTCCATCTCAAAAAAAAAAAACAAAAAAAACAATAGACCATGCCAAATTTGTTATAATTCAGGAATTAGAGGTTGAAATAACAACATTACAAATGTGTTAACAAACTTACCATATATATAGATGTCAAAAGGAAAAATATTCATACTAGATGCAGAAAAATTACATATAAGATTCATAATCCACTGGTATAAAAACTGAGTACTTTAGAAATAGGAAAACCAGCAATCTATAGCGAATATCATGCTTAACGGTGAAAATATAGACAGTTCCCTTTTACTCAGAAATCAGACAGAGAAGCCCATATCCCGGTTCTTATTCTACATTGCTCAGGAAGATAAAGCTGCAAAGATTGTGCCCAGAATCCCACCTGCCCACCCAGCTCCCCGGGTGCAGCTCCTGGTCACAGCTTGAGGTCTCAGTGCCTGGGTCCCAGGCCCCAGGTAACACAGTTCCAGGGTCCCAGGGCCTTGGTCCCAGCCATAACCAGGAAGGAGGTGACTGATTGAGCCCAGGAGGGGTGTTGGACCTCCCAACTGCACCCTTTTCAGGATCTGCTCATCCTCTAGCCTCCAGATGAGCCACGTGCCCAAGGTCCAAGGACAGAAGCAGCAAGGGTTTGCTGTGGACATGACAGTTGCTAACTCCTGGTAGGTCCCAGGTAGTCCAAAGCACTAACAAAGCCTCTGCCTACCCATTGCACCTGAGCTGAGCCTGAAAGACTAAAGTCCAGGATGTCCAGAAGTCCCAGGCCTGCAGAACTGTCTACACTTGGTGCATATTTGAAAAGGCTCCTGTAGAGGCAATCCCCCAAATCCCTTGCAAATCTGGAGCTGCCATATGGGGGCTTTCTCAGTCTAGGAGCATGGAGGCCACAGTCCTCCTGGACCACTGTGCCCATCTCGTGCTGGGCAGCAGCAGGAGCAGGCACCAGGGACCTGACTGCCTGCCAGGGCCGCTGCCCAGCCAGGGAGAAGGGGCAGTGGTCTTTATTTGATTGCCTCTTAACCATGTTTTATATGTACAGACATGGAGTTGCTTGAATGCTGGAATTAGGTCCTATCCTGGTGTCATGAGGCTAATCCCATCCAGGTGCATAGTGGATTTGAGATCAAAGGATGACATTTCAGCCTCATGGAAAGTTCCCTCTTTATTCAATTCTTCCACAGAAGGAAGAGCAATTGATTGGAAGGAAGGGATCACCAGGGCCTCCAGAACTAAACCCGATGTTGTTTTCAGACTTTGGTACCTGAAAAATCATGAAGCCAGTACAACAATGACTCCTCTGCATCTCATAGCCAGGGTATGAAGGGGTCTTCCCTGGGCAACAGCTTCCTATTTTCGCCTGTCAATGCAGTCTGTACCTGCTATCTCCTAAAAACATCCCTCCCCATTATAAAATCCTTCGGCACCAACCCACACTTAGTTTTCCTTCCTGACTGAAGCATACAAGGGTTGCCCAATCTGCCCCTGCTCCTTTCCCATCTCAATCCTAATTAATTAATTAATCTGAATTAATCCTGAATTAATTTTAATTCAAAAGTTAAACCCCGACTTTTGCCAATTTGGGCATTTGTCCATTTGCTCATGGTGAAATCTGGCCAATTCCTACATATTTTTGAAGATTGATGAGGAGGTGTTAAGACACTTGGCTTTAGAATGGGATGGGTGAAGGTTATATTTGGGAACACTTTTGGACTGAGTTTTATCATTTGGAAAATGGGATTAAGGCTAGCTACCTCCTAGAATTGTTGAATTCTTAAAATCTATATGTACAAACATACTTGCAAGGTGTTTGGCCAGAGTGTCCACCAGCCCAGTGCAGTGTCTGGCTTATAGCACAAATCCAGCACATGCTGTTATATTTCTTCTTTTGACCCTCCACGCAGACGGAGGAGTGAGGACCGCCACTCCCACCTCCATGCCCCTCCCTCATACTCCACAGACACTGGAAAGCCCTCCCTCAACCACTGCCATAGTGCCTTCATCTTTTCCTTTTTAAAAAATCTCACACTACACTCTTGCTGTTCTTTGAGGACAATGTCCTAGGGCTGTATATCTCCAAGGGTTGAAGCAATGCGGGCATGTACCTTGCGTGTAGTAAGTGTTCGTTGCATGAAATAAGGAGCAAACACATCTTCCCAATGGGTGAAGAAAGCTTTTATCATGGGAAAGATTCGAGTCCTTGTGTGGCTGGCAAAATGTTATCAATACATTTTCACATAAAGAGCTTTTTATCCCTTGAAATTATAGAGTGGGTTAAAAGTTTCATAATGGTTGGTTATTTTTTTTCCCAAGATTTCCAAGTTTGGATGAGATGTTATTCTGGACAGTATTTTAAATTAAGTTCTTGAGTTGGTATAAAAATATCCTGAACCTCAGATGTAGCAAAGAACGCAGCTATTGTCAAAGGGTAAGCACTCTAAAATGAAACAAGTAGTATCATCTCCAAAACTCTTGTGCTAATTCTTCCAGAGCGTGTTCTGTGGGGAGAAACACACTGCTATGGAAACCACTAAAGAGAAGCAAAAAATTCTTTGTAACTAGGAGCTGGGGCCTTTAGCTTTGCAAATTAGTGCCAAAATACCACTTATCCATCTGCATCCCTGACAGTACAAAGATAGTAAAACATAGCACCTTATCCTGTACTTGCTCATGCAGATGGAGAAGTGTCTGAATGTGATAAAGACCATGTCTAGGTTTCTCCTGGACACCAGGATCTGGAAGGAGAACCCCACTGTGAGAGGCAGAGGTAGGGAGCACTGCATTCAGGCACGTGAGATGACATTCCCAAAGGGCTTTTGCAAACCGGAAAGCATGGTGGATGTGATTTTTATTACCCTCCTGTGTGCTCCTGAGTGCTCTGCGTCTAGGCTGTGCACAGTCAAGCCGAATGCTGAAAGCAGCCCTTGTGTGTCCTACATTTTCTGTGAGGAAGCTGCACCTACGTTAACTTCTCTAATCTCTATTAGCACAACCTGTGGAATAAAACAGAGCAATGTGAACATAGTTTTTTACACATAGAAAGATGTGTCAGTTGCCAGTGTTTGCCTCCCCACTTGGACCATCTACTGGTGTCTTTAGGTTTCTTTGTGTTTTGCCTAATGCATAGGATGAATAACCAAATGGGAAACACAAAGATAGACATTTCATGGCTTGTCAGCCAAATAAATTAATATTCTTGCAAACATAGATGTAAGCGTGACCAAAAATAATCATGCTAACTGGGGCCACATGGATTTCCCTCAAGTAAAAAGTACCAATTAAATTCTATGGAGGTTATTTTTATTCCATAGTTTATCAAACCATTTTTTTAACTTCCTCAGGCATTTCTCTCTTTCTAAATGTCCTTAAATCTAATAGGTCCAGAAATAGGAGAGGGGGACAGAGGCATCCTTTCACTGATGAGTGGGAGGACAGGAGAGGCAATCCCTGCTATGGGTTGGATGGGTCCCCTCCAAACTTCAGATGTTGACTCTTAATGGTCAATGTGGTGGTATTAAGAGATGAGACCTTTAAGAGGTGATTAAGCTATGTGGGCCCCTCTCTTGAGAATGGAATTGAGGCCTTTATAGAAGAGACTTCAAGCAGCATTCAGCTCACTTGGCCTTCTGTCATGTGAGGGCACACCCTTTGTATCTTCTGGAAGATGAAGTAACAAGGTGCCACCTTAGAAACGGAGAGTAGCCCTCACCAGACACCAAATCTGCTGGCACCTTGGTCTTCGACTTCCCAGCCTCCAGAACTGTGAGGAATACGTTTCTGTTGTTTACAAATTATTCAGTCTCTGGTGGTTTGTTATACGAGCACAAAACAGACTAAGACAGTCTCCATACCATCTCCTCAGCCTAAAGAACCAGCTTCTTGCTCAGGTGGAATAGAGCTTCTGGAGGGAAGCCATATTTCTACTAGAAAATCAGTTGTATTTTCACCAATCACTAAGGCTCTTCCAGACATCAGGGCAGTTGTAGAAGTGCCTGGGGAATGGAAATAGGCCCTTTTCCAGAACATTCTCATACAGGCCAGTGGGACATTTATTTCCCTCTCTGTGAGAGACCTGTTTGGTTGGGAATGAGAGGAATGCTGTCTGACTTTTATATCCACTTCCGGGGAGCAGCCAGCTCCCATATCAGAAAGAAGCCTTTCTACAGGGGCCAGGATCCCCACTGGATGCCAGAACCTCAGGACTTTCACTACACAAACATGTACATTCTGAATCATTCCTAGCAACTCTTCATGCAAAACAAACAAGCCGAGGAAAGTACCTCTCAGATGCACAAGCCAAGAATTCTAGAAACTCACTTTCCTAACCCCAAGTCATCTGCAGAACACGCCCACAGAGAACACCTGGGTGTGCAGCACTGCTTTTCTCTGGTGTTCACAGCTTTTAAAGACAGCATTTGGGAAAGTATGTTCTCATTCATAGCCGATACAAAAGGTCCTTACACTTTTCTTGTAGTTTAGTCATTTTGTAATTGTTACTGATTTTTCTTTGATGTTATTACTTTTTGAGTCATATGAAGAAAAAAATAAACTTTGGTTTAAGCTTTTTTGTTAGCTTTACTTTTGCACAATAGCACTTGTCTTACTGAACCGCATAATGAAATTAGAAGCTGCCAGATGTCAATCAGCGTGGCCCCAGCTACCATGTCCTTGTGTGTATGGAATATATTTATCACGTGCTTATTGTGTGCTGGGAACTGTGTAAACTTTTTAATGCATTATGTCAAATTGTAATAATTACTCTGAATGGTGTTTTGTTAACCACGTTTTAGAGATGAAGAAATTGAGGTTTACCTACAAGCAAACTTGTCCACTGTCATAAACTCATGAGTGGTCCAAAAGATTTAGCAATCAAATCCTTTGCTCTATCCGGGATAAGTTGCAGTTATATTTTGAGCACTTACAGAGTCCAGCATTGGCAGATAGATACTTTTCATCATAATACATAAGTATCCATCTATTAATACTTTAAAGTTTTTAAATTAGTTTTCTGAGACTGATGTAAAAACTTACCACCAACTGGTGGTTTAAAATAACAGAAATGTGTTCTTTCATATTCTAGAGGCCGGAAGTCCAAAATCAAGGTGTCCTTTTAGTGCCTCCAAAGCAACACAGACTTTCTTCCTTTGCCTCTTCCAGCTGCTGGCGGCTCCAGCAGGCATTTGGCTTATGGCCGCAACACTCCAATCTCTGCCTCTCTGGTCAGTTGCTTCCTACTATTGTGCCTGCCTTTCTTCTGTGTGTCTCTTATAATATGCTCGTCATTTGATTTAGGGCCCACTCAAATAATACAGATGATCTCATCTCGAGGTCTTTAACTTGTTTACATCTGCAAAGAGTCTTTTTCCAAGTAAGGTTGCAGGTTCCAGGGAATAGGATGTGGACATATGATTTGAGAGGCTACCATTCTACTATGTAACACTACATTTTTAAACGGAAATGAAGATTTAGCAAGTATTTTTAGCACCTACCGTATTTTTGAATATATGTTATCTTTCTTGAAAGTATATTGTGAAATAGCTATACATTACTTAATAGAGAAGGATTATTTAATTCCTGAGTTATAAGCCCTTTCTGGTTTTAATATTTTATATATTCTACTGTTCAATTTCATTACAGACATTTATACCTTATTGTTTAATTTCATTATAGATATTAGCATATAAAATAAAGATGAGCTATAATTTTTCTATAATTTATTTTTCAGATGTTAGTATAAGAGTTATGCTCTCTTCAAAAGTAAATAAAATAAAATTTCCTTTTCTTTCCCTACTCACCACCATATTCTATGGAATACGTTATGAAACATCAGATTTACCTAAAACACAAATGCATGAAAAAACATAATTTTAGAACTGTCTCGTTTCAGGACACTCATTAAAGTGAATTCTTTGGATTTTTTAAGGCCTTCCATGTTTATTGGTATGTTCAAGTTATTTACCTGCTTGAATCAATTTTTAATCTATATTTTTCTAGAAAAATAATCAATTTCTAGCTTTTCAGAGTGTTGGTAAGAGTTAAAGTTATTTCTTCAACTAGTTTCAACAACTGTCCTCTGTAAGTGTTGTTAGAGACTCTTCTTCTATCTGACTTCTTTTCTTCTTTTTTTGTTCAGTGTTCCTGTCTAAATATATGAATGTTACATCAGAGTTTCCATTGGATTCATTGCTCTGTCTTTTATTCTTCTTGACATTTCCTGAGTGTCTTCTTGTTAAAATACTCTATTTTAATGCAATTATCATATTTAGAATCAGTAAATAAACAGAAACCATTTCCCTATCATTTTATCTCATTTTTTCCAGTAAATTTTACTGTAAAAATATGATACCCTTTAAATTAAAATTTTTAACAAACAAAATCTCTATTTTCTTCCTTTGAACTTGGAGCCCTGGCCCAGCCCATCCTACAGACATGGTGCCATTTATCTTGGCCTTTTACTTTGTCACCCCCTTAATTCTACCAGAGGTATTGCTAACATCTCCAGTTAATAATTTCCACTAACAATGCAGAACTCAATTAGCATAATAAGCATTTCCCATCCGCACTGAGCAGTCTTCCCATCATCAGTCTGGAAACTAACTACTGTATAGAAAAATCATGGGGAATAATTAGAATTAGCGCACACGAGGCACTCAACACAAAGCTCTTGCCATCCATTGGGCATAATCAGTAGGTTATGCAAACGTGGTTATTGTCATTTCCACTTAAACTAGAACATACTTGTGGAAGAAGATGACTTTGGAGCTTGATAAGAGGTTCTGTGGAGACTTGCCCAGGAGATGTCAAGCAAGGCAATGGCCTCCTGAGGGAGGAGCACACACCGCAGTCAGCCTTGGGGCCACCAGCCCAGCCAGGGCCTCTGCTCAAGTAGTTTTCTCTCTTACAGCTTTGGGACCCTCATCTGGAAGAAAAAGGAGTGACTGAAAATGAGTGAAGGCTTTCTTCAGTGGCTGTTCCCAACAGCATCCAATGTGTAGACCCCTACATGCAAAGAGACCCCAGTGCCTTCTCAGTTCCACGTGCTGTCGATGCCTCAGATGGTCCTGGTTGCTGCCTATACTCACTTTGTTGATTACCCAAAGATATGGACCTGCTGAATTCTTGACCTCCATAATGTCAATGGCCTTCACCTCATCTGCATATTTGCCATCTTTTCTCTGGTCAGCCCTCAGACCTTTGCGCCATCCCAAAGTACACCACCTTCTAAATGTGAGTTTTGCCTTATTTACTTTTTATTTCTGATTTGATTCCTGATTAAGTTTTTATTTTATTTTGTGCATACTATGCATATAAAAGAATATAAAGAAAGTGTACATGGATATAAAAAATATACGCATGTCACCCAGCATAATAAAAGCACTCTTACCCAAGCTTTGGAGGCCACATGTGATCATTCCCAATGCAAAACCTCAACCTCAGTACCAAAGGTAAGTATCACTTTGAATATTTTACAATTATTCTCCTGCATTCATTCTAGTCTTATTATTTCCCTAAATAATTTAGTGTTGTGTGTTAGAATTTTATATGAATGGTTATCATACTGTATGGATGTCTTCTTCTGTGTCTTGTATTTACATACAATGCCATGTTTGTGATTTGGCCATGATAATGTTATCAATACAAGTAATTCATTTTTGCAGCTGAGTTTTTCATTCTATGGACACATTGTATAAGTATATAACAATATATTTCTCTATTGTCCTGTCATTGGACCTTTGCATGGTTTGCAATTTTTGGCTATTAGAAGTAATGCTGCCACGAACATTCTTGCTCATGCACACCGGTATGCACTGGGGATATGCCAGGAAGCAAAGTTGCTGGGCTATAGCATATGTGCATCTTCAAATTCGCAAGACAATGCCAAACTGCTTCTCCACACTCTCATAGATATTTTGTACCTTTCCCAGCATTGTTTAAGAATCCTCATTGCAGTCAGGTGCAGCGGCTCATGCCTGTAATCCCAGCATTTTGGGAGGTTGAGGTGGGTGGATTACTTAAGGTCAGGAGTCCATGACTAGCTTGTCCAATATGGAGAAACCCCGTCTCCACTAAAAATATAAAAATTAGCTGGGTGTGATGGCGGGAGCCTGCAATCCCACCTACTCAGGAGGCTGAGGCAGGAGAATCGCTTGAACCCAGGAGGCAGAGATTGCAGTGAGCCGAGGAGATTGCGCCACCGCCCTCCAGCTTGGGTGACAGAGTGAGACTCTGTCTCAAAACAAACAAACAAACAAAAAGTATCCTCATTGCTCCACATACTCCCCAATACTTGGTTTTATTACTTTTTAATTTGTCTTGTAAAGTGGTGATATCTCATTGTTATTTTACTTTGTATTTTTTGATTACTCGTAAGAGTGGGCATATTTTCATGCTTTTATTGCCTATTTGCTTTTTCTGTTCTATGAAATGCCATTCGTGTCTTTTGCTCATTTATCTATGGGTGGTCTTTCTCTCCTGTATTGCCTTTGCGTGTTTATTCAGTTCTCTTCTGCCATGTATTAGTGTTCTTAAAGCTCAGTCTCGGGCTCTCTTTTCTTCTTAAGCTTCTTTCTTCTCATATAATCCCATCTACTCTCAGTTACCATCTAGTCCTACCATATGTATGCAAATTACTTCTGATTTTATATTTCTAGACAAGATCTAATTTCTAGCTTCACATCTTAAATCCAACTATTTCTCAGTATGCTCACTTGGATGTTTCAAAGGCGTCACAATTTTAACTTCAAAACCAAAATTATTATTTTCCTCCAAATCTGTTATTTTTAGTGTTCTCAATCTCCAAGTGTTGCACAAGGCAGAAACCTAGAGGGCATTTTGACTTTCCTGTCTCTCCCATACATAATTTCTCAGAAAGGTCTATCAGGTTTTCCTCCAAATCACTTCTCAAGTCCATGTTTCTTTCTGTGCCCTCTACAAAACCTTAGTCTAAGCTATGTCACCTTTCAGCTACAGCTACAGTTTTCTACTAGCCTCCCTGAGTGTATGCTGTGTGTGTCCATTTAGTTCTCCACACTAGAGCAAGTGAAGTATCCATTTTAAGTGCACAGTTGATGATATGGGAAACATCAACAGCTTCCCATCTCTTAGAATAAAGTCTAGCATTGCTAACATGTGACCGAGAACATTGTCCATTTCCTGGCCTCTGCCTACGTCACCTCCTGTGATTTCTCTTGCTCCTTGTGCTCAGCTGCACCAGACTGGTTTCCATTCCTTGAAAATCTGTGTTTTTTTTCTGTGCTTATTATTGGACAGGCTACTCTCCATTCTTGGAACGATACCTACATGGTTCCATTTTGCTTTACTTAGTTATCACCTGAGAATCTTAGCCCAAGCACAACTTCCTCTGAATGTCATTCCCTGATAAGCCTGTCTGTTTTATAAGCTCACCAGGAATTACAGTCATTTTGTTTGGACATCTTATGCATCTGGAAATATGAATATCTACCCTCCCCAGGAGTTCCATGGGGGTGGGGAAGGTGTTTGGTTTTGGTCCCCATTAAACCTAAACATAATGCAGTGCCTGGCTCATTATAAGAACTTAAGAAATATTTATTAAATTAGTAAATTATACTCTCATGTCATCTGGTTTTTAAAAGATATATCAGGTTTTATTTTTTGTTGTTACTTGGTATCACCGATCTGTAATAACGCCCAACTCTGAACATATATGTTGTAAAATGTTCGAAATAAGATCACAGGGTGCAGGGGGAGGTGGGAGGGAGTTGGCAGGCATTTTGGTGTGATTTCTAAAACAGGTCCTGGGAAAACACGTGGTAAAATGAAACTTAGAGGCAACTAGGCTACTCATCAAGTCACTGATGCAGGAACTTGGAAGGTCATCCACTGCGTGGAGCATCGAAGTGGTCAAGGTGAAATAGGTCAATCCTAGGGCTGCTTCTTCGTTTTTGTTTTGTTTTTGTTTCTGTTTTTATATAACCAACTTATTCTCAAAGTTCTCTTATACATTATTCTGTTTCATTTCATTTTGTTTTCATTCTCTTTTACAATTATGGAGATAATTTGGAAAGAAAAAGTAAGAAGAGATATCCTTTTCAAATTCAGAGTCTTACATGAGACATCTAACAACATTACTGTCCGGTGAATTCTAAGCAAATTAGAAATAAAATAAGATGATGAAATTTAGGATGGCAGAGGGTCAAAAATTGAAATCTACTCTGGGTCAGAAGAAATGCCTGTAGAATTTCAAGATGTATCAAAGGGAAATCATAATAAGATCCACAGAAACAGGACAAAAACAATACCAGGTATTGCAATTACGCTAACTTAATTAGGATGAATAGTTAAGACAAAATATTTAACTGTTAAATGGGCTTGCAAATCATAGATATAAATATTGGGCCTAGCAAAGGGAATGGTGTGAAAAAAATACAACAAAACTTAAGTGAGTTGCCATATTCAATAATTTCCTCAATCATAAATACAGATTGTAAAGAAGAAGACATTCTTTAGAAGAATTCAACTCTTTTGCAGTAAGAAGACTTTGCAAAATTGCAACTGAAAGACGCTAGTAGATTATAATTGGTCAAGCTGGTGCTTTTACAACCAATCAGAAGTGATAGGCTTCATAAAGTTCTGTAATTTCAGAGATTTCAGAGGAGACTGTGTTCATTTCCAGCACACATACATGCACCTTTTCAAGGACACATACTGGCTGTGTTACCAGAAGGAGCGTGGAATAATGAAAAAGAATATTCTCTGCCATGTTATTCCTAAAGGGTCCTCTGCAACCCCAGGCAGTGTATGCCCAGTGCCTGTCCTCAGCACAATGTGAAATTGGCTTTTATTATTAAAGGGCATGGTTCAAGTAGAACACATAGGATGTCTCCTGGGTCAGGGCAATTAAATTGTCCTAGTCGGGAGAAATGAGTTTCTCCTGGATGATGGATCCAAATTTTAGTTCCAGGTTCCCCAGGTGCCCCCTCTTCTTAGTGATCTCCCTGGAGAGTGCATTCTTATTAAATTTCTTGCACGCAAGTTCTCATATCAAGGTCAGCTTCTAAGGAAACTGCCTTACAAAAGTGACCTGAGAGTCTTATCCATCATACCAATTAGTATTTGTTTTAAGTCAAAGAGATGTATCTGTAATTGTGGAATTGGGTCTATTCACACAGGTAAAAGAAGGGGTTCCCAAAGGTCCAGAAAACCATCTGACATAACAATTACCACATACAGGTAAAAGGTTTGTCCCATGGGGAAGGCACAGTATGGAAACACGGACTCCGAAAAATAACAAAAGAATACATAAATAATAGCTAGTCCCATAGTCCGAATGTCAAATGTTAATAAAGTATCACTCAGCATAAGCTGAGCTTCAGTGTGCTGCTGGTACTGTGTCGGTAAAACCTCCCGTGCAGAGTCACCCTGCCAAAGAGGCAACGCGGGCATGCTGCATTTCAGCAAAGGGTGCTTCGGACAGACTCAGGTCCCATCAGCGTCATCACAGTGGTTCCTGATGGGCTTATATGACAGAAATGAAGGAGACTGTTAGAAGAACGAATGCTTCTCCATAAGGGATACACTATGTGTGTGGCTGAAATCCCAGAGGTTGAAGAATAAACCTGCCTGCCCATCTCACACAGACCTGAGAATGAGAATGAAAATAATGGCCTGAAAGGATTGAGGTGAAAGATCCACCATAACAAATGTGGGAGTGAAAGGAAAATGGCCCATGTTAAGCAAAACTCCATGGTCCAAGTCATTTCTGTGCAGAAAGCAAGCCCCTGGGATAGAAGGGATAGACAAACAGAGCCTTGACCTCCTGTTGGAGAATGAAGAAATGACCAAAGATCAGGAGCCAGTGCTACGCGGGATGCAAGACATGGATGTTGTCTGCTGTGAATGCTGGTAGAAAGTGAAGCTGATGTCCCCTGTCAGAGACTGGAACTGATGCAGCGTGGGAATATCAGAGATGTTAGAATCAATGAGCACACTGAATAAGAAGTGAGAGGCTTTAAGGAATTGGCAAAGAAAATTCCTCAATAAACATTTGTCCCACCATAGCACTTTTCTTAAATTAAGGTAAAAAAGGAACTTTTGATGCCACTGAAGGAGGAAATTGTTTTTACAGGTGTGGTTTTCCAGCCCATCACCCTTACTTCCCACACATAGGAAATAGAAGCATGATTTCCTAGTTAACCATTTGATGAAGGTCTTCATCTATGTATGCCCAGCCTGGGCTGACTGGCACTTTATTTTGCTGAAATGAGAGAAGATATATATTTTCTTTATATCTTCTCCCCAGTGCAACTGACCGAATGTTTGTGTCCCTCAAAATTCATGTGTTGAAGTCTTGACCTCAGTGTGATGGTATTAGGAGGTGGGGCCTTTGGGAGACAATTGGGAGGTAATTAGGTCAGGACGGTATAGCCCTTATGAACGGGATTAGTGCCCTTATAAAGGGACCCCAGAGAGTTCCCTTGCACTCTTTTGGCCATGTGAGGGCACAATGAGTAGTTGGCAGTCTGCCACTCAAAAGAGAGTCTTCATCAGAATCCCACTATGCTGGCACCCTGGTCTTGGACATCTCAGCCTCCAGAGCTCTGAAGAATAAATTTCTGTTGTTTATAAGATACCCTGTCTATGGTATGTTGTTATAGCAGCCTGAACTCTGACAATAGATAATATTAACTCTCCACTATGGTCTGTAGCTGAAAACAGCCATGTGGTCTAGGTTACTGTTTCTCCAATATTGCCTGAAGACCATCTGCATCAGCTACCTGCATAGCTGGAATGGGAGACGTTTGACTCCCTTCCCAGACATAATGAAGCAGAATCCACCTAGTGGGCTCACAGATCTCCATTGTTAATCAGAACCTCCTGTTGATTTCATGTATTAGCTTTGGGAATTTCATGTCTATCTGAGAAATATTATTACATATACCAGAAAATTGGTATTTAGCTTGCAAACTGCTATAATGGCAACATATAAATATGACATCTGTTTATATTTTCTACATTTTGTGGATAGGAACTGTTAACTTCTAACTTCCCCAAAAGGGCACCAAAACAACCCGTTGATATAGTAAAGCTGAGTTTACTGCTTGCTGCAGCAAGGAATCCACTAAACCATTATGACAGCATCTAAATAGCATCTGAGGGGAGTTCTATGGTTTTGGTGAGGGTTGAGTTTCTGTTTTAAGATAAGTCTTTTCATGCTGTTAAGAATAGCATGAAATAATTAGGATTACGTAAAGTGCATGCATTATAGTTTGGAACCGGTGTGTGCAGCAAAAGGAGACTTTGAAGAAAGTCTCCAAGAATAGGCCCTTGTTTGGTGAGAAAACAGTTATTTACTGAGACTAGTTAAGAAATCTATTGCCTGAGATGAGGATAAGGACCCAGTTGACAAGTCTATTCTCCAGATAAATAGATTTTTGAGAAGATCCAGATACCATAAACATATTTGTAAGTTTATCATCTCAGCAAAGATTTCCTAGAATAGAAAAATTACATTTAGACAGTCAAAGGTTAAAGTCTTGCTAATGTGGACAGTGAGCTGTGTAGTTGCAGATGCTTTAAGTTATTCAAATTGGGAGTCAGAGTTGCCTGTGTCTTATTAACTCTATGGAATGTTCTGTTGGCTCTGTATCAGCGTCAGTGGAGGACGACCCAGACTGCAATTTCAGGAAGGAAATCAGACCTGAACCTGGCTACTCAGAGATGCTGTTCCAACTGGGGTTAAGCAGAAATACATAGAAGACAGGATATGCTTCATTGCATCTCTCAGGCCTAATGTCTGTGGTAACAGGATAAAGGAAATTGAAATGTTTGGTCTCTGATTTCTCTGTGGGAAAGGCTGGAGAATATTTCATTTTTGAAATGTGCTACTGGTCAAGGATTTGCTTTGTCACATCACTAGTGTGGCTGCAAATTTCAAGGTTGATATATTTTTTAAGCAACATCATCACCCAAACCTGGTACACTTTATTTATCACTGCCTGTGAACTTGGATGGACAAGAGCAATCTTGGTTTATTTTTTGTTGCTATAAAAAAAAACCTGAGGCTGTGTAATTTAGTTCAGAAAGAGGTTTATTTAGCTCACGGTTTTGCAGGCTGTGCAAGAAGAGTGGCAGCAGCATGTGCTCGGCTTCTGGTGCGGCCATTTGTGCTGCACTGAAGCATGACAGGGAAGTTCAAAGGGGAAGTGGGAACATGCAAGTGCAAAGAGAGACCGCACCTGATGGGCTTCCTGCCTTTATAACAACCCACTATCCAGGGAATTAATTTGTTTCTCAAGAACCAATCCAGTCTTAGGAGAGCCAGAACTCACTCACTACCCTGAGCCAACACCTCCCACCACACTGGGGATCAAATTTCAGCATGAGATTTGGTGGGGACAAACTATATCCAAACCACAGTAGTAGCTAAGCATATTTTTGAGAAGGGAAATAAACCAACGTAACTAATCAGCTAACTTCAGAGTAGGCTTGGTAGGTAAACTTAAGTAATATTTGGTCCTCACTTATTTCATAACTCTAGGTCATAACATCAAAGAACCATTAATTCACAAAGGCGTGACCTGTACTCCACATGTCTGAACTTTGAATAGTAGTTACAAAGGAAAAACAGAGTGTACTTGGAGCATGTGTCTATGTAGGTGGCTATAGGATTTTCTTATATTCCGGAGACCTTCTGACCTACATGAGGATAGCAGCACCTTGATGAATCCTGGATGTGGCAGCTGAGATAAACAGGATGGCAAAGAACAAAATTGCTGGAAAGTGTTTGCAGGAACACCACTTCCCCAAGTTTTTATGTTATGGTACACATAGAAAGTAGTGGTATTTATAAAATATACTGATCAGGTTCAGGAATTTCTGCCCTGAGAACAGGAGAATCAATAGCTCAACAAACCTATGAGCGTTCAAGAACTCAGTTTGGAAAGCTATGATCTAGAACAAAAGAACTTCTCTCTGGATCTGCATCCACATTCCATCATCAGAGAACAGGAGAGGAGATAGAATCTCAAGTTCAAGAACATTCACGGAGCCCGATTTTTAGGTGGAAAATGGTAGCTTGATTGCTTTAAAAATGACATAGCTGGAAGAAAGGCTCTGCTTCTGGTTGATTGGGTTACTTTTTTTTTTTTTTTTTAAGTTGGCCTTTCTCTATCACTGGAGAGGTGAGAAGGAAATTCCATTGCTGTAGTGGGCTTAGGGAACAGGGGAAAACTTTGCCTTGATCTTACATCTGCTGAATAAAAGAAGAAACCCCTTTGTGGCCATTGAAATTTCATTTGGTTTGGGGGATTAAGGCCTCAGCTTGTCATCTAAGTTGCCATTGTTTGGTGCAAGATCAAATGCACAGCTGGATAGTTTGGGAAAACTGAAGCTAGAGCTCCATGTCCTCACCTTCTCACCAAACAGTGGCTTTTACAAGCAAGCACTCATTGCTGCTTGGGTTCGGGCGGCGTGCAGAAGGAGCACTGATGCCTACGTCTCCGAGGCTTGACCCAGGGAGGAGACGTCATGTGATTACCAATAAGCTTTTTTAAACCGAGAGCCCGTGGGATGCCACCATCACTGACAATGGCTACTTGGGTTTTCATGGCTTGGAGAAGATAATTGCTGTTCATTGTGCCCATTGAGCAGACACAATTGTGGGCATACAAGAAACAGCATATAGTAATCCTTGGACTTCATTATACGCATATTCTTTTTTCCTTTTTAATTACAGTAGTCTTCTGTGACATAAGTGGCACTTCTGTTACTCTCCTGAAGGAGGACCCTCTGAAGCACCCTCGAGGACAGGCACTTGCTCTGCACAGACTTCCCTGTTTGGAGAGCCGTCTGTGCATCCAGCTTCCCACTCTCCCCAGGCACCAAACAATGGGGTTCTGTCTAAGGCTTGTTGAATTTGTCAAACCGGGACAGTAAGGAATTGAATTCTATGACAGCAAGTGTTTTTAGAAACAAAAAAATGAAGGTCAAACTTGGGTATTCTAATTCATTTTCTTCAAAGTAACTAGACGTGGTAACAAAGATCTCTCTTTTTCTCCTAGACACACACAGAGACCACACTTAGTGAGAAACAACATTAAAATTGCTAGAGAGTCTTACACAAATTTCTATAAAAGCAGGCTTTGAAGCTTCAAGTCATTGCACTGTCCTCAGTCCATGATATTTGATTCCCTTTTCTTTACATACAATTTCAGCAAGTAAATTTAGTATATATCTACACACACATATTTATACATTTTAATTCACACAAAAATCCTGTGAGTTAGGTGTAATGATTAATTTTACTTGACTGGGCCACAGACTGCCCAGACATTTGGTTAAGCGTTATTCTGGGTGTGTCTGTGAGGGTGTTTTAGGGTGAGATTGACATGTGAATTGGCAGACTGGATAGAGAAGACTGTCCTCCCTACATTGGGTGGGCTTCATCAGTCAACTGAAGACCTGAACAAATATCTGAGTGAGAAGGAATTCCCCTGCCTAAGTGGCTGATTGGGATGTTGGTTTTTTCCTGCTTTCAGATTCTAATTGAAAAAAATGGCTCTCCATGGATCTCAAATCTGCCAGCTTTTGGACTAGAACTCACAACATCAGAAGCCTCTCCTGGTTCTCAGGCCTTTGGATTCTCATGAGAAGTATACCACTGAACTCTCCTGAGCCTGCAGTTTGCCAATTGCACAAGTCAATTCCATATACATATACACACACACATACATATAAGAGTGTGTGTGTGTGTGTGTGTGTGTTTCTCTGGAAAACACTGACTAATACAGTGGTATTATTCTTCCCATCCTAAAGGGCTCAAAAAGGCTTTATGGCACCCTAAAGTCACGTAGCTAGCAAGCTACATCTAGTATTCAAATTCAGTGATTTTCCCATTTCACCACAGCTGCCGTGATATCAAAGCCCCAGCCCCTCTACTGTTAAAGTGTCCAGACCATGTGACTCTCTGCAAACCTGGTACAAATGCAGGGTTCCCTGAAGGTAAATGTCTACAGTCCAACAACTCCACTCTCCCCAGGCATCTCCTTTAGAAACACACACCCCTACTCATCAAGAATGATTGATTTGTCTTCTCAATATCTGCATTTTCCATGAGCATGTGTCCAGCTCTTACTCATAAATCCTCAAACACCACCTCTAAACATAAGAGAGGGGCCCCACTTCCTCACCCCAGAGGAATCCCAAGCCCTGACTGGGCACAAACATGCTTACTAACCTCATGCACACAGTTACCACATGATTCATAATCCAAAATAAGACCCTCTGGAGAAGAGAGTGGAGAAGTGCTATAAATCCCAGCACTAGGACAGCAGATATAAATGGTGGCTCTCCTGGGTAGACTGGGAAATACGGTCATCCTATTTATACACCTAACGCCTATTGAACATCATTTTAGCAAAGGCCATGGCTTTAGCATCCCTGAAATAGAGGATCAGCATGTTCTGAAAATCGACCCTCATATTTTCTCCTTTTCTACCTAAAAAATTATGTACCAAATTTCAGGTGGTGTTGCTCTAAGGACTTAAGATTCATTTTTAACAATCCAGTCAAAATTCATGTGTGTGACATACACACACTTGTTTCTTTCTATCCCCTTTAAGTTCAAGGAAAGTGTTGTATCTGTAGAAGTTGCTTTGGATTATTAGAAAATCATCAATTAAAGATAAATGGTCAGGAAAGAAATTTCAGGACCTGCCCATTCAGGAAAGCATGTATAATTGGGTGAACCTAAAACTTCTCATGGAGTTGTAAGTCTTCCTCATGCTCCCCAGGCACCTGGTCAAGGCTTCTGGTGCCCTGTGTCTGAGATAGGGTGGAAAAAATTTCCTCGCCTATTTTTTATCCTGCCTTCGAATGTGAGAATAAACAGGGCTAAAATCAAACATCAATAATTTATTCAAAAGGTTTAAATTTCAAAAAGAGGATTGACTTATTAGAACCAATTTTGGCAGTAAGAGTGAAAGTTGTTGCTGTTGTGTTGTTTTGTTTTGTTTTTACATTGTACAAAGAAAATAAAATGAATATAATTCAATTTCTCAGTTCCAAACATGTTTCCACAAAAGTCAAGTTGAAATGTTTTTCCATAGTATTTAAAAGAGTACAGTAATAGCACATTAATTAAAAATAGGTCAATGGTCATGACAGATTCCAGAGTACGTCACAGGTTTTACACAGGTGATAATCTATAGGGAAAGTAGAAGCTATTCTAGAAATGATGTTTAAAAAAAGTAGTTATTGATTCAGAAAACAGTCTTGAGTTATATTTCTACATTGTACCATTCACAAAAAAAGTTGTTTGTAAGAAATCAAATAAGTAAATTAGAACTATAGAAACACTTGACAAATATAAAAACAGACAAATATTAAAATATGTTTATTATGTTAGTTTAGAAAAGGGATTCATAATTGAAACAGTAAGACAATATCTATAGAGTAATAAATAATTCCTTTCTCTACATTAAAAGGTAGAATTTTTATATGACTAAAGATGTCATGAAATATTTAAGTACAAAGGAGAGAGTAGGAAGAGAAAATAAAAAGAAATCTTGGTTATTAATAAAAAATATATGAAAGACTCAACAAAAAAACGGGAAGAATGAATGAATAGGAAATTGTCCAAAAAAAAAGAAGAAAAGGAAAAAGGCACACAGAAGTTTACAAAATATATGGAAAAAGAACCCATCTAAGAAGTAAACAGAAAATTTACGTATAAATCTAATCTAAAAAGCAATTTTAGATCCATAGAATTGACAGTTTCAAAGGATTGGCAATGTTTAATGTTGACTACAATGAAAAAACTGCTGTTACTCTCACACAGTACTGGTGGGAATGTAAATTGGTCTTTGGAGAACTTTCGGGTAGATTGCACTAAAATGTTAATGCAAAGATACCCAGCACAAGGCTATCTTTGCATTATTTTGTTTTGTTTTGTTTTGTTTTGTTTTTTGAAATGGAATCCCGCCCCATCACCCAGGCTGGAGTGCAGTGGCGTGATCTCGGCTCACTGCAAGCTCCACCTCCCGGGTTCGCACCATTCTCCTGCCTCAGCCTCTGGAGTAGCTGGGACTACAGGCGCCCGCCACCACGCCTGACTAACGTTCTGTATTTTTAGTACAGACGGTGTTTCACTGTGGTAGCCAGGATGGTCTCAATCTCCTGACCTTGTGATCCACCAGCCTCGGCCTCCCAAAGTGCTGGGATTACAGGCATGAGCCACCACGCCCAGCCTGTAGTATTTGTTTAGCGAAGAGTTGTAAACAACGTAAGTATTGGCCTTAGGTAGAATAGGCTAACTGCTATAATAAATGAAACCAAATGGTAATGACTCAACAGACAGTTTAATTCTTGCTCAGTGACTGTCCTGATAGATGTTTGGTCAATGGGCTGCACTCCTGCTTTTTTTGTTTGGCTCCTTTTATTTTAGGGCTCAGCCAACCTGTGGAGTTTTCTGAGTCTATAGTCTATATCCGGCTGGGGGAGAGGAAAGATCATGGAACAAAAGCCCAAGGGGGTGTAAAGGGGCCAGACCCAGAAGCAGCATCTACAAGGTCTCCACTGGCTAGAATTCAGTCACCTCCATCCAGCTGCAGAGCATGCTGGGAAATGTGTCCATGGCCAAGGGAAGTAACGTTCGGTGAACTCTAAGCTGTCTGTGCCTCAGTGTCTAACAGGAGAGAAACATCTAACTGTAGGACAACATTCCATACATAGAGATTGAGGTGAATGTACATGTATCCTTTCAAGTCAGAAATAAAAATGAAAACGCAGAAATAAAGAAAATGATGCCATTTACTGTAAAATAACAACATCACTATCATATTTATTTAGAGACACATGAATGCATAGGACACAGTGAGTAAGGACGTACTCGAATGCAGTGGTCCCCAACCTTTTTGGCACCAGGAACTGATTTCGTGGAAGACAATTTTTTCATGGACTAGGTTGGGTGGATGATTTCAGACTAGGGTTGGGGGATGGTTTTGGGATGATTCAAGCGCATTACATTTATTGTGCACTTTATTCCTATTATTATCCTACTGTAATATATAATGAAATTATTATACAACTCACCATAATGTAGAATCACTGGAAGTCCTAAGCTTGTTTTCCTGCAACAAGATGGTCCCATCTGGGGGTGACGGGAGACAGTGACAGATCATCAGTCATTAGATTGTCATAAGGAGTGTGCAACCTGGATCCCTTGTGTGCACAGTTCACAATAGGGTTTGCACTCCTATGAGAATCTAATGCTGCCACTGAACTGACAGGAGGCAGAGCTCAGGCAGTGATGCTTACTCGCTGCTCACTTCCTGCTGGGAGGCCCAATTCCTCCTGCTGGGCGGCCCAGTTCCTAACAGGCCACAGACTGGTACTGCTCTGTGGCCTGGGGCTTGGGGACCCCTGCCCTAATGGGTAGCAAAGGTTATCTCAGAGACTTTGTTGGGATTCAGACTGTGGTCAAAGGGAAAAGGAGAGTGTGCACATAGAAGTGATATTTGAATAGTTTTCAATAAAATGAGTGTGTTTGTTCATTACTAATATAATAAAAAATAAGGTTGATAATGAAGATGGTGTTCTATAGCTCTGATTTTGGGGGAATTTTGAGGCCATTGGGAAGTGATATGTGGATTTTTTCTTTTTCTTTTTTTATTAAAATTTTATTTTTATTTTAAGTTCTGGGGTACATGTATAGGAAGTGCAGATTTGTTACATAAATAAACATGTGCCGTGGTGGTTTGCTGCACCTATCAACCCATCATCTACGTATCAAGCCTAGAATGCATTAGCTATATTTCCTAATGCTCTTAAGAAACAACAGATGTTGGTGAGCTTGAGGAGAAATAAGGACACTTTTACACTGTTGGTAGGAATGTAAACTAGTTCAACCATTGTGGAAGACAGTGTGGAGATTCCTCAAAGATCTAGAACCAGAAATAGCATTTGACCCAGCAATCCCATTACTGAGTATATACCCAAAGGAATATAAATCATTCTATTACAAAGATACAGGCATGTGTATGCTCACTGAAGCACTATTCACAATAACAATGTCATAGAATCAACCCAAATGCCCACAATGATAGACTGGATAAAGAAAATGTGGTACATATACACCATGGAATATTATGCAGCCATAAAAAGGAATGAGATCATGTCCTTTGCAGGGACATGGATGGAGCATTTTCCCTTTTTTTAACAGCCTTTTTCTCTTTTTTCTCCCATACACAAGACTGTTAAAACAAGTGCCTCAAAGATAAGTTTTGCTTCCTATTACACCACAATGTTTCTCAAAATATTGTTTCTAGAACTCATCTGAGCTTCTATACCTGTGGTTTCCAAACTTCAGTATGCCGCAGAATCATAGGGGGGCTTATTAACACAGATTTTGAGTCTCATTCCACCAAAGTTGTAGATTCAGTAGTTGGGGATGCACACAAGAATTTGCATCTTCAACAAGCTCTCAGGTGATGCTGGTGCCACTGACCTGGAATAACACACTGAAAACCATGTCGCATAGAAATGTGCATGTTCTTTGCTTTAGGTGTTTTGCTTGTATACCAGCAGCTATGCTTTCATGAAGGTTATTTACTTCCATTACATCTGTATGGTATAAATACCACATAACAGTATTTTTCTCAGCATCTCTTCCCAACTACCTGTTCAGTGACATCACCTTGATAGGTTGAAATCAGCCGAAGCACGATGTTTACAGCATGGAAATCAGCAAATGCTACAAAGTCAGGGTTCCCCTACTACCTCCCACAAGAGACAGTTGTTAAACATTTACTAACACACTGTTGATTACACAAAACCATCATTGCTGCATAACTCTTTAATATGCATGTCCGGGGTTCAAATGGGTGCTGGCTTTCTGGCTTAGACACCCTAAATTATCCTTACTTCACCTAGAAAGGAGGCTGTTGTCTGGCTAGGATATGTTTCTGAGCTTGGTAAAGCACACTTTCTTGAAAAAAAGGAAGGGAAATAAACACCGAAGCCCCTCCAGTTTGGGGTGCTGGGGAGTTCTCTTTCTGCACAGTGTGGACAGGGGCACGGTAGGAACAGCCATATTTGTTACTGTGGTCTACACATCTTCTTCACCATATCATAGAAATGTAAGTGAACTATCAGGGATGTCCATGCAAGCCTTCACAGTGCTCATCTCAAAGCCAGTTCTTCCCAGGTAAACCTGTCTCTGCTTTCATTTTCTTGGCTCTCTCTACCTCTTTGCATTTTAATAATTGCTGAGCACAAAAGCATTGCTCTAATACCAATACTAATGTTTCTGGCTCACTGGCCGAATAAGATGATGAAAGGCTTTTTAAGGTCCAGGAGAAAGATCCTACCTGGGTGTGGACATCAGACAGCTCAGACCAAATCCCAGTTCACTCACTGTCTACACCATGGCATTGGCCAAGCGATGGATCTTCAGTTTCCTCCTGTGTAAGATGAGGATAATAGGACCTAACTCAAGACCTGTGGCAACTGGGATAGATCATTTAAAAATAAGCTAGTAGAGAAGCTGGCTACCTTAAAATAAGCTTCTTACTATTGCCAAAATATATACTAGAGTATCTTCTTTTGAGAAACTCAGGAGAATAATTTTCTGAAGAATGAAATTAGGATAGCCCCTAGCTGCTTCTGAAACCTGAATGCTAAATCCCATTGTAGTATTTAAGTTGCCCAGCTTTATTCCTGTGTAGTATTAACTTTCCATGTATAAAGTTATAGGAAAGAGCTCCTTGCTGGGGGTCTGGCTAATACCTGTTTGTGTCTGAGCCCTGACACCTGTGAGCATCAATAATCACCTTGTTCACTAGCATTATTAAAGGAGAAATGTGCCTATGAGAAATCCAGAAGGTCTGCTCTATTTATTTGGGAAGACAGAGAATGCCTTCTCGCATCTTGACATTTTAATGACAGGATAATACAGTATTATCCAACTCAACTTGTCCTGACTCTTTCTGCTTAGGTTCAGCAGGAAGAGCCCACTGAACACCAGGAATACAGCTGCATTAGGCTGCTCTGCATGCTCTGTCCAAATCAGGTTTGGAGACACCCAAAGCATTTTTCCTTAGAGATCGCATTCCTGTTTTGAATCTGAGCCCTCATATTCTAGAGCTGGCACAGACAGTAGAAATCGCTCAGCCCAACCAGATCATTTTAAGGAGGAAGGAACAAAGCAGAGGGCAGGGATAATCCCTCCCCTCCCATCACAGCTAGGGAGCAGCCGAGCCAGCATTTCACTCCAGGCATCAAAACAATAGTAAACTTCAAAATTTTGTCAGCCTTGTTCAAATTTCTAGAAATTAGTACTGGGATTTTTACATCAAACAAAGTAAACTCTTAGACTGAGAAAAGCTAAGACTAATGTCAAGAACCATAAAGGTCTTACAAATTGTATATCCTGGTAAACTTTTCGAGAATATAGATAGTAATGATTATAATAATATTAACTGATAAGCCTATGCACTTTACATATCATATGTACTGTACAAATATATTTGTTATACTGCTCTGGGCTCATTCTATACAATAATACACCTTAATTTTCACAATAATACATAAGCTATGTATGATTATTTCTATTTTACAGAGAAAAAGATACTAGTAGAAGTCTACAGAATTGAAACATCAGGCTGGTTAGTGGGAGAGCCAGGATTTGAACTTGGCATTTGTTGGAAGCCAGAGCCCATTCCTTTCTTCTGAACTGTCAAGGACAAACCTTTCCATGACTCCCCTCGGAACTCCATCTCAGAGTGAGATCTGTGCCCAGGCAATGCCAATCTTTCGTTTCGATTGTCATCCTGCCTCCTTGCCTTTCAGGCAGCAGACAGCATCCTATTACTCATAGAGCCTGACTTTGAAATGAGTTCAAATATCCCAAACATTTCTGAGGCATGCAAGGTCTTTCTGTTTAAAAGATTGTATGCTTAATCACTTCCATGAGGCTGGGACATCTTGCAGAGGACACGCCAGCTGAAGTCAGAACACAGATAAAACCTCAGAAACCAGAACAAGGGTCTCTAGGGACCAGGGTGTGGAGTGAGAGATTGGACTGCAAAGGGGAATTGGAAAATTTCAGAACATCTTGATACAAATACTCTGCATTTTTATTGTATTATTCGTCACAGGACTATTTACATGTGTCAAAACTAATCAAATTGTACACTTAAAAATTAATGAATTTTATTGCATGTAGATTATGCTTCAATAAAGTTTATTAAAAACAGTCTTCAAAGTTATAATCCTTAGGCTATAATTCTTAACTGCCTTTGAAAATCCAAAAAGTATGCCTCTGTTACAGTCAATATTTCTGCAGAAAGTAGATGGCACACCCAAATGAGAGAATTTTAGTATAATTCAGTAAAGGGATTGTTTATAAAGAAGCAGGCAAGGTGTAGGGTGAGCACGAGAACAGTCTAATTTCCTGGGCTAGAAACATCCTAGAGCTGCCAAACCTTCCAGCCTGAGAGGAGAGAGGTGGGAGAAGTTGAGCCCCCAGAGAGGTCAGCAGTGTGGGAAGGCCACTAAGCAGGGGTGGGGGCCTCAGGACAGTCAAGAGATCCAGCCGGACCCTGAGCCCCTCAGAGAGAGGACAAAGGCATAGAAATATATATGTGCAAAGTTATTAGGTGTTACAAAAATTAAGTCACTAATTATTAGATTGCGATGAGTTAAAGACATGTATTGCATTCCTTTAAGGAGCCAGTACATACAGACATAAAATTTAATACATTACTAACAGCATACTGAAAATAATTTGTTTTACACAAAAGAAGACGTCAAAGGAGAAACAGAGAAACAAATAAGATGAATAAACAAATACATACACACCTGACCCTTCTCTAACTCTCCTTATGCGGGTGCTCCTCAATACCCAAGTTCAACCTGAAGCCAGAGGCCCCGGAGGCAGTCCCTAAGGGCGTGTCCTGGGCACGGGCTGGACTCAGAAGGAGGCAGAAGGGTCTGAAAGGCAAACAGAGGGTGGCCAGCATGGTCTCGCTGAGCACCTGCCGCTATTTGATTTCCAATGCTCTGGGGGCATCAGCTCTCCCCCAACCCCCTACCCACCTCTTTCTAGTCCTGCCTTTAGTGCAAAGGTGTGAGGGGCGCTCATTTCTCTGATACCGTCCATTCAGGATTTGATCAGGACAGATCAGTGGGTGTGGGATTTCCCTAAGTGGGCCCTCGGCCCCATGATCCCTTCAGAAGGTGACCACAAGAGCCAGGAACCTCCTCTGCAGGGAACAGCTCCTCATGGGCATGGATCACGAGTGTGAGGCCACTGCTGCTCACCAGCTTCCAAGATCAGAGCCGCTGCGGTGCCAGGATTTTTAGATACAAAGAGATAGAGAGATTGCTTTGGAAGTCAGTGTCATCCATGGTTCCATTCATTCTATGACACTTAAAACCTATCCATCAACAATCCTAGTGGCTCCACAAAACACATCCAGAAAATGGCTTCCTCTAATCTCCTCCATGGCTTCTAGTTTAAGTGAAATCCCCATAATTTCTTACCTCAATGATTGCAATCACCCCTTGATCAACCCTGAGCCTCTCTATCCCCCAACCTCCTTAATTCTATTCTCAACAGGACAACCTGTGGAATTCATTCAGAATGAAAATCCAATCACGACACTTCTGGACTCAAAAGCTTCCCTTAGCTTTTCATCTCACACAGACACAGAAGCTGAAATCCTCAGAATGGTTCATCAGGCATTTTTAAAAAATTTTTTCGTAGAGTCAGGGTCTCACTATGTTGCCCAGGCAGGTCTGAAATTCTTGGTCTCAAGCTATCCTTCCTGCCTTGGCCTCCCCAGTAGCTGGGATCACAGGTGGGAGCCACTGCACTGGCCACCAGAACTGATGCGTGATGGAGTGTAAGCCATACCCACACCATTACACTTCAGTTCTCTCTCTGGCCTCATCACTTACAGCTCCCTTCCCCACTCCTGCTGCTCCATCCACACTGCCCTCCTGGCTATTTCTGGAGCATCTCAGGAACGTTCCTGACTCAGGGCTTTTGCATTTGTTGTTTGCTCCAGCCTTACAGAAAGAGTAGCTCTCACCTACCTCTTTCAGGCCTTTTCTCCAGTAATGTAGGCAGAAGTGCTTTGTATATTTACTTGTGTCATTAATTAGAGCATGACCCTCCTCTCCAGTACAAATTTTAAAAAGCCACAGATGTCTTCTATACAAATTCATGAACTTCAGGGATCCCTAGAAGTGTATTCCCTTAGTTTCAAATGATTTCAGTAAAGCATAAAATCATAAAGACATGTTACATTCACAGAAACACACACATACACAGTTGCGTGTGTGTGTGTGTGTGTGAGGCTTCCTGAAACCTTGCCCAGAAGCAACTACTCTCATCTTCATAACAAAAGTGAAGGGGAAAAGCCTGACTCACTCTACAGAAGTGCTTTCCAGGCAACTATTCATAAATACCTGAATCAATAGCAACCTCAATGATTGGGTAATGTTTCTCAGTATAAGTCTTCTTGTTTCCAAAGAAACTTTCTTTTTCAGTAGCTCTCTGCAGCTGAGCAAATGCTAAAAGCCATTGGTGAAACCTATTACCTGACGCTAATAGGGTTTGAGAAAGAAGCAGGCAGTGTTACTAATATCCTCATTCTGGACTCTGAGATAAGAGCCCTTTCTATGCTGAGCTTTGTTGTGAGTGAAATTTCTCATCCGTGCTGCAGATAAGATGTCCCCGCTTGTTGAAAGCATTCCTGAGCTTCCATTTAACAGGTTATGAATGGAGCTGTCTGTGCTGCAAGCTCTGAGAAGCTGTTTATCACCTTCTTCCCCAGACGCTCAGTCACCTCTGCTTTTTTATCTTCCCTGAGTCCTGAAACCATAAGTGTGATTGCTTCTCCTTCACCTTCCATACACCCACCCTATAGGTGGGGGCATTCATCTGAAAGGTGTTCTACTTGGGGCCACCAAGATGAGGACCCCTTCCTGCAGTTACCCAGGAGGCTCTGGTGCTGGCCTCTGGATGATGCAGTGTTCTCTGCATGATGCTGAGGCCTGGACCTTGCTGTGAGATAAGAAACAGTGACCATGAACTAACGCATTAAATGAACACAGGATATCATGCCTTTAATTAAGCAATTTCCGCGGCATGCATTCCCACTGGCCACTCTCCACTCCAGGCTGACTTGGAGGATTAGTTTGATATTCATAAAAAGAGATGTTCCCAGTGAGCAATTCTATCAAAATGGGTTCTTGTCTTTTCTATTTGTCCCTACGCACCATCCTGCCCCACATCCAGTGGCTTCCTAGCTAGTCTGTTTCCATCTCACTTTCTTCAAAAGCACCCCCTACCCACAGGCAGGATCAGTCTCCTGGGGCATTTCCCATCATGGGGTGTTAGTGGAGACCACAGCACGGGCACACAAGGGCAGAGGCCACGGCTGCCAGACACCTAGACAATTACCTTCATCCTTCTCCATAGTAACTTTTAATGTGTTTGTCCTTTTATGACAGCCCTCTTGGTGTTATGCTGTATTGAGTTGCTGAGCCACCATTCCCACTGTTGGGCTGAGGTGTCAGAGGTTAGAGATCATTGAACAATTTGTATCCTCAGGCCCTTGCTCCTCAGGACCGTGTCTTATCTGTAATAGTTTCTCAGTAAGTATTTGTTGTAAGGGTAGATGTGTATCCAGTGGATTAAGTGAGCTAAACTCAATGAGGGGACAAATATAAAAAGCTTGATTTCTTTCTCCAGCCTGTGCCAGATCTCAATTATATATAATTATTTTAGATAATTAAGAGTCATCGTCAGCTATTTTAAAAGACTAGTACTGTCTAATTGGAACCTTCCAGTCCAGGGAGCTGTTCCTCTCCTGGAGCCTTGGAGGAAGGAGGAGTGCGGTCTCTTCCATCTTTCCTCCTCCTCCTCTCTCCCCGGCTTTACGCTGCCTCTGGATGCTCCAGGATCTGCACAGAAAGCTGGGAAAACACAGCAATGGAGGCAGAGTCCCGAACTGACTGCTGGCATTGGCCATTCTCTCTTGCCACCCGGATGGAGCATGGGAGCCACTCTGGGGGTTGAGGGTGGGATCCATGCCTTAGCTGGCCTCCCACGGCCCTGCTTCCTGGTGGAGACTCATGCCTCCTCACCATGGCAAGACACCGGCCACAGGCTGCCTACTGTGCCCACCATCCCTGCCCTGACACCTTGACGGCTCTCCTCGACTCACTAATGCGAATTCTCCAGGCATGAAACAGAAACCAGGCAGGTATCACTCTTGACATTGGGTGCACTTATTAAAAGGACATAACTCCTGTCTTTAAAGTGTTTTTACTTGGTTGGGGCATTAGGCACATGATCAGACCATTACAGTAGACTGTGATCCACATTGTGATGATTATAAATGTGGGTCTGGGGAGACGAAGGAGGTCACTAACCATAATGGAATTCCCATCGGACACACTGGCTGCCAAGATCTTGAAATGCACGCTTTACACAGCTTGGCAAATCACCACTTCTCCAAGCTCCCTGAACCCCTTCTCCCTAGCCCCACAGCCCCTTGTCTTTCTCCGCTACCTGCCTTGGAAATTCCAAACGGCACCTAAATCCACCAACTAATGGGTACATCCTGGTACTGCACAGGCCTCTGGGACCCAACATCAGGACAAACGCTGTGGTCTATTCTGATTATGTGGTTCCTGGGCCTCAGTGGCTGATAGATATTTTGAACATCACTCTTGAACCTAACCCTATTCTGAGGGGCTTGGGAGCCTGTGCATTTTCTACCACTGCCCCAGGCAAGAAGTATGGTGGGACTGTGTTCCATCCTGTTTCGTCTTCAAAACATCCTTCTGGAGAGTTGCACGTCCTCACAGAGACAGGGGCTTTGTGAAATACACCATCAAGCACAAATGAGAACACGTGGCTTCCTACACTTACAACAGGTAAAAGGCCACAGGATAAAGAGCCCTGGGGCCGTCCTAAGGGATGCTGTCCTCCTCTGCAGCCTCCCCTCCATTAGTTCCAGGCAGTCTTCTTTCCAGGTGTGGGCTCGTTTTCTCTAGATGTGTGATTTCATCTCTCAAATTCATAACTGGAAACATTTTTCCATTTCTAGTTTCTGGGAGATTTTTTATTAGCAGGGCTGGCACCAAAGGGCTTCTGCTTAGCTCCCAGCTAACCAAGAAACCCATCGGGAACGTGGTCTCCAAGACACCTGACAGTGAGCCCTGATTATCCTGACTGCACGAGGAGGCGGTGAGCAAAAGGACTGCCTTCCATCCCGTGGGTCCTTGAGATCAGGAGGCGGTGAGCAAAAGGACTGCCTTCCATCCCGTGCGTCCTTGAGATTAGGAGGCGGTGAGCAAAAGGACTGCCTTCCATCCCGTGGGTCCTTGAGATTAGGAGGCGGTGAGCAAAAGGACTGCCTTCCATCCCGTGGGTCCTTGAGATTAGGAGGCGGTGAGCAAAAGGACTGCCTTCCATCCCGTGGGTCCTTGAGATTATTCACTTTTTACATGGAGGCCCAGGAAGGTGAGAGGCTCACCCGAGTTTTCATAGGAAGAGAAAAAATGAATTCCAGTCCTCCTGGTTCTTTAGGATTTGGGAGAGGAAGATGGGCCCCAAATGATGCTACAATTTTCTTCTTATTTTAAACATAATGCAGACTAAACATGAAATTTGGAAAGCACAAAAGAATGAAAAAAAAAAACTTGTTAAGAGATAGATTAAGGAGATTATTAAGAGACATATAATGATATAGATATTAAATGGGCATGGCTTATTAAGATAGATTTAAAAGGATATTCAGGTCATTCAGTTTTTGAATTTTTTTCCGTGTTTCAGATTATAGATCCTCTGCTTGTATTCCTATTTGAATGTATTATGCTTTCTTTCTATTTGTTTTGCTTAGTTAGATCTGTCAGGGTTTATATGCTTTATTATTTTCCTTAAAGATACAACTCTTGATATTTACATATTTCACATTTCTTTTTTTCTAATTTGTTAATGCCTGCTTTTGTCTTAAATATATTCTTCAACTTTTTTTCATTAATTTAATATTGTTCTCTTACCAAACATCTGAGTTAAATGTTTTATTCATCATTAAGGCTTAATAATAAAAATACTTAGGGTTATAACTGTAACTTGGAGTAGAATATTTACGCTTCTACAATGTTTATGCATAATAGCCTCAAGGTTATTATTTTTTAAATAGTCTGTATTAATTTTTTTAAATCCTTCTTTGGTCCAGGAGTGATTCCAGAGGCAATTTTTATATTTTTAAAATCTCTAATGATTAAGACTTTTGTTTGCCCTTTTGTTATTAATATTTTCATTTACCCATTTTTGAATTATTAATTTCTATTCATCTTTTAGTTGGCTACGATATTGTTTAGTTTTCAACAATAATTTCTGAATGATCTTGTTTCTTAATATTTTTAATTTCTGTTATTGAATTTGTAATTCCTTCTATTAGTTTTTTATTATTGCCAATAGAAATAGAAATTACCACTAATTTAGCAGCATAAAAGAAGAAACACTCATCATGTCAGTTTCTGTGGGTCAGGGGCCCCAGAAGCGTGGCTCAGCCAGGTCCTCTACCCAGGTTCTCCCAAGGCTGCAGTCAAGGCGTCTCCATGGGGCTGGGGCTCATCTGAGGCTGGAGCGCCTCACCATTTCCCATGGCTGTTGCCAGGATTTGTTTCCTTACACCTGTAGAAGTCTTGGTGGTGTGCTTTTTATAAAGCCAGCAGGAGAAACTCTAGAAAGGGGCAAGACCTCCTTTTAAGGATCTTCACCTAATCAAGACAGGCCCACCCACAATACTCTCTATAAACTCAAAAACAACTGATTTGGAACTTTAATTATATGTGCAAAATTCCTTCCCCTCTGCTATCTAACACAATAGGATCCTGTGCGTGATATCTCACCATAGTCACAACCTACCCTCTCCAACTAACACATCTGGGGCAGGAGGTCAGGGGATTACAGAGGGGAACAGGAACTAGAGGCCATTCTAGAATTCTGCCTACTTCATTCCTTATTTTGCCCATTTCCACTGTAATATGTCTCTCGTTTCGTGTCAGCTTTGTCTCTTCCTTTGGCATTTTATACCAGTTTTATAGGTCCCATACATTTCCTTAAATGTTGATGAATATCCTTAGCCCACACTAAGAGAGTAAAGAACATGTCTGTTCTGGCCCTAGCAGGATTCCTCTCTCACACAATTCTCCCGATTCCCACCATAGTTCCTGCGTTGCTCTTACCCAGATATGCCTTATGGAAAAGGCTCCTCCATGTTTTAGACTTCATCTTACTAGTCCCAGCTAATCTTTGACTATTGATTGTGTACTACATAAAGATATTTCTAAATCCTGTTTCAAGCTTGCCAATTTAGTTGTACACAAATATGAGGCAATTTTCAGTAGATATGGCCAGACAGGTGAGTTTTCTCTGCAGCCATAACCTCTCTATCAAGTTTCATGGAAGTACATCAGCATATAGATTGGCTTTTATCATATGCAAACACAGAGCAGCATTGCTACCTGCATTCGGGGCTCAATGGAATTCCAGCTCTGTCTATTTGGTGCCCCATTAATACTCTGCATTAAAAGCTTATATGAGGCAAAAGCAGTAATATTCTAGCCACAAGAATGACCTGACTATAAAGATGAACCAAGTGACCAAGAGCTTTTTTTAAAAATTTTATTATTATTATACTTTAAGTTTTAGGGTACATGTGCACAATGTGCAGGTTTGTTACATACGTATACATGTGCCATGTTGGTGTGCTGCACCCATTAACTCGTCATTTAGCATTAGGCTAATACCTGAACATAGACACTTAGCAAGTAAGCTGAGTTGCTATTCCTAATGATGAAGCCCAGAGGGCTCCCCAGCTACTTAACTGTGTTCATATAAGGAGGAGGAATGTCTCCAAAACATCTTAGATAATTCATGTATCTCGAATACAACAAATTTCACTGATAAAAACAATTTTTGACCTCTTTTTCAAGTAATGGCAGATTTGGTAATTCAAAGTTACCCATTTACTGTAAAGAAAGTAGAAAAGCTGGAAATATATATGTTTTTTAAGTGTCTTCGTGGCATTAGAAATTTGTAAGAAAGTAAAAAATGTCCCGGGTCCAGATTATGGAGAAAACAGATATGCAAAGGGCTAAAAGCTCAACTTCTCGAGCCACTTCTCCTTTAGGAGTTTGGTCGATATGGAAAAAGTTGGCTCTGAGGGCAAGAAATTGAACAGTCTGTTTGACCAATTCATGTAAGACCATTGGGTCCATAATTAACATGTAGATTACTTGCATTAGAACTCAATGAGCTTTTCACAAGAGTAAGGATGCATCGCACAGAGATACTCTTTATAGGAAGAGAATATCATCCTAGTCTCAAAAAATTTATACAAACAATATTTCAATTTAAAAAAAGCAAGTGAAGAAACAAGACAACATGTACAAGAACTAAAGAGAATACAGGCCAATTATAAAACCACAGAGCTTCCAAGTATTAATCAGACACATATTTTAAAATAATTATGATTACTATGTTACAAAATGCTAAAACAAACAAACAAACACATACACACAAAAAAGGACTGAGAGTTTTGGTAGAGACATTGAAATACTATAAAGATGACATAGCAGATTTATTAAAAAGAAACAAATAGAAAGTTTAAAAATCAAAAATATTATAAGCAAAATTACAAACTCAATGTATGTGATTAACAGCTGATTAGACATACTGAACAGAGAATTAGTCAACACAGAAAAGATAATAAGCAACAAATTAGACAAAATGAAATTAAAATAAATTCATGAAGTAGGAATCCCAGAAGACAAGAGAGAGCAAGTGACAAACTCAATATTTGAGGAGATAATGGATGAAAAAATTTCAAAAGTGAAAAAAGACGTGAAGCAGGAAATTCAAGAATCCATAAGAACCTCAAGCAGAATAAATAAAAAGAATGCACCTTGAAGGCTTTCACAGCAAAACTGCTAAAAAATCAAAGCCAAAGAGGAATTCTTAAAAACAGATTTAAAAAGAGAGATTACTTTCTAATTACTTAAAAAATGGACTGACAGTTGACTTTTCAGTTAAAAAAAGGAAACCAGAAGTGATTAGAGTGATATCTTCAAGGTACTGCAAGAAAGAGCTACAAGGCCGGGCGCAGTGGCTCACGCCTGTAATCCCAGCGTTTCGGGAGGCTGCGGCGGGCAGATCACGAGGTCAGGAGATCGAGACCATCCTGGCTAACGCGGTGAAACCCTGCCTCTACTAAAAATACAGAACATTAGCCAGGCGTGGTGGCGGGCGCCTGTAGTCCCAGCTACTCGGGAGGCTGAGGCAGGAGAATGGCGTGAACCTGGGAGGCGGAACTTGCAGTGAGCTGAGATCGCGCCACTGCACTCCAGCCTGGGTGACAGAGCGAGACTCCGTCTCAAAAAAAAAAATAAAAAAAAAAACTACAAACATGAAACTTTATATTATGTAAGAATTATCCTTCTAGAATGAAGAGATTTTCATTTAAACTGCATCTGAGAGAATTTGTCACTAGCAAACCTGAAAAAAGTAAGTGCTAAAGGTGTCTTAGGGGAAAGAAAATCCTAAGTGCAGAGGTAATGATTCAGATAGGCATGAAGAAGCACAGACATTATAAATATATAGATAAATGTGTCTACACAAAAAAAGTGATTAAAAAAAGTAAAAGAAACTCTTCTGGAGAAAAGGCAAAGTGAGAGGTTACCTCAACTTCTCTTAGGAACCACCATAGCCTTAGTTCTGAAACAAGGACATAGCAAGAAAGAAAAAATTGTAGGTCAATTGCACTGTTGAATACCCATGTAAAAATCCTAAATAAATAATATGAAACAAATCCAGGAATGTATAAAATGATACTATATTACTACTAAGTTACTTGTATTCAACATGCAAGATTTAATATATTAAATCAATTATAATTGATGGCATTAAGATAATCTAGGAGGAAAATCATGATCATCTCAAGAGATGTAAGGAAATGGATAAAATTCAACACTCGGAAGAAAGGAAGGAAGGAAGAAAGAAAAGAAAAGAAAAGAAGGTCAGGAGATCGAGACCATCCTGGCTAACACGGTGAAACCCCGTCTCTACTAAAAAATACAAAAAAAAAAAAAAAAAATTTAGCCGGGCGAGGTGGCGGGCGCCTGTAGTCTCAGCTACGCGGGAGGCTGAGGCAGGAGAATGGCGTGAACCCCGGGGGACGGAGCCTTCAGTGAGCCAAGATCGTGCCACTGCACTCCAGCCTGGGTGAAAGAGCGAGACTCCTTCTCAAAAAAAAAAAAAAAAAAAAAAAAAAGAAAAGAAAAGAAGGAGAAAGAAAGAAAGAAGAAAGAAAAGGAAGGAAGGGGAAAAAATATCTGAGCAACCCAGGAGAAATCCTGATAAAGGGTTATGGGAAAACACTAATAGTGAATACTGGCCTTATTAGTTATTGATTGTAAGCCTTCTTTTCTGATCTGAGGGAAGTTCTATTAAACTTTTTACTGTAGGTTTCAGTCTATGTCAAAAGGAGAGGCAAGAAATTAAAGTTATATTATTTGGAAAAAAATTAAAACACCATTTTTCAGAGATAATTTGATTGCCTGCCTACATAGGAAATTCAAAAGAATCTACAGATAGAATATTGTAAATAAACTTAGTGAACTATTAGGTATAAAGTGGAAACATAAAATCAATTTTACTTTTGTGTATCAGCAATCAGGAGTTAAAAATAAAATTTTTAGAGAAAAGTTATAATTTATAATAGAATAAAAATTAAATACATAGGAAAAATAAGAAATATATACATATACAATATCTGCACACTAAAACATAAATAAAAAGATATGGTAAAGAAATTCTAATGGGAAGATATACCATATTTACAGATTGGAAGACTCAAAATTTTAATTAAATATGATGGTTCTTCCTAAACTATCTCAAAATTCAATGCAATTCCAACCAAAATCCAAACAATATTCTTTTGTGGAACTTGAAAAGTTGATTCTAAAATATATATGGCAATGCAGTGGAACAAGAATAAGGCATTCTTGAAGAAAGAACCACACAGAAAACCTTACTCTAATGGCTATCAAAATTTATTAAACACTTACAGTAAAGAAGAGAGGGTGACATGGGCATATGGATAGATAAGACACCAGCGGGACAGAAAAATCCACCAAAAAGAACGTCTACTTATGTGGACACTGATTTATGTTAGAGGTGAAATTATAGAGAAGAGGGCAAAAAAAAGGTCTTTTCAATAAACAAAGTTGAGACCAGTTATAAAAATAGATGAAACTTGATTCTATCTCATACCATATTAAAATAGAGAATGAAAGGTAAAACCAAAACAGTCTTCTAGAAGATAATACAGTCTGTAGGATAGTATCTTCATGTCCTTGGGGTAGAGAAGGCTTCCTTAACTAGAATACAAAAGGCACTAATCTAAAAGATAAGGATGATAAATTAGCCTACATTAAAATTAAAATTTTATGTTAACCAAAAGAAACCATAAAAAGAATTTTTAAAGATATTTGCTTCATATAAGCAATCATCAAAAGTTCATACCCATTATATGGAGATAATTCTTACATATTGGTAAGAAAAGACCATGTGATGGAAAGGTGGCTGTGGGACTAGTGAGTGTGGCTGCTCCCACCTGCTCCGGTTAGCACAGATACTGCACAGGTAGGTGCCCATTGATGGCGACTGAAAATCTTCCACTGTTCTTGTTACAAGTTTCCTGTGCTTGGGAACCCTCTTGTTTAGGCCCCTGTTGTTGACCTGTCCTCTAAGCAGCCTGTGACCCACTGGGAGTCCCGCTTACTCCTAGCAGCTTTCTGCACAGCTGTCTTGTGAGACTCTGGGAGGATGACTTCCCACCAGCTGACTGGACTTCACTCTCAGCCATGGCTCAGCCTGCCCCTTCAACCACCCACTGGCACCACAAGAAGCTGAGGCTTGCAGCCCCGCAGGCTGTGCTCAGGGGTCCGGGGCCCACCTGAATGGTCCCAAATGCATCTCCCTCCCATATTTATTAGATAGTGTCTGCCTCTCAGAAGAGGTCAGGCTCCCAAATGGAAAGATGGACCAAAGGGTCTCATCTCTGCCTTTCTCACCTTCCTCTCTCACCTCCATCCCTGCTAGTTATTCTATGATAAGTTTTAACAGCCTTGAGTCCTGATAAGCAAAATGCAAGCATTGAGAGTTCCTAGCTAAACCCCTTTTCCTCTTGAAATAACTATTGCCTTGCTACAGAATTCTAAAAGTCTAGTATGAAATTCAAGCTGATCAAAGATTCCTGGTTCTAGGTGGCCTTGTTTATCTGGGGAAGAAAGTCAAGTCTTTCAGCTTAGCTCTCCCAATGAAATGGCTGCAGATGTGTGAAGGTTGGGGGTGGGGGAACTAAATATAGAAAAAGGGAAAATTATGGAGTGGTATTTCAAATGACCATGCTCTCTGGGAATGTATTCCACAATATACCCTTAGACTGCTTTACTTCAAAGCTGAAGAATGACAGAGTTTGCCTACATTTTTCTGACTCTTGTCATCTGGAAAGTTCATGGAAAAAATGCAGCACCAGCTAGAGGTTAGCAGAACTGACTCAACTCTGGGTTGATACTTGTGTGGATGAGCTTGCACGACTTGCTTAATCTCTCTGTATTTCAGTTACTCCATCTCTAAAGTGGTGACAATGGGATCCACTTCAGAGGCCTTTTCTGAGGACTGATGATGTAATGCAGGGACAGAAGCTTGCATGCCTCCCGCCAGCAGACCCCAGCCAGTCCCTGTGTGCCTGTCTTGCGTCTTGACCCAACTCTATAATGCATTAGCAAGTAATGTAAATTCCTTAAAGATTTCAAAGACAGAGTTTTGAAATGAAGCTTAATATCACATGCAGCAAAACTTTTCCATGTCTCCACCATACCATTCTCCACCCAGCAGCAAGCAGCTCATCCTTAAAGCACACCCTCACTCCATTCCTGTGCCCCACTCTTCTTCCACTTCAGTGCTCACAGGATACCCCCATGGATGGTCAGAAAAATGATCCAAAACATGGAAATAAGTCTCAGAGTTGGAGACTGTGGACTCTCCATGTCATATGATGGCAGAGGCCACCTAAACATGACCTAGAAGGATGTACTGAGTTTCACTGTTTCCTTTCAATTAGACGCCTTGACTTCTGTTTTCTAAAGTTGCATGTTAACTTGCAAAAGTTTGCCTGTTAAATATATAAATAATTCTTACGTGAAAGAACATATACTATAACTTTTTAGGCTGCTGGCTGTGTTGGACATTAGCCAGCTCTGTACTCCAGCTGTGTCTATGTTCATTTTGAGCTTCTTAATGCTCTTTGAATTAAGTGTAGCATCTCACTGTTCACCCATTCACTCATGGGTCAAAGAGAATCTTTGACATGTGCTTATTCTATATTTACTTGAGAACAGTGACTTTAACTGTTTAAAGATTATACGTTGATATCCTTAAATAACATCAAAAACCCTTTAGGAAATTACCTTTACCACCTCCATTCTTACAGTCTATTTCCTCAACAACTATTCTTTTGGCAAGTAGCCATCACTCATGCTCATTCCAGATCTCTTTTGGAAGGCCTTCATGGATCCGTAGCTAAGGGAGGAACGTCATCTCCTATGTCCTTATCATTATCATTATCCTTTTCGTTTTTTTTTTTGAGACGGATCTCACTCTGTCACCCAGGCGGACATGGCCACTCCGCCACTGCAACCCCTCCGGTTCATCCACTCCTCGGCCTCCTAACTGGACTACAGGCCCTTGTTTTCAGTAGAGACGGGGTTTCACCGTGTTAGCCAGGATGGTCTCGATCTCCTGACCTCGTGGTCCACCTGCCTCGGCCTCCCAAAGTGCTGGGATTACAGACGTGAGCCACCGCGCCCGGTCTATCCTTTTCTTTTCTCGGTCATGTTTGCATATCATCCTGTAACATGAAAGGTCTTACCGTGCTAAATTCCCCTTTACCTGTATTTATTCGCTACCTACGGCCGTTTCCTTTCTAAAAGGAGATGGTTGCATTTCCACATTTGGGAAATGGGTTGTATTTCCACTTTTCTGGCCTCCACTCTTGCTTTTTGACACTACACATTGCCAGGTGGCATTGGTAGCTCAGAGGTCCCTCATTTCATGTTTGGAGAAGATAAGCTGCATGCTTGCTTGGTAGTGGGCTTCTTGAGGTAACCCAAGTCCTTGACTTCCAACTGGCTCTGGTCCCTCTCTATGTGAAAGGGCCAAACTACATCAATGGTCACAGCACAAAAACCTAAATTATTAGCATAGTTAATTATCCGTGGGAATTGTTGGTACCCTAGAGTGTGTGTATGTATGTGTATGTGTGCATATTTCAACTTTATAACCTGGGCCAGGGTAGAGGGTAAAATGAGTTTTGTGTGTGTGGTTCAGTCTATTTCTTCAAACATTCTGAATGATAATTAGCTTTGATTTTTCCGTCTATTCATAATGATAGCAGAGGGCAACGCACAACAGAAAGGGGGTTGCAAGCTTTCCACTTAGCAATTAATTCTATTATTAAATGCTAAGAAAAAAATAAGTGCCTGCCAGCTGTAGCTTTATTATGTTTTCCCAGAAATAACAATGAGAAGGCTGTGAAAGTATATTATTTATTTCTCCCTTTCTCCTCCACCCTTGTAGGAGAAAGAAAAAAGCCACGGGTGGTCGTTTCTTCCCTGTGAAAATAAATTTTTTCATTCTGCCATGAGATAGTGGCTTAGACAATGTCTAGAGAAGGGGGTAGGTGCCCAGTGGAATGCTTATTTGTCTTGTTTTTATTCATTTATTTTTAAAATGGAGCCTCTACTCTGAGCCAGAACGGGGATTAGGAAATGTGGATGCTTGGAGCCTCCTCTCTGTAGAGGCAGGTGCACACCTGAATTCAAGTAAAATGTGGTCAATGCCAGATTAGTAAAATAAACAGCACCCAGGGCACAGAGGAGAGGGTGTCTCATTGGTAATAATATCTGAATTTTAGTGGAAATGTCAATCGTCAGTCAGAAAACAGCTATTGATTCTCTTCTGCTGACACTACACGTGTAAGGAGTAGGTTCTCAATAAACATGAAATAAAGGAACCTCAATCTGACCTAGATCTATCTTTTCTTCAGCACGTGATGAAACAGAGTGAGGCTACACCACACATCTCAATTCAGCCCTTAACTTGACTCCACAGGGAAGGGGGCAGTGGTTTTTGCCAGCTGAGAGGCGCACATTAATGTTTGCAAAAGGAAAGCAAGTTCAAACCAGAGTGCTTACTAATTTAGGCATAACGCAAGGGGGTTTGGATTAACACTGTTTTATTCTCCTGGGACATAAATAGGAAACCGTAACATATTGGGACTAGTGTTGGACTTGGGTTAACTGAAATCTGATATCCTGCATATACTAGCTTTGTAACCTCAAGTACATTATACATCCCCTCCAAGCCTCAGTTTTATTATCTATAAAATGGGTGAAATGATGTTTCTTTTATAGGGATATTATGAGAATGAAATTACATGTGGGAGAATTCTGGCATATTGTAAGTCACCAACAACTATTTTTATTATTTTAATTCTTGTATTGTTATTGTGGTTTAAACGGGTTTTTTTGAGAGAAACTGGACTTTTTCCATTTCTATTTCCTGCTATTTGTGGGTGCTGCCAAAAATCATGCTCAGTGACACAAACTCAGGCCTCCTTCATTAAATTCCCTAATTGAGAGTGTTTCTTCCTCTGGTTGGTTCAATTCAATGCCAGTCATGGGAGTTTGTAAATGAGTCAAGAATATCTCATTTTCTCTGTTTCCAGTTCAACCTGTGGGGTACAAACCTCCGTATTCTGCATGATGAATGTCACTGTATGTGTTTAAGTGAAAGGTTACTCTACTATTTGTGCTTGGAGCCAGTAACATTGGACTCAATTTGTCCCGATGATCATTCTCCTAGGCACAGCATTTCATATGTTGTTTTAAATTAAATTTGCATGTTTTTGTTGGGGAGTAGAGGTGCACCCTTCATTTTGCTACAGTCCCACTACTCCCTGTGCCTCTGATCTGATTTGATTCCTATAAGATATCACCTTCCAGGGTCTGTAGGCCATTGGAAATTATGACCACTGCTCTGAACTATGCCCACATCTAGTCACACCTACCTGTAACACAAGAGCCTAACATACGAGTTTGGGAGAGGGTTGATTTAATACCAAGACAATCATCTACAAATGTATCTCCCTGCTTCAAGTCTCTATTTCTTTAGTGCCTTCTCCTCATGGAAAGTGACTGAACTTTCAGAAATGAATGTGTTGATTCTATTACTCCTCTACTATAAGCTTTCGAAAGTTCTCTGTAACCCACAGTTTCTACTTCCCTGCCCACCCTCAGGCACTGCTAATCTATGCTTCAGATATTTTAAATGAGTTTCCTTTTTCAAGCACGCTCTGGATGTTCACAACTACACGCCTTTGTGAATAGTCTTCCCTGTGCTTGGAAGACCCTCTCAGAATTTTTCAATTAGCAAGCCTCCCTCAAGATGCAATCATAAGCCTTGCAAAGTGTTTTCTGATTGACAGCCCAAGTATCCAATAGCTCCTTCTGGGTTCTCACAAGAGTTTTGGTTTCCTTATGATGATTATTTTTACCCTCCATCTTCTCTACAGCACATATTCCTTCAGAGAGGATATCTCTGTAGTGTCTCGTAGCACAGGGCCAGGCACCCACGGAGCCTGTAGCAGACAGGGCTCATTGTGGCCCATTGCCTGCAACTCCACATTTTCCCTTCCCTCCCTCCTAACAGAGCTCAGTTTTGTCAGAGCAGAACTGAGCTTCAGCTACAAACATGCCCAGCTCGAGTCCTGGCTAGGAAAGACAGACAGAAACCCTTTGCCAAATAAAAAAGCAAAGTCTTCCTAGGAGAAGGCTCTTTTCCCTTTAGTCCGGAATGTGGTGCCCTTCCCGGAAAAGCAACACTGCACTGCCTGCAGAGGACAAAAGCCACAGTCAGGGACCGTGGTGCAGGAGGGCGAGGATCACGGTCCCTGGTGACACCTGAGCAACTGCACTCAGCTTGGCCTTTTACCTCCAGACTTTTTATTTTATATTAAAAACATACCATTAAAGGCTTAAACCAGTTTTCGTTGAGTTTTCAGTTACTTGCAGTCACGTACTTTCCCCACTGATAAAAGGGTCAGCTCCTTTTTTTGAAGAAACGATATTGATCACTCATTCAATAGACATGTGTTAATTCTTGGGACAGTGAACAGGACCAAGTTCCTACCCTCATGGAGTTTATGCTCTAGAGAGGAGATAGTGAACTATCCTGTTTGTCAATGTATAACACAGTAAATCAAATGATGCAGTGGCTCATGCCTGTAATTCCAGCACTTTGGGAGGCTAAGTCAGGCAGATTATAAGGTCAGGAGTTCGAGACCAGCCTGGCCAACAATGGTGAAACCCCCTCTCTACTAAAAATACAAAAAGATTAGCCAGGCGTGGTGGTGCACGCCTGTAATCCTGGCTACTCAAAAGGCTGAGGCAGGAGAATCGCTTGAACCCAAGAGGCAGAGGTTGTGGTGAGCCGAGACCATGCCCCAGCACTGCAGCCTGGGCGACAGAGGGAGACTCTGTCAAAAAAAAAAAAGAAAGGAAAAAGAAAAAAATCAAATGTCAAATAATTGTTAATAAATGTCGCATAAAGAAAAGAAAAATAAGCAGGATAGGAAAGGGAGAGTGATGGGAAAAGAAGGATGGCAGGAGGAATTCTAGACAGGGTCACTGGAAGGCAGAGAGTGAGCTCTGTAGCTACCTTTGGAAGCATCAGTGCAAATGGCTCCATGCAGGCCTTTGTTCCAGGAAGAGTAAGAAGGACAATCCGCTAGAGAACAAAGCCTGACATGGAGCCAGGGGGAGATGACATCAGAAAGAAGAATGCAGGCTGCTGGGCTATAGATTCCATGTGAGGTCACAATCTATATGTGATTAGAAGCTGGGGAGTGTATTGATGAGCTGTGGCCTAATTAGCTGATATATATTTTCCCATTGATTATCCTGCTATGTGGAAAATTGATGGTGGGGGGAAGCAAGATTGGGAGCAGAAGACGATGTTGAAAAGTGGCTTCCTTCAAACTGTATTTTGGAGGTAGAATCAGTAAGATCTACTAATAGGGAGTTTGAGAAAAATAGAGGCATCAGAAATGATGCCCAGATTTTGACCCGAGCTCTTCAGTGAATGTTGGTGACACTTTCTGTGATATGGAAGAAATCAAGAAATTAAAAGTTATTTTGGACATGCTGAATTTGAGGTATCAACTAGATACTCAAATGGAGACATCAGGAAATCAGAGACCAGGAAACAGTTTGGGGCTGAAGATGGAATTTGGGAATCTTCAGCCATAAAGACAAGGGACTGGGATGAGGTCACCTGAAGAGTTAGTATTATGAACCCTCACATAAACTGTGGACCCTGAGTGATAATGATGTGTCAGTGTAGGTCTATTAATTGTAACAAAGACCACGCTGATGGGGAATGTTGATCTGAGGTGGGGTAGGGGCTGTGCCTGTGTTGGGGATGGGGGCATTTGAGAACTCTCTGTATCTTTCATTCAATTTTACTGTGAGCCAAACTGCCTAAGAATAAAGTCGATTAAAGAAAATTCAATTAGGCCTTAAAATAGCATTAGAGGAGAGTATCAGAGGAGAGAAGGATAGGGTGAGTCATGTGTTATGAAAAGCTTCAGACATCTGAGAGAGAAGCAGCAGCTAGGGAAGGAAGCTAAAAAGGAATGATCAGCGAGGGTAAAAAGAAAACGAGAGAATACAGGGTCAGGAAGGCCAGTGAAGAAAGCACTTTAGGAATAATAAAATAAATTCCTTTTTCAGGTGAAAGATGAGGATTGAGAATTGATCACTGTCTCCTTAATAAGGAGCTCCTGTTCAGTGGAGTGATGGGAACCAAAGCCCAGTAGAAATGACCTGAGATGAAAATGAAAGGCAAGGCAATAGAGAAGCACGTGTAGACAGAAGTATAGAAAGAAGAATGCAGGCTGCTGGGCTACAGATTCCATGTGGGGTCACAATCCACGTGTAATTAGAAGCTGGGGAGGGCATTGATGGGCTCTGGTCTAATTAGCTGATATATATGCCCCCATTGATTATCCTGCCATGTGGAGAATTGATGATAACCGGAAGCAAGATTGGGAGTAGAAGATGACAGAGGTGGTGAAAAGTGGCCTCCTTCGAGCTGTATTTTGGAGGTGGAGCCAGTAAGATGTACTAATGTGGAGTCTGAGAAAAATAGAATAATTATTCTCAAGGAATTATGCTGTCTAGGAGAAAAGAGAAATAAAGTGGTAGTCAGAGGGATATTTGGACAACACAGCAAGACCCCATCTGGCCAAAGAATACAAAAATTATTCAGGCATGGTGGTATGCAACTGTAGTTCCTGCTACTCCGGAGGCTGAGGTGGGAGGATCACTCGAGCCCAGGAGGTCGAGGCTGCAGTGAGCTGTGATCATGCCACTGCACTCCAGCCTGAGTGACAGAGCAAGACCATATCTCAAAAAAAAAGAAAAGTATTGAAATGTTCTCTACTACTAGGAATGATCCAGTAGAAGAGGTAATAATAGTGATGTAGAAGACAGGGCACCATTTCAAGAGCAGAGTCAAAATTTACGGAATAGGATGAAATCTCATAACCAGGAGCAGGGTCTGTTCATTCATTATAAAAGGAGAGTATGTAAATGTGAGCACAGGTGGATTCACATGCTCCACACTGGCATGGCTCAGTAGGTGTTGCACAGTGATGGAGGGATGGATGGATTGATGGATGGATGGATGGATGGAAGGACAGACAAATGGATGGATGAATGGATAGATGGATAGATGGATGAATGTGGCTATATTTTCTAACTCCTAAAAGATATCGTCTTAGAATTTGTCTCAGTGAAGCAAAAGACTTCCCCAGTTATGAGTCTCCAATTAGCAAATATCTTCAAACAAAAAAGTTTTGAAAGAAGATTCTTTTTAAGAGATTTCTAAAACAGAAAAATGTTATGTGTTTCCTGAGGTTTCAACTTCATCTCTTCTGACAGGCAATATAAAAATATAGGTGAAAAGAAGAGAAAGAGTAATCAGAATGGAATTATAAACACAGTAAAACTCTAAAAAAAGAGAAAATGTGTTGAGACTTCAGGGCTAGGTGATTTTTTTGTACCATTGTTCTGAATGGAATATTATACAATTAGATGTAGTGCCAATACATTTCCCAACTACAGCTTTGAAAAAAAGTTAGCGTAAAAATGACCAAATTAGCATTTTATGATTATTTCCAAGAGGGAGAAAAATTGTGTTATATGATTTTGTGAAATAAATTTTAAAAGTGTTTATTGAGTTTTAAGGAGATTTAGTTTCAAAATAACTGAGTTAATGGACAAGTTGGGAAATATAAAGTTTTGTTCAGGAAAACATTTTTGAATTAGTCAATAGGAAGAGTAACCTGAAGGGAATTTCTCCAACTTTTAATGATTGTTTTTGGAAAAAAAATTAAATAAAATCAACATACTGAACTTGAAACAACAGGTAAACTATAGTAAGAATCTAGTCATAATTATCCAATTATCAAATCTCAACTCTACCACTTATTAATTGAATGATCTTTCATAACATTTTGAACTTCAGGTCATTGATTTGCAAAATAGGATGAATACTAACATAATACATATTTATAAGGTTGGAAGAGTTAACCTACATAATGCACCTGGCAGATGGTGCTATATTGTAGGGCAAGCTTGTCCAACCCACAGGCCACGAGGTGCATGCAGCTCAGGACAGCTTTGAATGTGGTCCAACACAAATTAGTAAGCTTTCTTAAAACATTATGAGATTTTTTTGTTATTTTTTTTTTTACCTCATCAGCTATTGTTAGTGTTGCTGCTGATCTCTCCAAGGTAATTACCTGCTCTAGATTTCTCGATCTGAACTCAGCATCCTGAGGCCTTTCCCCGGTTCTTGATTCCTCTCACCAGGCATCTGGAAGCATCAAGCAGGCCTGGGAGCCCTTTCATTTTTCCTGAAAACACAACAGAGTGGGGCCATCTTTCCATAATGATGGTAGATCTGCGGATTGTGCCCCACAGCCCCAGATGACTTAGCTAAGCTGGAAATTCTTTCCCAGAATCCACTTCTCTGAATTTTCAATTCTTCTACAAAGGAACTCTGCATGTAATTTGGAAGCCAGAATAGAAGCAGCAGCTGTGTTGCCACCTGGAGGGTTGCTGTGCATCCAGGTGCTCCTCTGTGGATTCCCCTGGGGGATTGTGGGCAGTGGCCAGGCCCAGTGCTCCCAGCTCCCACATGACCTTCCTCTTCAGCTTCTCTGAGCCTTGAGTCAGGCGGTTGTGCAGCTCCTTGGTGAGGGACACTCACCTATCTGCACCTTATCACTGAGATTGGAGGGGGTGACAGAGAGATGTGAGACCAAGTTTGTTCCCTCAAATTCCCATTTGTCCTCTCTCTCCCATGTCACATTCATCTTTCCTTCTTAAGCACCAGCCCTGATGACTTCAAACTCAAAGGCAAGCACATACATAACTATCTTAAGTAGACTGTATAACCCATGAGGTCAACAACAAGGCCTATATCTATACCTAAATAAAGCATGAGAATGACTTCTTATCACCCACAGTGATTCTTCTTTTCTTATCCAATTGTACATAAATGATCAAGAAATGGTCACATGCCTGGAGAATTTTGCAGATGCGAGATGCTGAGAGCTTGAGAAGGGTGGTTAAGAGAGAGATGTCAGAGGATTCCTATAAAATCATGATCAACCATGTGTGCTCTGATAAGACTATCTTGTAGTGTGATCCAAAACTTGTGCACAAAATTTCAAAAATCTTCATGTGAATTAATTTATAGTGATATCAACCAAAAGATGAATTAAGAGGTCTCGGTCAGCAAAGAAGAAACCTAAACATCACAAGCTAACACAGGACATAGGAAGAGGTAGCCACATGGAAGACAGATGATCCACAAGAGTTACAGAGAGGGTGCTGGACTAACTAGTTTTTCCCATTGGGAATATCGGGTCAGGATGATCTATATCTCTATGGGTCAAGTAAATTCCAAGGGTCATATGAGTTACATTTATTTACCCACATCTGATGACTGATGTGTCACAAGATTCTGTGTCCACTTTTGTCCAAGGTCTTGATTTAGCTCCTGCCTCCCAGCCCTGTGGTTATGCTATAATTCAAACTCTCATTGCCTCTCACCTGAACTACTATAAAAGTATCTAAACCAGTCCCCTCATCCAGTCTGTCTGTCTCTTCTTCCACTCCATTCCCCTTACAATGCCCCATTTAACCTTCCTCAAATGCAGCCCTTCTCATGTCAGTGACATGTCCTTTGTTCCTCCAATACCTAATACAGTGCATAACAAATCATATTTTATAAGAATCTGTTGAATAAAAGCTGACGTTAGAAAATTTTCCCATGAAGGCATTTTTTATATATATGTATATATATGTATATATGTGTATATATATATACACACACATATGTGTGTGTGTGTGTGTATACACACATATATGTATGAAATGTTTTTTCTACAAATAAAGAATGCAGTAAAATGCAAATAAAGTGACAATTCATGTTATCATCAGAAACACAGCTGGCTGGAGAAAAAAATCAGTGAAATTTATCCTGAATCTCCTCTTACAAAATCCTTTTATCCTTCATTAAGATACCTCTTTTCAACCTGTTCTAATCCCTGTAAATCAACCATTCCTTTGTGTCTTTTGTTTTGCCCCCTCTTCACCTAAACTATCTTCAGAAAAATCCCAGTAGGTGTCATGTCTCAGGAGAGTGGAGATATTTTATGTATTATATTTGACCTGGGGAAAATGGGCAGTGAGAAACCCAGGAGAGAGTTAAGAAAGTATTTGGCAATATCAACAGACATTTGGTTTCCTTGAAGATGCACTCCAAGAGTATGATACGTATGAATAAACAACCTTGGAAGAACATTTTGTTGGCTGAATTGCACCCTCTGAAAACATATGTTCAAGTCCTCACCCATGAACGAGATCTTATTTGGAAGCAGGTGTAATTAAGTTAAAATGGGACCATGCTGGACTACAGTGAGCCCTACACCTAACGTGGCTGGTGTTTTTAGAAGAGAGGAGACACAGAGACAGGCCCAGGGAGAATGCCCATGAACAAGGAAGCAATGATTGGAGCATTGTGTCTACAAGTCAATAGACACCAAGCACTGCCGACCCCCACCAAAAGCTGGAAGAGGCCAGAAAGTAACTTTCCCTATAGCCTTCAGAGAAAATATGGCCCCAGTGCTGTTCTGAACACAGAAGATACATCAGTGAACAGATGAGAGGGAAAATCCATGTCCTTATAGAGTTCATATTCGATGTAGTTGATGAAAAACTTTGCTTTTTAGGAATAATCAAATTGACAGCTCGAGCATTTTGTCTAACTTATTTTCTGTCCAGTTATAACTCTAATATATATATATATAATAAGATAATTTAACAAATTTTATGAAGATGTATGGTTAGGTGTGAGTCCATATAACTCAGTTGTGTAGAGTAGGATAGCTCTCTACTGGTTCTGGGGAAAAGCGGGGAGGGGGTTCCTAAAATATGTGGAAGGCATTATATTGCAAAAGAGAAGCTTTTAGGAAATGGCCTCTGGATGCTTCTGTGGGTTTTTTCTGCTCTTTCCCTAAAGATTGAATATTGTTTAATATGCTCTTTCTGGCCAAACACCTGTCAAATTCCTATTTTTAGTTGATTTTAATTAGGAGCAAGAACTAATACCCTTTTAATTAATTGGATGTCTTCTCTCCTCAGTTCCTCTGCTGCTTCTCCCTCCACCAGATAACCCCACACACAACTGCTTTAGGGTTGAGGAATCTATTAGTCGGAGACCATGAGGATCATAAATACAGAGCTTCACACACACTTAGATATTCAAATTTATTCACATGTCCTTAATTAGTAATAATTTTAATTGAGTTTGAGTCTGCTATCTTAAAAAATATGCAATTTGTTCAGCAAGTGCCCACCAGTCTCCTCCAGTGGTTTTTTTTGTCATACATGAATTACTGAAACATGAAAACAACATCTCTCTTTTTCAAACCATCACATTCATTATTCCCTCGCAACTCTGGAGGCATCTTTTCCACTGCCGGCTCTCTTAAGCGAACTACGCTTTAGGAACTAAGAAGTTCTGTGTGTGGTTTCAAATCTCTTTACTGCAGGAGCCAAAGTTTTCTTTGTTCACCAGTTTTATAACTCTGTTCCTCTCCCACATTAATCACAAATAATCAGCCACTCATCTTTAATTCTTTTACCTTCTAAAAAGCTCTCACATCCTTACCTCCCTTTTACCCCTCACCTGAAAGTTTTCAGAAGTTTCTTAAGTGATTTCCAACCATCCTCATCATACTATACTTACAGATCCTTCTAAAATGCAAAACTGGTCATGGTTTTTGTTTGTTTATTTGTTTGTTTTCTTAAAACCTGTAAATGGCTTCCATTGTTCTTGGGATAAATCCAAGCCTCTGATGTACAAGTGTCCTTTACAATCTGACTCCTGACCACTTCCCCAGCTTTATTTCCTGTCCCCTCTACAAGGTATCTGCCACTCTCACACTTCATACTTCCTGGGCTTACTGGAGTGGATGCTGTCCTATGGCCCAGGTGCACTTCTAGGACTGACACATTCATTCCCCGACTGCTGGGATTGTTGGTAGCGGACAGCTTACAGGGAAATCCTTCCCCAAGAATTGTCCCCAGCCAAAGGAAGAGACCTACCTAGCTTAAAGCAATACCTTTTGGGGCAGGAGGAGGGGAGAGGTAGGGATTGAACTTTATGAAGGCTCCGTGTGTGAAAGCCTGGTCCTTGCTCTAAGCAGGACAGTGTTGCAGGCTGCCCCACCCCCAGAGCTTCCTGTTGAGATTGGCTTGCATTGCAACTAATCACGGTTCACATGCTCCCTCTGTGCAACCCTACTGGGTGATCCCGGGGGAAATTCCTCAAGAAATGTATTGCATGCAAATCTCCATTTCAAAGATCCGTGCCCTGGGAAACCCAACTGAAGTCACTTAGGATTTCTATATTATATAGTGCATCTTTTCCCTTCTAGGTTTCTAGATGACCTTTATCTGGGATGCTCTTCTCCCACTCTGCCTGTTTTCTTTAAGGATTTTCTCAATTCTTTCCTATTCCCTCTAGAAAGAGTTGAGCAATGCTCCCTGTGCACACCTGAACTCTACATGCTGCAGGTAATCATTTGATTGCCTGCTTTTCTGCCTTTCCTAGATTACATTTCTTCAGGACAGAAACTACTTATTTTCTTCTCTGTATCCCTTGTGCTAACACTAATGCCTATCACAGAATAATTGTTCAATAAATATTTGTCACCTAATTAAATGAATGAATGAGCCTCCAGCTGAAAGAGTTCAAGCCTTGGGAGATAAAAGCCATGCAGCTTAGGAGGACAAAGCAGAAATCTGCTGTCTGTTTAGGCAAATAAATTCATTGACTAATCAATTGGATTTGAAGGATTCGTAAATACCTCAATAATGAGGAAGTAATGTAAATGGAGATTTAGCTTTGGTTGAGTGGCAGCATGAATTAGTGATCTATCTTTTTAGTAGCCAGAGAGGTTGAAAGTATGGTTGATGTTTATTTGAATGAGTTTATTTATTCCATTGTTGAATTTAATGGTGATGCCAGTCGTTGTGTTAAGTTTTACATAAGGTGAAAACTAAACCTAATTAAGGCCCTGCGAGCATGAACTAAATAAATTGCAATACAAGGTTGAGTGATAAGTACCACAGGAGAAGAACATGTGAAAGTTCACAAACTGAGAGATCTCATCAGGAAAGTGACCATCCTATCCAAGGCTTAAAATAGGAACCAGGCCAGCCCTCCCTTGCAGTGCAGGATTCAGACTGAGAATCTCTCGTTGGTAAGTATTGTGTTATGTCTTACATTAGAGGTTGTCGGATCAGCACAGTAACTCATCACAGGTAATGCCTGAAGAGCTAACAGGCATTGACCAAGACACTGAAAGTTCAGCTAATGAAAGGTGCTAGCCACTGGTGCAATGGAAGCTCCTGCAGAATGCTTTGCTTTGGCCAGGGTGAGCTTAGATTGAATTTGTAGGTATAGAGCTGTGTTTCTCAAGGACAGCTCATGGACCATATCAACTGTATTGTTAAATCAAAATCTCTAGGAGATTTGAGCACCAAATCTACATTTTAACAAGTTCCTGGTTATTTTATCCATACTGAGTTTAAGAATTAAGAATTTCTGGTGAGGGGACTTGGGGAATTGGAAAGCAGGAACAGCTTCTTTCTCTTCCTGGTGTGTGTGTGTTCCTGAGTGTGTGTGTTCATGTGTGTGTATTTAAGAATAGTAATGGGGGCGTTGAAGAGGTTGGAAGAAAGCCATTAGGATAGTATATAATTGATTTCAAGTACTATTGTATTAAGTATCAATAAAACAGCTTTAGGCTTTTGTTTCAGTTTAATGTTTGGTCTTCCTAATATAGTAGATTAATTATTTCAATAAAACAATAAAATTTCTATGAGAGGGTAAATGGTATAACAATACACTCCTTCTCAACTGCAGAACTTGAAAACACCATTCCCAAGCAGAATACAAATACATTTTTTGGTGTATTATTCTCTGATATTTCCTCTTTTGAATAGCAGAGAAAGAAGTATGTGTGTGGCACTGTGGTTAAATATGGAATGCGGGCTCTAAAGGATTCCCTTTCCTCTGAAAGTCTTAACAGGGGCCTCACCTTTCTCTGGTTTTCCTTCTAGTCTCATGCAAAGACTAAACAACAACAATCAACTCGATAAAATAGTGTCCATAGGCCAGCTTAGGTTAGGCTAGTTGCATGGAAAGAATGTGACTGGGAATCCATATCCTAGAGTCAAGCCAGAAACTTAATGATTAAACAAATCACTTCCTTGAACCCAGTCTTTTTCCAAGGTTCTGTTATCCATACTCTCAGGAAGCTATGAAGTAGGAAGGCCTACGTGGGGGTCTCTTTGTACCGAGACTCATCAGCATCTCAGAAAGCGGAAGGGCCTGAATTATTGCAGGCAGAAGTGGGAGGCTGGGACAGCATTTCTGACTTCCTGGTGAGTTTTAATTTTCTTCTGAAATCACGGAGCTCCAATAACTGCAGTCTCCCACAGGTTCATTTCTTGTCAGTATTGTTTGCATGAGTAAAATATCATCACTACATCCAGCCCAAAGGACCGAGTTACTTTAGTGGGTGGATGTCACAATCCAGAGAGGAACAAAGGGGGTTTCTATCTGCTCGCTGAGTGGCAGGGCAGAGGCAAGGCAGGTGCACAGAGATGAGGTCTAAAAGACTTCCTAAAATTGTGAGGCCACCCACTTGACTTTCTCTGTGGTAGTCCTACTAGATTGCAAGACCAATGCAGGTTCCTAGTGCCCTTAGGGCAATGGGACACCAGGCTGCTTCCTGGGCTGAGACAGAGAGGCAGTTCTCAAGTACAAGGCACCGAGGACGCTCACATTTATTCTTGAAGCTCTTTCTTACCATGGCTTGTGCCTTGGTATAAAAGCTCTGTAAAAGAGCAGATCAGGGACATTTGGTGCGGGTCTGTGCAGGGACTCTGACGCCACCACCAGCAGTGGTCACAGGTAAGCAGGGCTGCGTCAGGGTGTGAAGCCCAGCCCAACCAGAGGCAGTGATAGGAGCCTCGCTGTTTTCTGTGACTTCAAGAACACAGCTGCAGTTCTTCATATATGTGCGGTCAGAAATGAGGCTGAGTCTGGTGGGGCAGGATTGCAGAGAGTTCCATTGTGTTGGAGATGGGAAGGCAGGTGAGGGCTGATAGCTGAGCAGGACAGACAAGTGCAGGAGGAAATTAAGAGAGGGCGTGAACCCTTCAGACTCCCATGGTCAGGAAAGGCTTCCCAGAGAAGAAGGCTAAATCTTGACCCCATAGGACAGGAGGGGTATCCAGAAGTAAAGGGGGCAGCCTCAGACATTTTTGTGTCCTCACCACTAGCCTGTGAGCTTCCTGAGGGCAGGGGCCATGTCTGGCCTACCTGGGATATCCCACAACCAGTGCTAGGAGGGACTGGCCAGTAGGGGTCCAGAAAGTGTCGGCTGCAGGAATAAATGAGAAATACAAAGAGGCTGGAGGAAATTGCTAGGACATCCCTAGCCTGAAGGGTTCACCTAATTGCACTGCTTGAAGCCAAGATAGACAGGCAAGGTCCACTTTCACTAGGGTCAGATCTAACCTCCCTTCTTGAAAAACTGGGAACTTGGTTCACAGGCAGACAAGTTACACCTGCTTAGTGGAAGCTGAAGAGGTCAAGGTCTGCTCCAAGAAAGGTGTGGGATGGAGGCCCAGGGAGAAGGGAGGAGACTCCTACTGCAAGGAGCAGGGAGGACTTGAGTGTATGGAGTGACCACTCGGGAGAAAGTCCAAAGGCTGCCACCAGGACCCCCAGGCCCCAGTGGCCACCAGACCCTCCTTGGAGATGTTCTGTTCTCAAATAATCTCTTGTCTTCCATCTCCCACTTCTAGACTTTGCAAATAAAAAGTCAAGGGATTTTAGGAGAGAGTTCACAGGAGAGTTCTAAAGATAATTAGAGGCTCAGAAATGACCTGCAGAAAAGATTGGAGGCAGTAAAATCTCTCCTCAAGGAGCACTAAGGAGAGAGTCAATGTATTAATAATAAATAACACTTACTCAGGCCTCGCCGTGAAGCAGGCTCTCATCTAAATTCTACACAACATTTCATCTCCAATGGGTTTTATAGTGGAGATGATTGTGTGTCGTGGGTTGAACTAAGCTCCCCTCGATTCTTGCAATTTATATGTTGGAGTCCTAACCTCCAATACCTCAGAGTGTGACCATATTTGGAGATGGGGTCTCTACAGGGATGGCCAAGTTGAAAGGAGGGCATCAGGATGGGCCCTAATATACTGTGACTGATGTTTTTATGAAAAGGGGAAGTTTGGAGACAGACACACACAAGGAAAATTATGTGAAAAGATATAGAGAGAAGATGCAGAAGACACAGGAGAAGACAAGCCAGGGAGAGAGGCTTGGAGCAGATTCTCCCTTGCAGCCTCAGAAGGAATCAGCCCTGGTCACACCTTGATCTCAGACTTCTGGCATCCAGAATGGTGAGACAATAATTTCTGTTATTTAAGCCACATGGTCTGGGGTACTTTGTAATAACAACTCTAGCAAATAGATACAGTGTTGAATAGTCTTATTTTACAGATGAGTAAGCTGAGGCTCAAAAGGCTAAGTAACTCATCCTCCATCACCACAAATCAATGGCAGAATCTGGATTCAAACTTAAGTCAACTGACTGTACAGTCCATCACACATTGCAGCCCCTTGGTTGTCATGGAGACTTGAGAAATAGATAATGACAACTGATATGTTTTGGCCATGTCCCCACCCAAATCTCATCTTGAATTCCCACGTGTTGTGGGAGGGACCCAGTGGAAGGTAATCGAATCATGGGGGCAGGTCTTTCCCGTGCTGTTCTCACGAGAGTGAATAAATCTCACGAGATCTGATAGTTTTAAAAAGGGGAGTTTCCCCGCGCAAGCTCTCTTCTCTCGTCTGCCACCATCTGAGATGTGCCTTTTACCTTCCGTCATTATTGTGAGGCCTCCCAAGCCACATGGTGCAGTAAGTCCAATAAACCTTTTTTTTTTTTTTTTCCAGTTGCCCAGTCTTGGGTATGTATTTATCAGCAGTGTGAAAATGGACTAATACAACAACCTAGGTGACTCTGCATGAAGTCTTAACGAGGAGAACAGTGAAAACCCTTAGATGGAGGTGAACTATGAGGGAGGAGAAACTCCATGCATACGGATTGTCAAACATCAGCACTAGGGAAGTTGCAAAATTTGCACCCTTTCAAATAAAAGTTACAAAATGAGATAATCAAACAAATGAAACACTGTCACATCTTGCAGAAAGAGAGGGGGATGAACAGGATGGTCTCCTCTAGGGGCCATTCAACTCTGGCTTGTCCTGGCCTAGCAAAGAGCAAGGGGGCCTGGGAAGTGACATCTGGAAGCCAGGAGCCTGGGGGTAGGGAGGGAACTGGGGGGGAATCTCCTCCATTACCCAGCCTGGGGCCTTGCCACATACTTACAGGAAGAGGCTCGACTCCATCGCAGGCCAGTGAATACCATCCAGGAAGCCTAAGGGCTTGATTTTGTTGTTTTTTCCTTGATTCCTAATCTGGGTTTCTTATTCTGTGCATTATAATACTTTTACCTATAAGAATTACAGATTAATACAGTAATTAGAGTCTTCAAGATACCTTTATTTTATATTTTTCATAGCAACAGTACCAATAAGAATTGTGGTTTTCTAATTCTATTATTCACCTATTAGCTGGCTTTCTTTGCTAAAGAACTTCTTCCCCTCCACACTTTTTATTTTTCTGCCCTGTCTCTCTTATTAATATTTTGAATATTGCTATGGGCTCATGGATTTTTATGTATTCAATATGTCAATTTCCATCCTCTTCCTTTTTCATGCTCCAGTGTCCCAAGTTAGGACATCCAGAGCCCTTCCCTCCAGTTTCAATGTCCTTTGACATCATCCCCTTAGTCACTGAGTGCTCTGAGAGCCCCCTTGCTTTCTGGCTTTGAGGAACACACAGTCTTCAGCACAATTACTCAGGCCTGCATTGCAACATGGAAGAAGACACAGGAAAAGTCTAGCTGAATGGCTGTGGCTGTGTTATTATAAAACTTTATTCACCGGAAGAGGCTTGGCCCTTGGCAGGGTTCACCACTCTTGCTCTAAACGAGTCCTCATCCAGCATCTTTTCTCCTTTTGTTGTGAATCTATGTTTTGGTGGCACGAGAAAGGGATGCTACTATGAAATCACAGTGCATTCAGACTGCCCCCAACCACGTCACTAGTTTTCCAGCAGTACACTTGGTTATTTCTAACAGCAGAACAGCAGGATGTTATGAAAAGAACACAACACTCGGAGAAGGCCTGGGGTTAAGGCCCTACAAGATCACACAATCCTCTAGGTGTGTGATCTGGACACACCTTGCTGCCTTGCAGAGAGGGTGGGAAGGTTGAATTAGAAAACTGGCTTGTGCATTACACAGAGAGATGAGCATGTTCTGCTAGTTCTTATCATCGCTACCATGTTGGTGATGGGGCTAAGCAAAACAGAAGACTAGAGAGGAAAAGTCATGCTCAGAAATGTGACTTTTTATAGTAGAGATGATTGTGTGTTGTGGGTTGAACTAAGCTCCCCTCAACCTTTGCAATTTATATGTTGGAGTCCTAAGATATAAATTACAGCTCTCCCACTGAGAATAGAGAATTTTATCTCTTCCTCTCTCTCTCTCTCTCTCTGTGTGTGTGTGTGTGTGTGTGTGTGTGTGTGTCCTGTTCTTCAATGTCCAATAATTGTGTCCAGGGAAAATAGAGAAGCACAAATGTCAGACTCTCAAAAAATAAGAGAGAGTAAGGGTTCTAGGTTGTAAATGCCTCAGTTCAAATCTTGCCATTAGTGCTTGCTTCTGGGTAAAATTGAGTATATTTCTCATTCTCTCCTTGCCTTCAGCTTTCTCATCCATATTCTGAATATTAAAAGCACCTATTTTATAACTTTGTAGTAAAGGAACAATCCACATAAAGCATGTAGCAGAGTGTAAATCCTCACCCCTCTTCTAAAAGAGGCAGTTTTGGCACAGGGTGGCAGGAAGAAGGGAGAGTTTCTTTACAGAGTGTGTGATCTGCATGAGATGGCACGCCGAGTGCTCTCCTTTGAATGGCTTTATTTTTGCTTTTAAGGATGAGAAAGCTAAAGCGGAATGTCTAAAAGAGTACACAGGTCCTAAAGCCACACAGCCATGGTGATGGAAATATGATATGATTCAAATCCAAACTCAGTGGCCCTAAATACTGTGCTTCAATCTTTAAAACCCAAAAGACATGTGGACCAATGTTTGTAGGAACAAGAGGCTGTGCCCTTCTCCATTGTCAAACTTTAGGGAGAGAAGCCTTCAAAACAAGGAGAGTGGTACCCAGCCCCATGGAGAGAAAGAGCATTTCTCACCTAGGAAGGTGCAGTGTAGCCAGAAGTGCTCAGGAGACAGCACCAGATTTTTGCTGGTGGGAGACTTCTGATTCCTTTTCCCTTTTGGGCTCAAAGCTTTGATAAATACAAACTCTCAGGACTAGATATCATTGCCTGTGGTAGTTCCATGTTTTATATTCACCTAAACATTATACTAGCTTCAAGCCTCTATTATTTGGTTGGAAAGGCAAATCTGGATTTAATAAAAGACAAGTCAAACCCTTATATTCACTTTTGGTCATGTGGGCATCAGTGAAAACAATGAACAGAACTTCTAATGGTAAAACCCTTAGATGCAGCACAAATATTTATTCTGGGCTGAGTCATACCTCAGGAAAGCAGGCCTGTCATATCTGAAAACTGCCCCCGCACAACTGTGAGTTCCAGGATTGCACCCACTTCATTCTTGAGCAATTAAGGGCAAAGACCATCTCCCCTCCCTGCGGCCTCTTTCCACAGTCCTCAGCACCTAGAGGGGCTCAGCAGATCTTTACGGAATGATGAAATGATTTCCTAGTCGCTATGGTTTGATTGTCCATCAGCAGCAGGTCATTGGGGTTACAAATATCTAAAAGGACAAGATTGAATGGACAGTCTTTAGCACTATTATATTCCTAAACATTTCTATTTTTCATTATTACTATTCATAATCATTTTTAAAAGTACAAATGAGACTCAAATGACAGTCAAATGCCTGCTCCTTAATAATTTCTTCTTAGAGTCCACGATTGCTCCAGAAGGGCAGATAATGAATGTACCCACTTGGCCATTTCTCCTTCAGCCTCCTCCTTACCCCAGGCCCATCTCCTCCCTACTATCACCTCCCTGCCTGCCAGTGTGGCAGGAGCACACAGAACACAGCACGTGGCCCATAGAACACGGCACACAGCACACATCATTCAGCAGAAGCTTTCCTGACTGTTCCTTCCAGACACCAGTTAGGGGCTGAATCTCCACGGCCAGGGAGAAGCAGCCAATAACTGTGGAAATGAGCAGACTCAGTGGCTTCTCTGAGAAAACCTTTATAGTTATGAACAAGACAATGGCAATTACATAACTTTGGTCGCTTTTAATCAGTCTTGTTTGTGTGAAAGAAACCCTGAAATAGTTGAGCTATGACAGCTTCTGGCAGGCAGTGGGCTACATGGCTTTCCAACAGCTATTTGGTTAATTAAAAGCGTTTCAAGCATTTCTTCATGTCCTCTAAATAGCTTAGGTCACTAAGAGGAGGGATTAAGCCACTCCAGTTCCATTTTGCATCACAGCCTTCCAACTTACATTATAGACCACTTAGATACTGTAGGCCAACCAATCTTTAGGAATGTTCAAAATCAGAGGGAGAAAAATGCACAGAGAAGTTAGTTTAGGAAATCAGATAATTAACTTTTTTTTGAGACAGAGTCTCGCTCTGTCGCCCAGGCTGGAGTGCAGTGGCGCAGTCTCGGCTCACTGCAAGCTCCGCCTCCCGGGTTCATGCCATTCTCCTGTCTCAGCTTCCTCGAGTAGCTGGGACTACAGGCGCTCGCCACCACGCCCGGCTAATTTTTTTTTATTATTTTTAGTAGAGATGGGGTTTCACCGTGGTCTCGATCTCCTGAACTCGTGATCCGCCCGCCTCGGCCTCCCAAAGTGCTGGGATTACAAGCGTGAGCCACCGTGCCCGGCCCAGATAATTAACTTTAAATCCAAACACCAACTGAATTATAAAAGACAAGACACGTATTTAAAATTTTTTAAAGTTAACCCATTTCAGAGGCACTCTTGTAGATGTCAGGAACATCATTGGTTTCCTTTGGTTCCATGGGGTAAGGAGATATTCGTGTTGACAGAACCTTGAGCATTGCTGAGCACAGAGCGTCTCAGATTTATCAGAAGTAACAGCCAGTGATCAGAGCTCCCTGTGTGTGGAGGCCATACTGATTTTGATTGGCACAAATGATTCCTCATTATTGTGGTAATCAATAAGAAAAATGTTAAACATAATAAACTCAAATAAGCTTACATTTTTAGTGCAAATGAGATTATAGTCCTCCTTTTAGTTGCTTATCATTTTTTAGCAAAACAACAAGTCTTATTTACCATTCAAATAATTAAAAACTTTCAGTCTGCATTGAATGATAATACATCAAAATTATGGCTCATCAAATCATTCATTAGTCCCTGTAGATTCATTTACTGCCTACCCTCAATGTGTCAGGTACCAACCTAATAGAAGAAGAGAAGGCTACGAAATGAAGTTTTACAACATCCCTGCCCACAAGGACTCCATAAGCTAGTCAGGAACCCAATAATATTACCAGGTGTTGATTTCTTCCTATTTATGGGAAGCAGAGGAAATAGACTGACAGCTGTCTATTGTTCTTAAGCAAGATAAAATATACCAATGTCTTGGCATCCCTTTAAGAGGGTAATTAATACCAGCTAGTTGCTATAACAACTACCATATCTGCATGGCTTAACACAATAAAGGTTTATTTATTTTCACTCAAAGTCCCTACAGGTCAAGTGGCTCTCCTCCAGCTTGTAGCCACGGCATCTGGAAAATCTGGAATCCAAGGGTTCAGTGGTAGAAGAAAAAGATGGTAGAGGAAGTACAGGTCTGAAAGTGATAGACATCATTTCCCCTCTCATTCCACTGAACAGAACTGAGTTATATGGCCCCAACCTAACCGCAAGGAAGGCTGGGAAATGTAGTTTTTCTGAGATCCTAGGAAAAGGCACAATATAGAGAACACAAGGTTGCCCCTCCTGCAGTCTATTGCAAAAGACCAGACACCTGCAAAGATAGAAGAGGTGATGCAATGCTTACAAAGATCCCATTTAACAAGGTATTTGCTTGTAATTCGTGCTTCTTTATTTTCTGTTCTATTTTTTGATAAAAGATTTGAGGCTCACTTTCCCTTACTTACAATACTTGGAGTTGCTCCTGTGTTCCTGACCAAATCCTGATATAATAATTAGGAACATGGATTTTCATGTCCAAGAGACAAGGGTTGACATACCAGCTCTCCTACAAGGGTGGAAATGCTAATCCTACTTATCTCATAGGGTTGTTCTGACAATTAAATAAGTTAAGGAATCAAAGTACACTGTAGACTGTATAAAATCAAGGGAAAATAAATATTCCATCTAATGAAAAACTGCCATTTCCAAAGGTTATTTCTTCTCCATAGCTTTAATAAAATGACCTTTTAAAAGACCCTTTCATATGAGGTTGATACCTCTGAGAGCTTTATCTTTCCATAGAGGTCTTTGAAACTTCTGTTCCACATTCCTTCCTTTGTTTTGTGCAAACCTGTAAAGGAAGAGACATACGGCCCAAGGCTGCATGAGCTCCCCCAGACCATCCCTCAGCACAGCTTGGTGAGCCCAAGAAGGCAATAGGATCTGATTGCAGAGGAGCCCAATTAGACCCCCTTTCCTTGTTTGTTTAGTGTAAAATGAGATTTCCTGAGTTTAACATCCTGTAACTTTGGTTTATACAGCTGAGACTTCTGATTAACGTCTGAGATTGGTTTGCATCCTAGACACAGGCTGCATACCATTACAGAGGGATTTATTTGACTCCTCTGAGAAGGACTCCATTTTGTCCTCCAAAAGCATTGCTTTTCTCAGGTTTATCCAGGAAAGCATGGGTGGCCCTTACATAATCTGGAAATTAATTGTTGACTGTGGAAAGAAGGGGTCGTAGGAAATTCCTAAATTCTAACCTGAGCACCAAGTCCCAGATTCCTTACGTTATTCTTAAATATCCCTTGCACCCTCCGCTCTACCCCGACACATACTTTTTGTCCATTTGTTTGTCTTTGGGCCTTATGTACATAAAACCAATGTATTCTTTGGAAAATGAGTGCGAAGGCTTTGTGTTTTTAAATTTAAATTAATGGTCTTGTGCAGCAAGTACAGTGGGCATATAACTGATTTTACAGGGAATATTGAGAGTGAAATGGGCACCTAGTAATATTCACTCTGAGATAACAGTCAAAAACTGGGATGATCCTTGCCAAAGTAAGACTTGTGTTCACCCTAAACATAAAATAAAAGTCTTTTAAAAGCTTTTGATACAATGTTATGTTTTTTCAATTTTTACATACTCAGGTCATTGAATAGCATCTCATATTACACATATGTCATGATGTCTACCTTACACGAAGCTATAATAAATGACCTCATGTGCTTTTCAAAATCAGTATCCTTCTCATTGCTCATGAATTTGCATTCCTTTTACATATTTATTAATCACTAATATTTCAAGGTCTATAAATTGACTGTTCATACTCATTGCCCATTTTTCTGTTGTGTTTTCCTTTCCTCCCTGATTTATGTGAGCTCCTATGTATTCTAGATGTGAATTTTTTTGAAAATTTAAGATTTTATAACTGTCTTTCATTAGTATCCCTTCTTCCATGTTTGTCTCTGACATTCTTGGTTAAATATATATTTTTTAATTTAGCGGTAATCATATTTACAGCTATCCTTTATTTACATTTATCACTTTATTAAGTTTTCCTTTTTGGTTTGTGCTTTTGAAATCCTACTGATAGTCTTCCCTCATCTCAGTGATGTTCTTCCTCATTTTCATAAGTTTTAAATCTTTACATTTTACATTTAGGATTTTGTTCCATTTGGAGTTGATTTTTGAGGTGTTATGAGTTGGGGACCTACTTTTAATTTTCAAACTTTAGACCCAGGTTTCCTAATACATTTGCTGAGCCTCTGTGCTTTTACTACTTCAGTACACATCAAGTTTGCAGGTTTCTCCGTCTGTTCCTGGCTTGTATGTCAATTTCTGTTCTAAAATACTATTTGTTTGACAAATGTTTGGAAACATGTCCTATTATCTGGTAGGGCTATTCCCCCATCTCTTTTCTTCATTTCCAAAGTTTCTTAACTATTGAATGTATTTTGAATTGGTTTTCCAATTTGCCAAAACCTGCTACTGAGAAATTGCTTAGAATTGTATTGAATTGATTAATGGATTTTAGCAAAACTGATTATTTATAAAATTAACTCATCCAACAGGTAGCAGCAGCAAAAATGGCAAAGTGAGGACTTTTGAGAATTCCTTTCTCTATGGAAACAAAACCCTGGGGAAAAATGGTCTGAATCAACCTTTTCAGAACTCTGGAAATTAGCCAAAGACTTGAAGCAATTCAGGTTGCATTTATTCAAGAAAAGTGACAGAATCTCAGTAAGAACAGCAAGCTTTGAGGGATTTGAACTTGCCCAATTGCCTTCCTTCTTTCTCCATCTCTGCAGGGGCCTTAAAACCAATATCCCACACTCATAATGAAAACCCGGCAGGAGGCAGAACAGGATTGGAGCTGCTTCAAAGCCTTAGGTCCAGAGAACTCATCACCTATGAGGATCCTCAATAAGACTCAAAGCTGATTCCGCCTCAGAAACCACGGAGACCCAAAGGCAAATTCAAAGTGCTGAAGTTAACTCATCCAATCAGTCAACTCTTGTACAGAGCTCCTTTTTTTTTGTTCTTGGAGTTTGTTTTATTCTAATAAAGGTGTTTTATATTGTTGTTTTATTATTCTTAAATACCGTATTTTTGTTGCTATTATAAATGGTATTTCTATTGCCATTTTGTCTAACATTTTCTGGTGGTCAAATTTCTAGCTAGGGTGGAAGAACACTGATGGTTTTTACTTATTGATTATCTCTCTGGCAATCTCACTAAACCTCATGATAGTAGTAATGGCTCCTCTGGATTACCCATCCCCTCTTGATAATTTCTGTTGAAATAATCACATTATGTGCAAGTAATGACAACGTCACTGCTCTTATAGTCTCTATGTGCATTTCTTTTTCTTTTCTTAATGTTTCTTAATGCTTTCACTCATTCAGTTGACTGCCATTCACAGAACAGATGTTGAACACTTACACATATAATGGTTGTTTTCGTTATCATGTGCCTAAAGAGAATGTGATTAAAATTTGCCAGTTCAATATAATATTGGATGTAGGGTTTTGATAAATAACTTTTGACAAACTACAAGATCTATCTTCCCTTTCTAGTATTCTAATGGCACTGGTTTTTTAAAAATGATAAATTGGTATTGAAGTTGTCTTATGCTTTTTTCTGTATCCATTTCCATTAAGATAATTATTTGGATTTTTTCTACTTTTCATTATATGATATATTGAATAATTATATTTTCTGAGGCTGAACTGTCCTTGAATCTCTGTTATGAATGCTGCTTGATCATGAGATACTATTTTTCATGCTGTCATTAAATTAGTAAATTAATTTTTATTTAGGATCTTAAATCTACATATATAAGTAAAACTGATTTTTTTTGCTCTTATAATATCTTCGTCCAATTTTAGAATCAATCTTATAAAGTGTGAGGCCTCATGAAGTGTTTTGAGATGACTTCACTTTTTATATTGTATGGGACAAGTTCCATCAGATAGGGATTACCTGTTTCCTGGAAGTTTAAAATTACATAGCTACCTATAGAAAATTATATCATTAATATTTAATTTTCTTTCATGGTTACCAGTCTGTACATATATACACATATTTATGTGTGTATATATACATATATAAATAAATTTGTATTGAGCATACATATATACATACACGCATATATACTGAATTTGGCATATCAGAAATCCATCTATTATCAATGAGATTTCCATTTTATTGGCAGATAGTTCTTACAGTGTTACTATATGTTAAGTTTAGTAATTTGCTTAATTTACTATCATTTTCCAATGTTCATAGTCCATTTTATCTATTACCATCTTCTCTCTAACTTCGGGATCATTTTTGTCAGAAATCTAGCTGACATTTTAGTATTTCCATTTCATGGGCTGAAGGATTTGTTAATCATCTGGTGTGTGTTTTTGTGTGCTTTTTTTTTAAAGCAAAGATTTTTTTACTTGTACGAAAGTAAGATATAGACAAACTAGATGCTAAAAGAAAATAAGCAAATAAATATTCACTATGAAAAGTGAAAAATAATAGAAAACATTCTAATACATATGACAATATTTCCTTCTTTTAATTTCTTGCCTTTGGAACTTTTTAAAATTTTTATGATTTTTTTTGAGACAGAGTCTTGCTCTGTCACCCAGGCTGGAGTGCAATGGCCCGATATTGGCTCAATGAAACCTCCGCCTCCCGGGTTCAAGTGATTATTTTGCCTCAGCCTCCCAAGTAGTTTGTAATACAGGCATGTGCCACCACACCCGGCTAATTTTTAAATTTTTAGTAGAGATGGGGTATCGCCACGTTGGCCAGGCTGGTCTCAAATTCTGGGCCTCAGGTGATCTGCCCGCCTTGGCCTCCCAAAGTGCTGGGATTATAAGCGTGAGCCCCCATGCCTGACCCCTTTGGAACTTTTATTAAATTAATGTTAGTACTTCTATCTTCCATATCTTTTAAATTTTTTCTCAATCATCATATTACTTTATTGCTTTGGAATGTATTCTGGAAGACATTATTTAAATTCAACTTACAAATTGATTCTTCAGCTGTATCTATTATCTATTCATCTGTAAAAATCCATTCATTAAGCTCTTTATTTCATCAATTTCATTTGTCATGCCCAAAGACTTCATGTATGCTTGTTCTTGTTTTCAATATCTTTTTTATTCTGAGGATATCTGTATATGTGTATATATATATATACACACACACATACACACATGTAGAGCTCAGAAAAACAACACTCCAAAAAGAAGGCCTCAGCAGCAGCCTCAGCAGTGAAAGTTTTTCTCTTTCTCCTGACCTTCTATCTCTCAGTCCTTAGCCAGCCATAGAAATGAAAATCTCTCTTTCCCAAGGCAGATCATAGAAACCAAAGCCCCTCTGTCCCTAAGTCAATCATAAAACCTGGAAATATTACGTAAGTGTTGTCTCTGCCTTTTTGTGTAAAAACTGGCCACAGAGAAATTATCTGACCTACCTTGTTTGACTGTAGATCATAAGACCCCTAATATGGTTTGGCTCTGTGTCTCCACCCAAATCTGTCCTTGCATTGTAATAATCCCCACATGTCAAGGGCAGGACCAGATGGATATAATTGAATCATGCAGTCAGTTTCCCCCATGCTATTCTCATGATAGTGAGTGATTTCTCACGAAATACGATGGTTTTATAAGGGGCTTCCCCTTTCTCTCAGCACTCATTCTCTCTCCTGCCACCCTGTGAAGAAGTGACTGCTGCCATGATTGTAAGTTCCCTGAGGCCTCCCCAGCCATGTGGAACTGTGAGTCAATTAAGCCTCTTTTCTTTATAAGGCTAGTCTCAGCTATTTCTTCATAGCAGTGTGAGAATGGACTAATGCCACCCCATTCCAGAGAGGGTCCTGCCCAATACTCAGAAGGAAAGAATGCAGGCTCAGAGAGGCTAAGAAGAGTCCAGATAGACAGGGCTTGCTGGGTGTCCCCACTCTGCCTAGTAGCATTAGATCATATACTTTTGGTCCAATCATATTTCTATACAGCTGTGCATACTTTGCTGAACCTAAGCATAAAAACTGACAATTTCCTCTATATCTTTGCATCTTCATTCTGAAGGCTACTGTGTATATGCATTAAGTAAATTTGTATGTCTTATCTCCAATTAACCTGCATTTTGCAAGATGATTTGTCAGTGAACCTTCAGAAGACAATATACATATTTTATATTCTTATTCTATAACATTCTGTTAGTTTTGATTCCTCAAGTATTGATATTTCTGTTTATTCAGTGGTTCTCATAGTGCTTTGGCCAGAGGGATTTCCTGTGAGGTCATCTTTTATTCTCATGGGACTACTAGCTGCTTTGTTTACAATGTGTGCTGGATGATGGAGTAAAAGCATGCCTTTAGTTTATTTTCCTCCAGGAAAGTTTGGGGCTGTTCCAGGGAACAGAGTTCCCAGTGTTACATTCTAGGTTCTGGACTCTCCTTACTGCCTTCTCCCCACCATGGGACTTTCTAGGATTTCCTTTCCAGGCACTGCTCTGTCCCCATGGTTATCAACCCCTCTGTCATTACATGTCCCACTTGGTGGAGGTGGGGCTCATGGGCTCTGTCAGGCTGGCCAAGTCTGCTGTACCATTTGCTGAGGACTCTACCCATGCTGTGGCCTAGTTCCAAGTTAACATCACCCACCCACTTTGGGCTGAGACAGGGCTGACCCATGTTTTATTCTTACTCTGTTGATGTTAAAGCACTGACAGAGATCCATTCAGGGAAGCATGAGAATAAAAGCAAAACTAAACAACCAACACAAAACAAGTCCACCCCTCCCTGGCTGTGGGTGATGATTCTCTCCAGCTCCAGGCTGCTATCCAGTTCCTCTTCCACCTTCTGCTTCAGCCATGGGGACTCAATGACCTTCTCTCCTGCTAAGGGCTCCCCACAATCTTTATGTCAGGCTTTATAAAGTTCTGATGTCATTGACCTCCATGTATCATGCACGGCCTCTCAAGAATAGAGTGAAGACACCCATATCTTAAGTATCTCTTCTACAACCTCTAGTGCACTATTTAAAATTCTTAAAATAAAAGAATCCAGGATACAAGATGCAGGTGGTGATGGTCAGAATGAAGGGCCTGGAATAGAGATTCCTAGAAAGAAGTAGCATGAGGAACATTTGGAGGGATTGGTGAGCTGGCAGCCATATCAACCCAAGGCCCACTCTTCCTGCCATGGTTGGTGGGACTCGGTGTCTACAGAACAGCTGGTACAGCCTTGAATTCTTAGATCACATGCTGGTCACGTTGCATGGCTTTGCTGAAGGTGAAAACTTGCTTTCAATATTAAAACTAGACAGAGTAATCATTGACAGATAGCAGTGAGATGATATCTGGTGGAGTTAAGTTACCTTGGGAATAGACGGCTGCATTCAGAATTTATTTGATGTGCATATGCAGTCTGTCATCTTTCCAGCCAATCCCATATTGCTGTCTTCCCTCTCCATTATCTCCCCAACCTGAGAGATTAAAGAGAAACATTTTGTTTGTCAGCTCAGAAGTAAGCACTGTCCATTACCTGATAAGACTGAAGCAGGGTTTAACAAGCCAATTTGAACCAAATAGAAAATGTCCTATCATGATATCAGCTGGTCTCTTTGTTTGTGCATACTGTTCCTGTGTTCTTGATAATCTGGTAAAACCCAGTGAAACTTAGTATATATGGATGTCAGAAATGAATGCTCACTTTGGAAGCCTGCTAGAAGAAGTCAATGCATTTGTCTACAGGAAGTGCCTAGATTTATAACCTACAGGATTGAGGACAGTGAAAATGAGAAAGGCATTTCATGTCAATTAGAAAATATCTCCAGAATCTCCTGATTCTATCTCAAGTGAGAAGCCAAGTCCAAAAAGGATGGAGACCAATTTCTAATTATCATCTTTGTATTTGTATAAGCTTTGACATTTTGGGAGGGATAAAAGTATATGCCTATGAATATCCAGATGTTAACTCCTCTGAATGAACAGACAGTGCTTCCCCCATCACCTGGGAAATTCAGTAGGTGAAGTAGAACTTAGTAGAGCCTGTGTTTAGACCCTTGGGGGATGTTGGTTTAAGAACTCTACTACTGGCAGGGTGCGGTGGCTCATGCCTGTAATCCCAGCACTTTGGGAGGCCGAGGCAGGCGGATCACGATGTCAGGAGTTCGAGACCAGCCTGAACAACTACCCAAGAATTCTGTGAGGTGTTTTATACCATCCACAACCTATAGATGAAGAACTGAGACTCCTAGATGCATTTAACTGCCCACAGTACTAAAAAGCATTGTGCGTATGTTGCTAAAGACATACAAGACATTATTTTCTCTCTTTACCTACAAAATCTCCACTGAGCTTTCTTGGGGACAAGTCTGAGATATAGCGTGTAGGTAAACACTGACTTAATGTGTCTCAACTTTTAAGGAAGAAATAAAGGTAAACGGCAGTGATTAGCCATTGTCACCATGCTGTTTGTCCTGGTGCTGAAATTGTGTGTAGCAGACGGGCTCTGAGTGGCTCTATTTCTCATACATACTTTTGTCTTTAATGTGGGTGCACAAATGTGGCAGAAGTTCAGCTGTAGAGTGATGTGATCAGCCAAACGGTCCCCTGTGGATAGAAGAGAAAGATTGTAAGATAGGTCAGGAACACAGAACTATTGGTCATCCCTTGGAAGTGCAGCATTGGCCTTGGCTTCTGATCCAGGTTGAACCTAGATTTAAAGAAAGATTAAACCATATTGGTTTGTTAATTGGGAATCTCAAATACAGCCATTATCGTCTACTGAGGTCTTCAGCAACAGAAACATTGAAGAAAGAGTGGAGAGTGAAGAGAAAGAGAGAGAGAAAGGAGGAGAAGGAGAAAGAGGAGGAGAGAAAAGGAAAGGAAAGAAGCAAGGAAGAAAAGAGGAAGGGAGGAAGGAAGGAAGGAAGGAAGGAGAAAAAAGAAAAGAAAGAAAGAGGAAGAAAGAAAGAAAGAGAGGAAGAAAAAAGAAAGAAAGAAAAGAAAGAAAGAAGGAAGGAAGGAAGAAAGAAAGAAAGAGAAGAAAAGAAAAGAAGAAAGGAGAGAAGGAAGGAAGGAAAAAAAGAAAGAGAAAGGAAGAAAGAAGAAAGAAAGGAAGAAAGAGAAAGAAAGAAAAAAGAAAGAAAGAGAAAGAAAGAAAGAAGAAAGAAAGAGAAAGAAAGAAAGAAAGAAAAAATAAAGGGAGGGAAAGAGAGATAGACAAAAAGAGGGCAAGTCACTCTTCATCTCTGTGTATATATAGATACATCTTTGCCCTCGTAGAACTTACTGCCTGAGGAAATTTTCAATAAAATGTTAAGATTCCAATGGTAGATAAATGAGGCAAATAGAAAAGGTCCCTTGATACATGGGAGAAAATTCAATAAATTTAAAAACAAAAATTTTTCTTGGCCAATAATCTAATAAATAATAGATTTAAAACCATCTTGTGATACTAGGCATAGATAGAAAAATTTGCATGCACACATATATGTGCACGCGAACACACAGAGACCCCCACTCTGATATTGGTGAGACTGGGCTGCATTTAGCATGCAGCAGCTCCTGAGAGCACTTTCCAGTCCAATAGCATAAAAAGAAACCAGAGCCTTCTTTGATTGTTGTTGCTCTTTTCCTGTGACCAGGTGATCCCTGGTCTAAAATTCATTTAGAATTTTACCTAACGAAAAATTTAACAGAAGCAAAAATCTATTCAAGCACATTTCTTCTATCTAAAATAATACAAATTCCCCATCGATAATTGGTTAATTACTGTATGTAAAAAATACTAGATTTTTCAACAACCAAGAAAATGTTGGTACATTTAAAGACTACACGGAACTGCTGGGCATGGTGGCTCATGCCTGTAATTCCAGTCCTTTTGGAGACTGGGGCAGGTGGATCACTTGAGGCCAGGAGTTCAAGACCAGCCTGGCCATCATGGCAAAACCCCATCTCTACTAAAAATACAAACAAACAAACAAACAAACAAACAAAACTGCGTGTGGTGGCTGGTGCCTGTAGTCCCAGCTACTCAGGAGGCTGAGGCACAAAACTCTCTTGAACCTGGCAGGTGTAGGTTGCAGTGAGCCGAGATTGCGTCACTGCACTCCAGCGTGGGCAACAGAGCAAGACTCTGCTTCAGAAAAAAAAAAGAAAAAGAAAGACTTTTAAAATGCCCAATCATATATGTTTTATTGATACCTAATGCACTTATAAAATTGCCTAGCTACTGCAAAATATATAAGCTTTTAAACATACGTGCTGTAGAAAAGAGTTCTTATGATATAGAACATACCTTGAGGTTAATTTTGAAATTTGAAAGAGCGTGATTTGCATATTACAGCCTGAAGAAAATAACAGTGAGAATTCTCTACCTCATACTCTTTCCTTCCTCTTGCTCCTGCTCATACATCCTTCTTTCACCACCGCATCTCCCCTCCCAATAAAATCTAAGCCATGTGACTTTTTTCAACATCTGCTTCCTTTCTTTTCTTTCACAGAAAGCACGCATGAATAATCAGACCGCACTGCTGCTGTTAATTGTAAAAATCATTAGTAAACTTCCAGGTGCTGTTTACTATATAAGCATTGTAATTTTCTATCCTAAAATCAGCAACTCCCCCACATCATTGTCTGCCCCGGGGCATGAGCACTGTGCAGCTTTGAGGTTGTCAAAGGCGGTTGCAGCCCCATTTACTGGGACTGAAAGAGATCGATCCACACCTGCAGCGTTTGAGGCAATAATTCCTGATATTAACCAGACCTCATGAGGAGAGGGCCCTTTTGCCAGCCTCCTCATGATTCAGCGCTCTCCAATCCATGTGGAATCATTGAATGTGCTGTGATTGGCTGACACCCGCCATGTCCATTCTTCCCCTTTCTGCCATCACTCCACCTATTGTCCAAAGATTCTGGTAAGAAACCTGTAGAGAAGAGAAAGCGAGTTTAGATGCCATTTGTCTCTAACTTGTAAGCCCGGCATGCCTGAATTTTTGCAATTGCAAATAAAGTGCAGAGGAAGAACAAACTCAAGAACCCTCCAGAGCCCAAACTGCAAGATGCAGGAAGAATCCTGGAGATTTAACTGAGAGAAGAGATCATAGCACAGAGAGGAAATAACTTGCCCAATGCCATACAAACACTGCCTAACGCTTTGGTTACACAAAACAGATTACAACTTCCATCTGTTTCCTTGAAGGCACCTGTGGTTTTCCTCAAGAAATTCAAGATAAAAGAAAACAAAGCTTGAGTTTACATTTTCCCAGGTACTACAACGGCATCCCTGGGTACACCTGCTGTTCTTTCTCTGGGGCTCCCAATTCCTGCTCTGCTCCTACAGGCAGAATTCTACACAGCCTTCCAGTAACACTGCAGGAGCGTCCCTCAGGTGGTCTGGCTACACCTTTGCCTATAACCTGCTGCACGGTGTATTCTCACAGCCATAGCCATTATTTTCCTGCACTGGGTCATCTGTTTGCATGCTCCTATTTCAGTGGTATTCGAAGTGCCTCTGATAAAAGTGCTTTTCCTTCTTTTTCTTTTTATATTTTTGGCCTAGTTCAATACCTCAATGAATGAATAAAATTCATTAAGAAAGCATTTATAATATCTAATGTTTTAATGAATGTTTGAGATAGAAAGTTCTTAGAGACCATCTAACCCAACTTCAAAATTAATCTCTGCATCACAGGTGCAAGAATGTTCAGTGACTCTGTGAACTATGTTTGCACTTTGGCATCAACTCTACCTCCTGGAGTCTTCTCTACCACTTTGTCTTAGAGACAAAGACTAGGATGGCATCTCTTAGAATCCCTTCCCCATAGGCTTCCATGAAAAGGAAGGAGGCCATATTAGGAGGCCATGTTCTCCAGCAGCTGTGGTGGGAAGAAGCACAGGTGATTCATAGACCAGTGTGGGGAGGAAGCAGATGGGATGGTCTCAGCAGCTCCCAGGCAAGCTCCTCCACAGCGCCTGCTGTAGTGTTGCAAGCTGAAAACTTTAGCAATAACTTCACTGTCCTTTGTTCCCTGGCTTTTCCAAAATTTTGTTAGGTTTTATTTCCTTGCATTAAAATCTTCCTATGACAAAAGAGTCATCTTTTTAATGCATGGTGCTGGGTCAGTTAGATACACAGAGTTGAGGTGGAGGATAAATCCTGACCCCTCCCTCATAAAAACAAACTCCAGATGGAGTTTAGATCTACATGTGAAAAGTAAAACAATAACGTTTTAAAGAAAACATACAAGAGCATCTTCATAACCTTGGGGTAGGCAGACCTTATACAAGACACAAAAAATGCTAGTCATAACACAGAAAATCATAAATAGAACTCCAATAAAGTTAGTATTCTCTGCATATCAAAAGACACCATTAGAAGAAGTCAAGCCACAGAATAAGAAAGGATATTTGCATGACACATACCTGAGAAGACTACCCAGAGTATATAAAAATTTACACAAATCAATAAAAAAGACAGACGTCTCAAAGTAGGTACCTCAAAAAGGAATATCTAAGTAGCCAAAAGCATGTTAAAAATTTCTCAAATTAAGTAATTATTAGATAAATGCAAATTAAAACCACTATATACACAAGAGAAAGTCTATAATTTAAATGACAGACAGACAAAACAAAGTATTGTGTTTGGAGCAACTAGAATTCACCTACTTTTAAGAGTAAATTGGTACAACTATGCTTGCACGTCGTTGGAAAACACTGGAAAACTGAAATTATCTACTCAAACTGAACATCCATCCATCCTACATCCTAGCAATTCTACCTCTACATATATATTAATAGAAATGTACACACATGTTTACAAAAGACATACGACTATTTATAGCAGCAATATTTGAGTAGTTCGTATTACAAACAACCCATCAATCAATCCATAGAATAGATAGGCTGTGACGTATTCATACATGTGACACTATAAAGCAATGAGAATGAAATAACTATACATTTTCCCAACAAATCATAATTTTGATGACTCACAATCAAAATAGCCTGGATACAAAAGAATACATACTGGATAATCCTATTTACATAAAGGTTAAAAATCAGAAAAAAAAATCCATGGCTTTAGAACTCAAAATAGTGGTTACTTTTTGGGAGGTAATGATTAGAAGGCGGGGGACTTCTTGTTAATGTCGACCTCCTTAGCCTGGATTCTTGTTACATGGCATGTTCAGTTTGTAAAATTTCATTGAAAGTCACTGTTAATATTTGTGCACTTTTAAATAAATTTTATACTTTAATTAAAATGTTATATTAAAAAAATTCAGCCTGGGGATACCTGGAGTGTCTTCTATTTTCCTAACAGAGTAAATTATTTAAAATTTATAGTTAATAGGTTTCAGGGCCATGGTTATGAAGATGGTGGTGATAATTATGACAACAACGACCAATATCTTCAACTACAGTGAAAACAGCACTACTGTTTATTAGGTGATAGACAATATGTTGGTGACTTTTTGATAACCTGACACTGTCCTGGGAATCAGGAATTGGAATTCCTGTTGCACAGATTGGGAAATTGAAGGTAGCTAATTTGTTCAGTCACCCAGCTCCTGTCAGGGTCAAACTTGACTCTTGGACAGAATCTATTGATTCTATGCAGATTTCCCACTTCATGAAAGAATGGTACGATTTTTCATCTGTAACTCAGAAACCCTTCTCAGTTTGTAAATACTGAGTCACTGAAACTGACGCCCCTATCCACAGTGACACGAAAGTCCTGGGAGTTCTGTCTGTCTGAATGAGGCAGAGATCAATGCTGATGGGATTTCTGCCCTCACTGTGTAGGGTCCCTCATGCATTTGTGGTGCTTTGTAACAACCCTCATCAAAGTACATAACTCAAGAGATGCAGGATCTGCCAATCCTAAGCAGCTCTTCCCATCCTTAGTAGGAAGAACTTTCTCAAATCCGTAGTACTGGTCAGGGATAAGAACAGCCTGTGGGGCTGGCAGCTGCCTGTTAGGGTCTCATCTAGAGAAATGTCTTCTTTTCTTTTGATCCTGCTAAATTGGAGATTGTGAATCTGTGGAATCAGATAAAATGTTATTTTCTCATTTGATAAAAAAGATAATATTTAATGTCTCATAAAGCTGTAGGAGAGGGTTTGGTAAAATTTTAAACCCCCACCTCAAGGAGTATGTGGAATACCAAAGAGAAATTCCCTTCAGGGGCCTCCATCTCATCTGCATAAGAGAAAGGAAGATGGAAAGTCCTCCTAGCAGGAAGAGGAGTCCTCCATCGCACAGAGACCTCCATCTCCTCACAGAGTCCCCCATTTCACAGAGTTCCCCATCCCACAGAGTCCTCCATCTCAGTCCTCCATCTCCTCACTGAGTCCCCCATCGCACAGAGTCCTCCATCTCACAGAGTCCTTCATCTCCTCACAGACTCCTCCATCTCACAGAGTCCTTCACCTCCTCACAGAGTCCCCCATCTCACAGAGTCCCCCATCTCACAGAGTCCTCCATCTCACAGAGTCCTCCATCTCAGTCCTCCTTCTCCTCACAGAGTCCCCCATCTCACAGACTACCCCATCTCACAGAGTCCTCCATCTCACAGAGTCCTCCATCTCACAAAGTCCCCCATCTCACAGAG